>NC_084481.1:229224370-229530944 GCF_030035675.1 Rhineura floridana | reverse complement strand
AAAACAAATTGGTCAAAAATTTGTAAAGCAATTTTTAGATGAAAAGAGTATTTTAATCAACTGGACTGATAATTGTGCTAACTACAAATTGGTGAACAAGAAGAGGATATTGTGAAACAATGAAATTTATTTTTATTCAAACTATAAACAAATTGCACAACTTTTAATAATATTAAGCAAGTCTTCTAAAAAGGAACACATCTTTCCTTTGGCTTGCATTCAGAAACATCAAGGACATGAAATTAAAGTAACACCAACTATGAAAAACAGAAATCATTTTTAAAAGCAATTGTGCTATGTAGGCAACAGGTAATTTCCTTCAAGCTTCATGGCTTCATAGAATATTTGCCCACAGTCAAATAATAGCAGTCAATTGAACTTAACTGCCTAGTCTTTGACACTGATCTAAGGGCTCTCCCATAATAAAGAAGAACGATGCACCAACAGTGGTAAGTGACAGATATTCTTCAAAAGCTGAAACACTACAATACAGCCTGATAGCCAGTTCACTAGGGATAACTGACTCAGAATTCTGTTCTGTCTCTGTTGGTTTAGATGTTTACAGTGAGAGGTGGAAATAAGCTGAAAGCGTATCAGCCAACAACCAGGGCTTCTCACCCATCCAAGTATATGGGCCATTTGACTAGTTTTTTTGTTTGTCTGCATGCACACCGAAGATGTGTTAAATCTACCTCAAAAAATGTAAAGTGCAACTGCAACAAACAGATAACTGGAAGCTTCTACAAATACACTTGTCAGAGCCAGGCCTGGCTGTGGCTTCCTCCTGAGTACATACACTGTGACAAACCAAGTTTGTTGATGAGTAATGAAATGGTCCCAAGTGGTCATGCGAACAATTAAAGGAATTGTTTACATGATGAGGATGGCAGTTCACACAAGGACCTGTGAAATATTCAATGAAGAGTCTTAATCAATACAATATTTTGAGAAGATGCAAGATCAGCACCTTACCAGAGGCTCATCGTTCAGTAGTTTCAGACAGTTACTGAATTTGTGAGTAGTGACAAGTACAAAAGTGCACCAGAAGCAGAGAGCTATATGTGCATCTGAACCTGCCCTAGCAGAAGGGGTCAAAAAGGGTGCCCTCTTTGCCTTTAAGACTGGGTGCCTTTATGTCTGCTGCAGTAATAAACTGGGAGCAAGAAAGGGTTGTTATCTGTACAGGTCAGAGACTTGGCTTTGATGAAGGATTTAGAGATGATTTGGCTCGAATAGAGGGTGCAAGGATGTTCTAAGGACTGGGAGGGGAAGAGGAAGAGCAAAAAAAGGTGGCAAATAGAAATGTGCTGCTTGTTGGAGGAATAAAGGAAGATGCAGTTACAACACCTTTGCAAAAGGAGTCAACAAAAGCAACTAGTCCCACACAGAAAGGCAAATTGCAACTAGACACCTGTTAATAATTAGAAAAGAGGTCTGAGCATTTTTACCAGGCATACTACTCTGCTTTAAATAGTCATGGCTCAGGTGGCTTGTTAGGAGTGGACTGACAAAGAAAAGTGTCATAATCATCATGAACTCTGGATCCGAGGCTGAACACACAGACGAGTAAGAGTGATACAGCAGAAAAGGAGCACCCAAAAGGAGCAGACTACTGTAATGCGCTCTACGTGGGGCTGCCCTTGAAAATGATCCGGAAACTACAGCTGATACAAAATGCGGCGGCACGTTTAATTAGTAACTGCCGTCGCCGTGATCACATCACGCCAGTATTAGTAGATCTACACTGGTTACCAGTTGTTTACCGGGCCCAATTCAAGGTGCTGGTACTGACCTTTAAAGCCCTATACGGTGTCGGCCCAGTTTATCTGAAGGAGCGCCTCTAGCATCACCAATTAGGCCGCCTAACAAGATCAGCCACACAAGACCTTCTCTCGATTCCGCCAGTTGAAACAGCTAGGCTGGTGCGAACCAGAGAGAGGGCATTTTCGATTGTGGCCCCCACCCTCTGGAACTCCCTTCCTTTCGATCTTCGCCATGCCCCCTCCTTGATAGGCTTTCGCCAAGCCTTAAAGACCTGGGTATTCAGGCAGGCCTATGGGAAATCTGGGGTATGTTAGTTTTTAATTACCTGAAAGAGGTGTTTAGTTTTTTAAATATTAGTATGTTTGCATTGGTTTTATACTGGATTTTATTGTACATGTAAGTCGCCTAGAGTGGCCGTTAATTCGGCCAGATAGGCAACTCACAAATAAATTTTATTATTATTATTATTATTATTATTATAACTGGAAAACAAAATTCTGGTTCAATGAAACAAATGCCTTTTACTTTTCTACCCGACTCCCATTTTTATGCAATTCTTCCCTCTTAAACAAAAAATAATTTGGAACCATTAACCTGAATGACCATTATTCAAGCTAAGTTGACTCATTTTTCTCTAGAGAACTAACTTGGGCAGGATATTCCTACTGAGCTATTTTCATCTCTCCTGCCCAGGCTACTAGAGTGGAATTTTGTCCTCATTACTTCTGAGAAGGCTATGGCAACCTTTAACAAAAATCCAACTGATGTATATAAGGTGCCCTGGTGAAAAATTCATGGTTATTCCATACCATACTATACCAGTGTTTAAACTCCACTTCTTAAATGAGCATTTGGCTCCTGTTCACAAAAATAAATCTGTGAATGTTTCTTTTATTTTCATAAACATTTTATACAACAGGTATAATGTCCTCCAGAACAAATACATAGATTCATTGTTGATAATTACTAACAGATGTTGTTTTTCAAC
This sequence comes from Rhineura floridana, assembly GCF_030035675.1. Lineage (NCBI taxonomy): Eukaryota > Metazoa > Chordata > Lepidosauria > Squamata > Rhineuridae > Rhineura > Rhineura floridana. The sequence continues at coordinate 229,528,192 of NC_084481.1, read as the reverse complement.
TGGTCATTTTGCTTAGCAAATGAGAAAGCTGAGGAATTTGGAATCACTAAAACTGTTTTATGAGCAGAGTTGTGTAACAACTCTGTTGTTGTTGCTGTTATGTGCCTTCAAGTTGATTACGACTTATGGTGACCCTATGAATCAGCGACCTCCAATAGCATCTGTCATGAACCACCCTGTTCAGATCTTGTAAGTTCAGGTCTGTAGCTTCCTTTATGGAATCAACTCATCTCTTGTTTGGCCTTCCTCTTTTTCTACTCCTTTCTGTTTTCCCCAGCATTATTGTCTTTTCTAGTGAATCATGTCTTCTCATGATGTGTCCAAAGGATGATAACCTCAGTTTCATCATTTTAGCTTCTAGTGACAGTTGTGGTTTAATTTGTTCTAACACCCTATTATTTGACTTTTTTGCAGTCCATGGTATGCTCAAAACTCTCCTCCAACACCACATTTCAAACGAGTTCATTTTTCTCTTATCCGCCTCATAGCAAACTACAAATGCTTGTTTTTGTTTATAACAAAAATAAAGAGCTAACGTAGAGTATATGGCATCCCAAATGGAAAAGAATAAAATCACTTAAGACAACTGTTCAACCAAAAAAGTCAATTTAAGATCATCAAGAGTTTGAATGCCCTACTATAATCATTTTTAGAGCGTTTAGAGCTGCTAGACTACTACTAATCAAAAGCAAGAGATCTTTCCCTTGTTTTGTACTAACTTCTAGTTCTCACTGAAGTGGCTGGACCACTTGCTGAGTATATTTCTGTTGTTGTTATCTGCCTTCAAGTAGATTTTGACTTATGGCAACCCTATGAATTGTTATAAGCCACCCTGTTCAGATCTTGTAAGTTCAGGTCTGTGGCTTCCGAATCAATCCATCTCTTCTTTGGTCTTCCTCTTTTTCTACACCCCCCTTTTCCAGCATTATTGTCTTTTCTAATGAATCATGTCTTCTCATTATGTGCCCAAGCATGTCTTCTCATTGTGTGTCCAAGCATGATAACCTCAGTATCATCATTTTAGCTTCTAGTGATAGTTCTGGTTTAATTTGTTCTAATACTCAATTATTTGTCTTTTTCACATTCCATGGTATGCACAAAGCTCTCCTCCAACACCACATTTCAAATAAGTTTATTTTTCTCGTATTCACTTTTTTCACTGTCCAACTTTCACATCCATACATAGAGATCAGGAACATCATGGTCTGAATGATCCTGACTTTAGTGTTCAGTGATACATCTTTGCATTTGAGGACCTTTTCTAGTTCTCTCCTAGCTGCCCTCCCCAGTCCTAGCCTTCTGATTTCTTGACTATTGTCTCCATTTTGGTTAATGACTGTGCCAAGGTATCAATAATCCTTGACAAGTTCAATGTCCTCATTTTCAACTTTAAAATCACATAAATATTATGTTGTCATTACTTTAGTTTTCTTGACATTGATCTGTAGTCCTGCATTTGTGCCTTCCTCTTTAACTTTCAACAGTATTCATTTCAAATCATTACTGGTTTCTGCTAGTAGTATGGTATCATCTGAATATATTAAATTATTGATATAGTAGGGTCTCACTCAAACGGCAGGTTACATTCCAGACCCCTGCCTATAAGTGAAACCCGCCGAAAAGCGGAACTCCATCAATGAAATGGCGCCTGACACCTGAAAAATACCGTAAAAGCGGAACAAGCGCCATATGAGTGGGGCCTTACTCTAATTGAAAGCTGCCATATTAGCAGAACGCTGAAAATCAGGCCGCCAAAAAGCGGGGTCCTACTGTATTTCTCCCTCCAATTTTCACACCTCCTTCATCTTGGTCCCATCCCGCTTTCCGTATGATACGTTCTGCGTACAGATTAAACTAATAGGGTGATAAAATACACCCATCTCACACCCTTTCCGATTGGGAACCAATTGATTTCTCCATATTCTGTCCTTACAGTAAGTAGCCTCTTGTCCACAGTTAGGTTGCGCATCAGGACAATCAGATGCTGTGGCACTCCCATTTCTTTTAAAGCATCCCATAGTTTCTCATGATCTACACAATCAAAGGCTTTGCTGTAATCTATAAAGCACAGGGTGATTTTCTTCTGATATTCCTTGCTCCGTTCCATTATGCAACGTATGTCTGCAATGTGATCTCTGGTACCACTTCCTTTTCTAAATCCAGCTTGGACATCTGACATTTCTCGCTCCACATATTGTAAGAGACTTTGTTGTAGAATCTTGAGCATTACTTTACTTGCATGGGATATTAAGGCAATAGTTTGATAATTACTGCATTCTCTTGGATCCCCATTCTTTGGAATTGGGATGTATACTGAATGCTTCCAGTCTGTGGGCCATTGTTTAGTTTTCTATATTTCTTGACAAATTTTTGTCAAAATTTGGACAGATTTAGTCTCAGTAATGTAGCAAATCTATTGGTATGCCATCTGTTCCTGGTGATTTGTTTTGTCCAAGAATTTTAAGAGCAGCTTTCACCTCACATTCTAAAATTTCTGGTTCTTCATCATATCGTTCCTCCATGAATGAATCTGTCATCCTTGCGTCTCTTTTATAGAGTTCTTCAGTGTATTGCTTCCATCTTCCTTTTATTTCCTTTTATTTCATCTCAGTCAGTTAGTGTGTTGTCCTGTTGATTATTCAACATCCCTACTTGGTTTGGTTTACTTTGGTTTAAATTTCCCTTCAATTTCTCTAATCTTTTGGAATAGGGCTCTTGTTCTACCATTTTTGTTGTCCTGTTCTATTTCTATACAATAACTAGTGTAATAGTTCTTTGTCCCTACATACATCCCTAGTCGCTGTATTATTGGATTTAGAGTTCTGATCTTGTTTCTGTCTCCTTTTGCTTTTGCTTTCCTTCTTTCTTTAACCATTTTAAGAGTTTCATCAATCATCCATTGAGATCTTTCTCTCTTTTTAACTAGAGGTATTGTCTTTTTGCATATATATCTTCTGTTACCAATTATATAATCTATTTGATTCCTATATTGACCATTTGGTGATGTCCACGTGTATAGTCCTCTTTCCAGTTGCTCAAAAATGTGTTTGCAAGAAACAAATTATTGGCTTCACAGAATTCAGTAAGTCTTTCTCCTGCTTCATTTCTATCTCCTCAGCCCCATTTCCCCATATCTTCTACTTCTTCTCTGTTCCCTACTTTTGCGTTCCAGTCCCCCATGATTATCATAACTTGTGTTGGTGTGTGATCAATTTCTTCCTGTACTTCTGCATAAAATCTCTCCAATTCCTCTTCTGCGTTTGTCATTGGAGCATAGACTTGGATGATGGTTATGTTGATAGGTTTCCCATTAAATCTCACATCACAGCTACATCACTTCACTATTAAAGCAACCTCATTTCTTCTTAATTTCTCATTTGCTGCATAAAATATTGTGTAGTTGCCATTTGAAAATAAGAACATAAGAAGAGCCTGCTGGATCAGGCCAGTGGCCCATCTAGTCCAGCATCCTGTTCTCACAGTGGCCAACCAGGTGCCTGGGGGAAGCCCGCAAGCAGGACCCGAGTGCAAGAACACTCTCCCCTCCTGAGGCTTCCGGCAACTGGTTTTCAGAAGCATGCTGCCTCTGACTAGGGTGGCAGAGCACAGCCATCATGGCTAGTAGCCATTGATAGCCCTGTCCTCCATGAATTTGTCTAATCTTCTTTTAAAGCCATCCAAGCTGGTGGCCATTACTGCATCTTGTGGGAGCAAATTCCATAGTTTAACTATGCGCTGAGTAAAGAAGTACTTCCTTTTGTCTGTCCTGAATCTTCCAACATTCAGCTTCTTTGAATGTCCACGAGTTCTAGTATTATGAGAGAGGGAGAAGAACTTTTCTCTATCCACTTTCTCAATGCCATGCATAATTTTATACACTTCTATCATGTCTCCTCTGACCCGCCTTTTCTCTAAACTAAAAAGCCCCAAATGCTGCAACCTTTCCTCGTAAGGGAGTCGCTCCATCCCCTTGATCATTCTGGTTGCCCTCTTCTGAACTTTTTCCAACTCTATAATCTCCTTTTTGAGATGAGGCGACCAGAACTGTACACAGTATTCCAAATGCGGCCGCACCATAGATTTATACAACGGCATTATGATATCAGCTGTTTTATTTTCAATACCTTTCCTAATTATCGCTAGCATGGAATTTGCCTTTTTCACAGCTGCCGCACACTGGGTCGACATTTTCATCGTGCTGTCCACTACAACCCCGAGGTCTCACTCCTGGTCGGTCACCACCAGTTCAGACCCCATGAGCGTATATGTGAAATTAAGATTGTTTGCTCCAATATGCATAATTTTACACCTGTTTATATTGAATTGCATTTGCCATTTTACCGCCCATTCACTCAGTTTGGAGAGGTCTTTTTGGAGCTCTTCGCAATCCTTCTTTGTTTTAACAACCCTGAACAATTTAGTGTTGTCAGCAAACTTGGCCACTTCACTGCTCACTCCTAATTCTAGGTATTAATGAACAAGTTGAAAAGTACAGGTCCCAATACCGATCCTTAAGGGACTCCACTTTCTACAGCCCTCCATTGGGAGAACTGTCCGTTTATTCCTACTCTCTGCTTTCTGCTTCTTAACCAATTCCTTATCCACAAGAGGACCTCTCCTCTTATTCCATGACTGCTAAGCTTCCTCAGAAGCCTTTGGTGAGGTACCTTGTCAAACGCTTTTTGAAAGTCTAAGTACACTATGTCCACTGGATCACCTCTATCTATATGCTTGTTGACACTCTCAAAGAATTCTAATAGGTTACTGAGACAGGACTTTCCCTTGCAGAAGCCATGCTGGCTCTGCTTCAGCAAGGCTTGTTCTTCTATGTGCTTAGTTAATCTAGCTTTAATCATACTTTCTACCAGTTTTCCAGGGACAGAAGTTAAGCTAACTGGCCTGTAATTTCCGGGATCCCCTCTGGATCCCTTTTTGAAGATTGGTGTTACATTTGCCACTTTCCAGTCCTCAGGCACGGAGGAGGACCCAAGGGACAAGTTACATATTTTAGTTAGCAGATCAGCAATTTCACCTTTGAGTTCTTTGAGAACTCTCGGGTGGATGCCATCCAGGCCCAGTGATTTGTCAGTTTTTATACTGTCCATTAAGCCTAGAACTTCCTCTCTCGTTACCACTATTTGTCTCAGTTCCTCAGAATCCCTTCCTGCAAATGTTAGTTCAGGTTCAGGGATCTGCCCTATATCTTCCACTGTGAAGACAGATGCAAAGAATTCATTTAGCTTCTCTGCAATCTCCTTATTGTCTTCTTGCATTTCTTTTGCCAGAGTTTGTGTTCTTTTTTATTTTCTTCATTTGGACAAGACTTCCATTTTTTGAAGGAAGACTTTTTGCCTCTAAGAGCTTCCTTGACTTTGCTCGTTAACCATGCTGGCATCTTCTTGGCCCTGGCGGTACCTTTTCTGATCTGCGGTATGCACTCCAGTTGAGCTTCTAATATAGTGTTTTTAAACAACTTCCAAGCATTTTCGAGTGATGTGACCCTCTGGACTTTGTTTTTCAGCTTTCTTTTTACCAATCCCCTCATTTTTGTGAAGTTTCCTCTTTTGAAGTCAAACGTGACCGTGTTGGATTTTCTTGGCAATTGGCCATTTACATGTATGTTTAATTTAATAGCACTGTGGTCACTGCTCCCAATCGGTTCAACAACACTTACATCTCGCACCAGGTCCCGGTCCCCACTGAGGATTAAGTCCAGGGTTGCCGTCCCTCTGGTCGGTTCCATGACCAACTGGTCTAGGGAATAGTCATTTAGAATATCTAGAAACTTTGCTTCTTTGTCATGACTGGAACACATATGCAGCCAGTCTATGTCCGGGTAGTTGAAGTCACCCATTACTACCACATTTCCTAGTTTGGATGCTTCCTCAATTTCATATCTCATCTCAAGGTCTCCCTGAGCATTTTGATCAGGGGGACGATAGATCGTTCCCAGTATTAAGTCCCTCCTGGGGCATGGTATCACCACCCACAACGATTCTGTGGAGGAGTCTGCCTCTTTTGGGGTTTCGAGCTTGCTGGATTCAATGCCTTCTTTCACGTATAGAGCAACTCAGCCACCAATACGTCCTTCCCTGTCCTTCCGATATTGTATATATCCAGGGATAACCGTATCCCACTGGTTTTCTCCATTCCACCAGGTCTCCGTTATGCTCACTATATCAATGCTCTTCTCTAAGACCAAGCACTCCAGTTCTCCCATCTTGGTTCGGAGGCTCCTAGCATTAGCGTACAGGCACTTGTAAGCAGTGTCTCTCTTCAAGTGTCTTTGGCACTTGTGGTTTGGCCTGTGGTAATTTTGCTCTTCTGAATTTATATCCTGTGCCCCTGCTCTCACAATGCCTACTTCTAGGCCTACCCCTTTTAAAATTTCATCATTTCTTTGGTTTTTATCCCAGGGGGGAGGTTTATTCTGACCCGGACCTTTCTCAGCTCCTGTCGGGTTTCCCCCCTCAGTCAGTTTAAAAGCTGCTCTGCTACCTTTTTAATTTTAAGTGCCAGCAGTCTGGTTCCATTCTGGTTCAAGTGGAGCCCGTCCCTTTTGTACAGGCCCGGCTTGTCCCAAAATGTTCCCCAGTGCCTAACAAGTCCAAACCCTTCCACCCGACACCATCGTCTCATCCACGCATTGAGACTGCAAAGCTGGGCCTGTCTGGCTGGTCCTGCGCGTGGAACTGGTAGCATTTCAGAGAAAGCCACCTTGGAGGTCCTGGCTTTCAGCATCCTAAATTTTGCTTCCAGGACCTCACGGCTGCATTTCCCCATGTCGTTGGTGCCAACGTGCACCACGACCACTGACTCCTCCCCAGCACTGTCTACCAAACTATCTAAACTATCTAAATGTCCCATTCCTGTCCATTTTAATTCACTCACGCCAAGTATTGTAATGTTAATACGTTCCATTTCTTGCTTGACAATTTCTAGCTTTCCCTGGTTCATGCTTCTCACATTTTATGTTCCTATTGTGTACGTCGTACAACTCTCCTTTTGCATCTGTGTGTATCTGCCTCTGGGCTTCCTTTCGGCTTTCACCCAGTGTTGTCATTAGTCACAGGGCTCCTCCTACTTGTCTTTTGTTCTTCCCAGTAGCTTGGTGAGTGCCATCTGACCTGGGGATCTCATCTTCCAGCACTATCTCATGCTGCACGTTGGATACTCTGTTCATAGGGTTTTTGTGCTAAGAGGTATTCAGGGGCGGTTTACCATTGCCTTCCTCTGAGTTTGGATGCATCTTAGTCTGGTGTCTCAGCTTTGACCATTCCGCCTTGGGTGACCCTGCTAGGAACCTAGCCTCTTGGTCTAGACTCCTGACGGCATTGGTCTGAGCTTCTTCGAGACTCTCAAACCCCCTCACCACGTTAAGGTGTGCATCCTAAAAGAAAGCAGCCCATGGCTACTTAAAATTATTAAATTTAAACTGTTTAATGCAAACAATTCTTACTATTCTTTATTAAAACAGAAATATATCCTGACAAAGGGTAGGATACAAATGTTTTAAAGAAATAAAATAAAAAAATCTATTTTTTCTGTACTTATTTCTTGCATATAGGAAACCGACTATATTGTTTCTGGGCTTGAAGGTTTTTCCTGAATTTATTCCAAACTATTAGTAAGTCAAATTTAGTATGATTTTGTTTTAGAGAGCTATCCCTCTTATATTTTACTGTCAGAATTCCAAAGATATATTACACAGCCTTAGTACATTTCCCTATGGTATTTGAAGATTTGAATCAGGCTTTAATTAAATTCAACTGGTATGAATATCTTATTGGAAAAGGGCCAGTGGTAAAGCATCTGTTTTGCAAGCACCAGCATCTCTAAATAAGGCTGGGAAACCATGGAGACATCAATTATCTGAGCAAAAGGCAGCTTTCTATGAACCTTGTTCATGATTGTCCCTGAGCAGCAGCCTCCACTCCCAAAGTTGGTCACCCAGCCTTGAACAGCTGGGTTCTTAAGTTATTTCAGTGGCTTGCAAGGCACAGCAATTCAATTCCCTCTTGCGCTGGGTTAACACTTCTATGGGGTGAAGTCTAGCACAGACTCCTTCCACATAGGAAGGAGCACTATCACCAAGATAATGCAAGAACCCAGCCCCCAAGCTCCACTGAATCTGAGAAAATGTGTGGCATATTCCAAGCATAGACTGAAGCCGATGCATTATCAAGTCTGGCCCACTTGCTTAATAAAAGTTGCTGGAAATGGGGGAGGGATGAAATGGACAGACAAGGGATGTCATCTGTCTTTGGATCGCCGTCATCTTAAATATACAGAAGATTGCTATTTTGTTAGCTTAAACACACACCAGTTGAAGTTAATTGACCAGAATTATTGCTTCTATGTTGTAAGACTACCATAAATCTGGGAAATGAAATTGATCTGTATTGCCCATACAGCCATTAAGTGCAATTTTCTAGTAACCTTTAGCAAAAAGAACATTGCCATGGAAACCTCATGGGCTTTAAGTGCTGAGAAGCCCATCTAAAACAAAATATCAAAAACCAAGTTTTTTAAAAAAGCTTCCCCCATGTGCTTTTCTCTTAACTATATACCTGCTCATCTTCAGTGCTTTTCTTGCCAACAGATAGTGATTTACATGAGAAAAATCAGGTTTTCTTTTAAAAAAACACAGCTGTGTGTGCATTTTCCAGGCACTTGAAACACTTTGAAATGTTGCAGATCATTAAGAACAAATATTTTTTAAAGCAAGGCTAAGTTAAAACTTCTCACTGTTTCCAAAAACATTTTAGCAGTGGCAATCCTTCCCATCTTCCTCCTTTAGGGTTTTTTATTTGTTTATACTCTTGGTCATATACATTTAAATTGCTCTCGCCTGCTCGCAATGATGCCATCACACATACAAATCCAATTAGCTATGTAGTGTTATGATGTCATTACCAGAAGTTATGATATCATACCAGGGGTCATAATACCACTTGCCAAGTGTCCTGTCACAACTGAAAGTACAGTAGGGCCCCACTCATATGGCAGGTTAGGTTCCAGACCCCGGCCAAAAAGCGAAAACCGCCAAAAAGCAGTTCAGCTGAAGCGCAGGGGTCTGGAACCTAACCCGCTGATTGCACAGGAGGAGGAGATCAGCTGTAGCACGCTACAGCTGATCTTCCCCTCCTCCGACACAATCAGCTCGAGTGCAGGAGTCTGATTATGCCGGAGAAGATCAGCTGTAGCGATCTTCCCCTCCTCCAGCGCGATCAGCTGGAGTGCGGGAGTCTGATCACGCCAGAAGAGGAGGAGATCAGCTGTAGCACTCTACAGCTGATCTTCCCTTCCTCTGGCAAGATCAACTGGAATGCGGGGAGCTCCAGCCCCCCCCAGCTGATCGCCCCGCTGGCACCATATTAACGGAATGCTGAGGAGCGGGGCCGTACTGTATAATAAGCCCCAGCCTTGGAGCTTTCATGACCACAATCGTACTCTGCAATACTCAGAGAATCATGGAAGTGCAACACAATATATGCAAGCCCTAGCCTTCTTTGGCCCTGGAGAGAGGGCAGGGAATATTTCAGTAGTTGCACTGTGATTTCTGAGATGCCCAGAGGGCCTTAGATGTGCTGTGCAATGTCCTTTTCATGCTGCACTGCTACGGTCCTCCAAAAACCTCAGAAGTATTGTGAAACTGTTGCAACAATCCTTCAGCATGCCAGATACAAGCAACCCTTCTGCTCTCCTTCCGGCGCCAGGTCAAAACCTTCCTATTCTCTGAAGCATTTTAAGTTACACTGATTTACTTTTAAAAATGTTTATTGTATTGGATTGTTGATTGTATTTTAGTATTATTTTGTTATTCATTGTATTTTTATGCTATTTTATGTTCACCGCCCAGAGAGCTATTGCTAGTCGGGCGGTATATAAATTTAATAAATAAATAAATAAATAAACCCACAGAAATGTCATTTCCAGGGCATTCCGTCCTACAAGTTCCCTCCTGAAGTCTGAAGTGGTACAGTCAAGGCTGAAGATAACCAGTACACCTGCTGCTCCTGAGAACTAGGCCTGACTGCTACCTGGAGCAAAAACAATCCTCACACTGTGCTCTTCTGAGGTTTAGGGCCTGAAGTATTCCTGTACCTCCCTCTTTTCTTCTGCCTATCCTTCCAAAATCTTACAAATTCTCAGTTGTGGAATCTGTGGCTGGAAACACATCCGGTTATCTGATCACCTACCTACTAAATCATATAATTTACAGAGAAAATTCAAATGAATCTTCATAGGAAGAAGAGGTAAAGAAAGCATCCATCCCAGGCAATTCATTTGCTCTCTTAGGAACTTTAAGGTTCAACCAATAATGCCACATTCTTTGATGTGTTTCGTTAACTGACTTAATCAAAACTGTAAAAGAAGGGGGAAAGAAATGAGAGATCTTAGTTCAGGGGTCTTGGGGGGGGGCTGTTTTCCAGAAAGATCATCTTCACTGATGAAGGATTTGAGCATACAGCAAAAGAAAAATTGCTACCACCACTTAAAAAAAAAAGGCAAGTTATGCCTGAAAAATCCTTCAAAATGTACCTAACAAAGCTGACAATTTATGTACTGGGAAGGACTCCACATCAAAATAGCAATTATAATACAAATTTTGCACAGCCAGTAATATATAAAACAATACATAAAACATTCAGGGGGAAATAGAGCTAGTTCCCAAGCCCAACAAGGGCAAGAAAATGAGGAAAGTATATGGTAGTTGTGAAAACTGGAGCAGAAGAGGGAAGTAAGTGTGCTGTTAGGAAAATGAGAGTATCATATTAGAATCAGCAAGACCATACATGACACTGCTGCCCTGGGCTCCTACTGGGAGGAAGGGTGGGACATAAATTTAATAAATAAATAAAAATGTAAGAATAATGACAAGAGATAGAAAGTTGTACAGAGGCTCCGAAGTTCCAACCTGTGACCAATGGAACCCAAATCAGTTTCACATTCATTTGAACTTAATAGCCACATCCTATGGAAATTTAACTCAGAAATAAGAACCCCCAGATTCCCTGGAGCGTTGGTATATATTGGACTGCAGCCTTTAATCAGATACCACTCCCATATTTGATACCTGTTTATTGAAAATAAAATTAAAAATAAGCAGAGATATGGGAGATTTCAGTAAATATTTCTCAAAAGTGCTCAACCATTTTGGTGAAATGCAATATTTGTTTAGAGGGCACAATTTCAAACCAAGGTTCTAACATCGAAGCACTGTATGGAACAAAGCACAACATTCTATGTACTTCAGGGAACCAGTTGCAGAGCAGAATCTTTCCAATAGCAACCATGATCAATTATGCATAACTGACGGTCAAACTGCTGTTTCCTAGCAGCAAATTGAAGCAAATTTAATTGATCGGTACATCCATTAAATTTACTTTAATTGATTAGTATGTCCATTAAATTACTGATTTGTGGATATAATTGTTTTTAATGATGTGTTTTATTGATGATTTATGTTATTCACAGCTTTGATTTTAAAAAAAAGGATTTGGTGGTATAGAAATAAAAACTGTCATTAAAAATGTAAGCATTTTTGCTATTAGATATCTCGACAAACAATTTTATCCACCGACGAAGGCCCAATATATTACAGGCCAAAATGCATTGGGCTTTCCCAAGAAATCTCAGCATTTTGGGATTTTTTTCTCTTTCTTTGTGAATGGTTTATCCAACAGCTTGACACACAGCACTGTGGTTCTTGGTTATGCTTTGTGAAGAGCACCAGAGAAGAATGTCATTGCAACTAGAACATAATTGTGTAATTAACTTATAAAGTCCTAAGCCACTTGGGCCTCAGATATGTGAAAAATGCCTTCTCTCATACTGTTAAATCCCAGCTGAGGGAGTTCTCATTGGGGAATCCTCATTGGGGGAGTCCTCATCAGAGGAAGGTTCACCCAGAGCAAGTTCATCCTCTGACAATGAGGCTGAATGGGTCCCAAGCCCGTGGGAGATGAAGCCCATCTGGAGGAGTGTCTGACTGCAGCCTGGATGCCTCAGGAGTAAAGGACTAGCTGAAGATGACTGACAGGTATCTAGTCACCTGAGGTTTGGGGTGTGGTTCAAGCAGCTCTAGCTCAAAAACTCCAGTGCTAGGTTGGAAGAGCTGCTGGAACAACATTTATACACCAGCTCTGTACCTGACCTGCCTGTTGATCTTCTTTTCACCCCAGACCTGTCTCTTGCCTTGGTCGTGATCTGCTTTGCCCATGGACTCCTTGGATCTTAACCTTGGACTGCTCTGACCTTGCTTCTTGCTAGACTCCTTTGTTGTTGTGGACTCTGGACTACCCCTACATGTTGCTTTGTGTTGCCCCCATCTGTGTTATTGCTGGGAAGTCTCTTGCCTTCTTATGAGCCTGCTGACAACAGGACACAAACCAACTTGCCTGTACATTAAGGGGGTGCTACTGGTGGTCTCACCATCTAATGAAGTTCATAATGTGGAGGCCTGTGGTAGGGCCTTCTCTGTGGTAGCTCACAGCTTATGGAGTTAATTTAAAAACAAATGCTAAAATGCTCGGGAGAAGAGGAAATTAAGACAGTTGGTTCTGACTTCCTTATGGCTAATTATTTCAAGCTACCAGCATTTCCTATGACAAAGACTCATAACCATTCAGATTAGCAGAACATCCAATGATATTTAGGGGCTTCTTGGGCCAAAACTTCACAAAGTACCTGAAAAACTCACACAGCCACATCAAAGTACTCGTTTATGCACAAGCAAGGGAATCACCGTCACAGCCCTCATTGATTTGAGGAATATATAGATGACACAGGCTATGGCCCCTGAGCACCTCCTCCTGCTATGTAGAGTTCGTTGGGCTCTTGGTATACACCAGAGCTTAGGGCAATGAAACAATATGGGAGGGTGCTTGAATGCACCGGTGAGTGCTGATTATCAAGCATACTTAACAGTGAAGGTAGTAAAAGAAGCCTACTTTGTTGCCTTTATTACATCCTTATTATGCAGTCCAGCAGAGCTTTTCCAGGTTGCTCAGGGCCTTTTCCATTCTGGCACAAAGGAGATGGTAGAACCAACAGTGGCTCACTGTGACCCATTTGCACAACATTTTGAGGGTAAAATCGCTTACATCTGCCAGGACCTTGACTCCACAGTTATAGAAGATGAGTCTCAAACGGTGTCTTGTCCTGTTGCGTTTGATGAGTTTCAGTTAGTAAGGCTCAAAAAAGTGGACAAGGTGCTTGGTTCTGTCCAGGCATCCACTTGTGCTCTTGACCCTTGACCCTCATAGCTGATAAAAACTGGCAGATGAGGGATAGCTAGCTGGGCCAGGGAGGTGATTAATGTCTCCTTGTGAGAGGGGGTGCTCCCTGCCTGTTTAAAGGAGGCAGTGTTAAGACCACTCCTTAATAAACCCTCCATGTATTAAGAAGGTCTAAGTAATTATCAACTGGTTACTCATCTCCCCTTTCGGGGCAAGGTTCTTGAACACGTGGATGCAGATCAGAAACAGGTTCCCTTGGATGACACAGTTTTTCTAGATCCATTTCGATCAGGGATTCAGCCTGGTTTTGGCATGGAAACTGCCTTAGTCGCCCTATATAGCGATTTATATCAGGAGAAAGACAGGGGGAGTGTGTCCCTGTTAATTCTCCTAGATCTCTCTGTGGTGTTTAATACCATCAGCTATGGTTTTCTCCAAGAGCAGCTGTCTGAGCTGGGGGTGGGAGGTACTGCTTTCCAGTAGTGCTAGTCCTACTTGGGTGGTTTTCAGAGGCTGATGCCTGGGGAATGTTTTTCATTCCAGTGGAACCTTCAATGTGGGGTTCCACAAGGTTTGATCTTATCCCCCATGCTAGTTAACATCTACATGAAACCGCTGAGTGAGGCCGTCCAGTATTTTGGAGTATGTTGGTGACAAACAGCCCTACTTCTCTTTACATCTGCAGCTGTGGCAGCGGCTGTATCAGATTGGTGTCTTGCCTCAGTAATGGATGAGAGCCAATAAACTGAAACTTAATCCAGATAAGACTGAGGCACTGTGAGTGGGTGTTTCCCTAGACAGGATGGATGGGATGTAGCCTGCTCTGGATGGGGTCATACTCCCTCTAAAGGAACAGGTATGTAACTTGGTGCACTCCTGGATCCATTACTGACACTTGATTTTCAAGTAGCCTTGGTGGCACCGAGTACCTTCTATCAGCTTCGGCTGGTGGCCCAGCCGCTTCCTAACTTATGTTTTCTATGCTCTGGTAACCTCTAGGTTAGACTATTATATCTGCATTATACTTAGGGTTGCCTTTGAAGATGGTTTGGAAACGGCAGCTGGTGCAAAATTCAGTGTCCAGATTATTGACCAGGGTAAGTCAGTCTGAACATACAACACCAATTCTGGCACAATTGCACTGGCTATCAATTAAGCTTCCAGGCTCATTTCAAAGTGCTGGTTTTGACCTATAAAGCCTTATGTGGCTCAGGCAACCCAGACTCTGTGAACATCACCTGAGGCCTTTCTATCTGTGCCCCTTCTATGGGAGGTTCGGAAGGAGGCAACACAGGATAGTAGTGGCCCCCTAGTGGTGGAATTCTCTTCCAAGGGAGTTATGCCTGGCGCCATCTTTATCCATTTTAGGTAGCAGGCAAAGACCTTCCTCTACACCCAGGCTTTTGGCCCTTGAAGACTTCTTTTAGTGGGGCAGGACTGATATACCTGCCCGTTGTTTGTATTGATCGTGTTTGTCTTAACGTTGGTTTTAATTGTTTTAAGTTTTATGGATTCTGTTTTAATTGGTTATGTAAGTCGCATAACTTAGGGCCACCTGGTGAGAAAAGAAACCCATTAATAAATAAAAACAACAACAACAATAGTAGTAGTAGCTAGCATTTCCTTTGATGTCTGCAGATGGGGCCCACTCCCAAAGAGACAATTCAGAACAATAACATGGTATAGCTTTGTCAGTGCTAGTACTGCTTCAGACTGCTGGTGGAGAAGTCCATAGCTGAACTTTCTTCCCTCCACATAACAAAACTCCCTATTTGTAGAATACTAAAAAACATTTAGTATTAGGAAAAAGGCTAAGGCTAGAACATTTGTCTCAGTTTATCTAGGATGTGCTCATTTTCTACAGTTAGTGAGTTTAATTTTTATGAACAATTCTCCACCCTTCTGAACTGGTCCCAACTTCCAACATTGCTTCCATCATGCAATTGTTCTGAACATGTAAAGTGGCTTGCCCTTTTGGAATGGCTGCAGAGAAAAGTTTCCAAGGAAATTCCAGCCTTCTAAGCATTCTCTTGACTTGCACATTAATTATTGCTTTGGATCACAGACTGATCAATTATTCCAAAAATAACTGCTCCCCAACTATTCATTGTGACATCAGGAAGAGAAAGCATGGTATGGATGGGCATAGTAAACATTGTATGTTGAGTCCTCCTACCACAACATATGGTTCAGTGCAAAACCAAACCAGTCAGATCATTTGAGCAAACTGACCAGTAACTGAAGCAAGTGGAAAATATCAAAGCCAATTAAAACAGGATTCTGGAACTGTCAGTATTAGCTTTCTCTACCCTGGTGAAAGAGAGTCTCATAGATAGCAATAAAGACAGAACATGTCAAAGTTTATTTTCATAACATTGAGCCCAAATAGGTATAATCCCACACTGTTTGTTAGCATTCTGAATATACATACTTTCCACTCTAAGTTGGAACAAGAAGAGGGAAAAATGCAGCAATGAAGTTCAGTAATACAGTTTGCATATAATCAAACAAGGAATTCTAAATGCAAGCAGTGCAGAATTCCAGTGGACGAACAACACACAGTCATTGCCATAGTATACTAATGAGGTGAGACTCATCACATAACTGTATGATTTTCAGACACTACAAATTGAATCTGACGCAAATCTATTTCATATCAACAGCCCCTATATAGGTACCTTGAGAGAGACCTTTATATAGCTGCCTCCTCAAGATCTCTTGCAAGAAATGAACACAGACAAGAATTTGATCCTTGCCAAAAAGCTACTCATTACTAACAGAATTAGCATCCCTTAATGCTTTGCAATAGCAACACACAAACTAGGGGGGTAAGTTGAAGGCTATCTTTCTATGTAAAGAATAAATCATGAGGAAATCTGCCTTCTGCAATCTAGCACAAATCAACCATAGACTATATTATGGCCTTGAAACATGGAAGTCAGAGACCCATCACAGGTATTGAGAGCTACCCGCTACCCTTGCTTCCAGGAAATATCATTTTGTATCTAATCAGAATAATTCATTCGCTGAGGCAATTTGAGTATTCTCATCCTATGCACCACCCTTCCTCAGCCTGGTGCTCTTCAGATGTTTTGGATTACATCATCCCATCTGGTAAGGCCACTACACAACCTTTACGCATCTTGAGCTCACTATTTGAATTCTCAAATATTTATGTCTATCCATCAACCAACCAGAACATTTACTTTTTATCTCATGGAAAAGTACAGCAAACATTACATCCATACTGTATATTTAACACATATAGCTTCCTCCAAAGATTCCTGGGAACTGTTAATTTGTGCGTGCGTGCGCGCGCACGCGCACATGAGAGAGAGAGAGAGCTACAATTCCCAGCATTCTTAAACTACAGTTCCCAAAATTCTTGGGACAGTGAGCCATGCGCTTTAAATGCATTAAATGTATGGTGTGAATGTGACCTGTATCCCCAGTAGCACCCAGTTCTTTCTGCTGGAAAGTCCTGTGCACTTAAATCTTCATGTAAAAGCCCTTGTTCAGTATCCTTATATGTAATTATTGAGGAACAACCAGACATCCATTAATTTTGCAGATGTTCTCGACTCTCTGCAGATGACAAGCGAGCTGCATGAACACAAGTTTTTAATTACCCTTTTAGGTGGTGTAATCAGGTTTTGTCATATTAATACCAATATGTATGTGGCTTTCTTTAAGAAGTATCTAAAATGCAAATAGGAAACTATTAAAATTAGGAGTCTTCAAGCTTTTCAGACTCAGGACACACACACCCCAAAATCACAACCTACCTTGTCCTTCTCCCCCACTCTTTGTCCTTTTCTTAGAATCATAGAATAGTAGAGTTGGAAGGGGCCTATAAAGCCATCAAGTCCAACCCCCTGCTCAATGCAGGAATCCAAATCAAAGCATTCCCGACAGATGGCTGTCCAGCTGCCTCTTGAATCCCTCCAGTTTCAGAGAGCCCACTACCTCTCTAGGTAATTGGTTCCATTGTCGTATGGCTCTGACAGGAAGTTTTTCCTGATGCCTAGTCAAAATCTGACTTCCTGCAACTTGAGCCATTATTCCGTGTCCTGCACTCTGGGACGGTTGAGAAGTGATCCCAGCCCTCCTCTGTGTGACAACCTTTCATGTACTTGAAGAGTGCTATCCTATCTCCCCTCAATCTTCTCTTCTCCAGGCTAAACATGCCCAGTTCTTTCAGTCTCTCCTCATAGGGCTTTGTTTCCAGTCCTCTGATCATCCTTGTTGCCCTTCTCTGAACCTGTTCCAGTTTGTCTGCATCCTTCATGAAGTGCAGAGGCCAGAACTAGATGCAGTATTCAAGATGAGGCCTAACCAGTGCTGAATAGAGGGAAACTAATACTTCACGTGATTTGGAAACTATACTTCTGTTCATGCAGCCTAATATAGTGTTTGCCTTTTTTGCAGCCACATCACACTGTTGACTCATATTCAGCTTGTGATCAATGACAATTCCAAGATCCTTCTCACATGTCATATTGCTGAGCCAAGTATCCCCAATCTTATAACTGTGCATTTGGTTTCTTTTTCCTAAGTGTAGAACTTCGCAATTATCCCTGTTGAATTTCATTCCGTTGTTTTCAGCCCCATGCTCCAGCCTATCAAGGTCCCTTTGAATTTTGTTTCTGTCTTCCACGGTATCAGCTATCCCCCCCAATTTTGTATCATCTGCAAATTTGATAAGCATGCTCTGTACCTCCTCATCCAAGTCATTAATAAAAATGTTGAAGAGCACTGGGCCCGGGACTAAGCCCTGTGGTACCCCACTCGTTACTTCCACCCAGTTTGAGAAGGAACCCTTGATAAGCACTCTTTGAGTAAGATTCTGGAGCCAGCTGTGAATCCACCTGGTAGTTGTTCCATCCAGCCCACATTTAGCTAGCTTGCTAATTAGAATATCATGGGACACTTTGTCAAAAGCTTTGCTGAAGTCGAGATATATTATGTCCACAGCATTCCCACAGTCTACAAGGGAGATTACCTGATCAAAAAATGAGATATTAGTTTGGCAGGATTTGTTCTTCATTAATCCGTGTTGGCTTCTAGTAATCACTGCATTATTTTCAAGGTGCTTACAGACTGACTGCTTTATAATCTGCTCCAGAGTTTTTCCAGGGATTGATGTTAGGCTGACTGGTCTGTAGTTTCCCGGTTCCTCCTTTTTGCCCTTTTTGAAGATAGGGACAACATTAGCTCTCCTCCAGTCATCCGGCACTTCACCAGTCCTCAATGATTTCACAAAGATAATAGACAGCGATTCTGAGAGTTCTTCAGCCAGTTCCTTCAATACTCAGGATGCAGTTTATCAGGCCCTGCTGATTTGAACTCATTCAAAACGATTAGGTATTCCTTGACCATTTGTCTGTCAAGCTCGTTCCAATCCTGCCCCTTCTACTTCACGTTTCCCGGGAGGGTCATAGACCCTTTTTTGGGAGAAGACTGAGCCAAAGTAGGAATTGAGCACTTCTGCCTTTTCTTTGTCATCTGTTATCATTTTGCTTTCCTCATTGAGTAGCTGTGCCACCATTTCTTTTCTCTGTCTTTTACTATGGACATACCTGAAGAAAGCTTTTTTGTTGCTTTTAGCATCCCTTGCTAACTTCAGCTCATTCTCAGCTTTAGCCTTCCTGACACCATCCCGGCAATTCCGTGATACCTGCCTGTACTCTTCCTTTGTGGCCTGGCTTTCTTTCCACTTCCTGTTTCTGTCCTTTTTTTGTTTTCACATCATCTCTAAGCTTTTTGTGAAGCCACATTGGCTTCTTCTGCTGTTTCCCCCCTTTTTTCCTTGTTGGAATTGCTTGCCATTGCGCTTTTAGAATTTCCTTTTTTAGAAACTCCCACCCATCTTCGACTCCTTTTCTCATTAGGGTCGCTTGCCATGGAACCATACTTACATTTGTTCTGAGTTTATTGAAATCAGCTTTCCTGAAGTCCAGGGTACGCGTATGGCTACTCTCAGCTTTTGCTTCTGTTAAAATCATGAATTCAAGTATGGTGTGGTCACTTCGCCCAGAGTTCCCATAACTGCCACTTCATCCACCAAATCATCACTATTGGTTAGAATCAAGTCCAGGATAGCTGATCCTCTGGTTGCTTCTTCCACTTTCTGTAGGAGAAAGTTATCTCCAACACAAGTCAGAAATTTCTTGGAGGGGCCATGTTTGGCAGAATTTGTCTCGCAACAGGTACCAGGATAATTGAAGTCCCCAATTACTACTACATCATGACTCCTTGAAACATTGGCAACATAAGCTAAAAGGAAATGGATAGTGTCATTGCTGGCAAAACCCACCCTGAGATATTGAATGACCCAATTCTGGGCCACGATACTACCAGCTGAAGACCAATTAATTAGATGATCTTGATAGAAAATTAGTCCACTCCGCTTTCTTATTTACAGTGTTTACATATCTGCTCTCATGCAGGGAACACCCTAAGGGCAACAGAGACTCTAGCACTCAGCTAGGCTATCTGCCAATACTGAAGGGTCAGGAAGGGAAACTTTTCCTAAACTCCACTCTGCAGAAGGTCTTGGGTACTCTCCTCATCCTGTTTTAAGAAAGGAAATTCTGTTCTTTATTTTATCACAAAAAATTAGAGCTACTAGCATCTCTCTATGGCTTTTGCTTTAGGTAACCCAACATGTTACGAATTTTTTTTCAAGCCACACATAATATAAGCCTTACCCTTTGCTCTAGGTGTACACTAGCATTAGCTATTATGAAAAGGTTTTGGCTATGCCTTCACCATATGACCATAAGTTATTTTATATTGTGTTGTATTTTATACCAGAACCGTTTAGCAATAACAGTTGGTTAAAATCTTGATGGAATGTTGAAATAAGATATCCTAAATAAGAACAGAAAGGTGTGTTATGTGAAGACATGCTGGTTTGGGACAGACCAATGACTTTGTGAAACGTCTCAAGATCCCACTCATGCTAAAAGAAGCCAATTGTTCTGCTGTTCAAGAATGGACTGAAAACTCATTTGTGTTTATGTTGATGTGACTTACCCATAAATCACCCAGCTTGGAATCGTCTTTTCAAGTCACTTAATGTTCTACAATCTTGTACTACCAAAGTAAAGCAATGGTGCCTTTATCATTCACCAAGATGAATATTTAACTGCACACTAGTTATACAACACATGTTAACCCCATCACATTCTGGAACCATCCTGGATACATCCCTAGATTCCTCCTACTGGGCTCCTTCCAGTCTGGGCAAAGAATAGCACAGCAGTAGAACGATTCCATTTATTTATTTATTTATGTAAAGAGTTCGATATACCCTTCTAGTGCCTATGCAATTCTCAGGGCAACTTAAACAGAATCAAATCATACTTTTTTAAAAAAAAAACACCCCAATGGAATATATTAAAATACAGAGACAAAGACCACAGATAAAACCTTTACATAAAACATGCACCATCTCTCCTGACCCATTAAGGCTGAAAGAAACAATACACAGCCATGCTTTTACAGTATTTTTGTCATTCTGGAAAGAGCATTTTAGGATTATTCCCAGCTGTAGAGGGCTCAGAAATGTTCATACAATCACTGAATTCAAAGGGACCTTAACAAGTCATCTAGTCCAATCCCCTTGTCAACACAGGAAATCTGCAACAACAACACCCCTGATAGGTGCCATTCAGACCAGGGCTGTGGAGTCGGAGTCGTGGAGTCGGAGTCGGCAGCAATTTTGGGTGGAGTCGGGAGCAATTTTGGGTGGAGTTGGAGTCGGTAGAAATATATCGACTCTGACTTCCAAATAAATTTTGATTGACAAGAAGCAACTTTGGGTGGAGTTGGAGTCGGACAATAGAAAAAGAGAGGAGTCGGAGTTGGAGTCGAAGGTTTGGCATACCGACTCCACAGCCCTGATTCAGACTCTGCTTAATCCACCACTTACTGTCTAAAATTTCTGAGGAGTATAAAATTATGCATAGTGAGGAGAAAGTGGATAGATAAAAAAAATTCTCCCTCTCTAATAACACTAGAAGTCAGGGGCATTCAATGAAACTGAATGTTGGAAGATTCAGGACAGACAAAAAAAGTTCTTCCTGCAATGCATAATTAAATCATGAAATTTGCTTCCACAAGAGGCAGCGACAGCCACCAACTTTGATGGCTTTAAAACAGGTTTAGACAAATTCATGGAGGATAAGGCTATCAATGGCTACTAACCATAATGGCTATGTTCTACCTCCACTGTCGGAGGCAGTATGCTTTTGAATATCAGTTGCTGGAAACTGCAGAAGGGGAGAATGCTCTTGCACTCATGTCCTGATTGCAGACTTCCCACAGGCAAATGGTTGGTCGCTGTGAGAAAAGTATGCTGGACTAGATGGGCCACTGGCCTGATGTTCTCATGAAGCTGTCTGTTTCACTTCTAGAATAAACTGTACCATCAGATGCTCTTCCTAATGTTTAGTTAAAATCCTTTTTCTTGTCATTTGAACTCATTGGTTTGGGTCCGCCTTCCAGAGCAACAGAAAACAAATTTGCTGCATCACCTATGTGACAACCCTTCATATATCTGAAGATGGCTTTCAT
Organism: Rhineura floridana; assembly: GCF_030035675.1. Classification (NCBI taxonomy): domain Eukaryota; kingdom Metazoa; phylum Chordata; class Lepidosauria; order Squamata; family Rhineuridae; genus Rhineura; species Rhineura floridana. Next base: position 229,506,368 of record NC_084481.1, on the reverse strand, counting down.
ATCTTCTCTTAAATGTTTCTTTTCCAGGCTAAACATACCCAAGTCCTTCAACCTTTCCTCAGGGACTTGACTCCAGGCTCCTCACCACTGTCACTGCTCTCCTCCAATCACGTTCCAGTTTGTTGATATCATTAAACTGCAGGGCCAAGGATTTCTCAATTCTGACAGGATGACATCAGTGCAATTCTCGAAATGTGATCCAGTAATTTATCCAAAATTATTAAAATCTGCTTTTAAAAATGAAAAAGTGTGGAGACATCCAAGGAGCTGCTGTGTAACAGAAGTTACAAGAATTATCCAGTATTGTCAAGAACAGCAAGATTATTCAGTTTGTATTTTCCCCTATTAGACCAGACTCTCTTCCCCTTTCTTCCAAGGCTTCCAGCCTTTGCATTTTTTAAAAAATGACAAAATCTGCAAGAAATGTATGAACAATTGTGCATTTTTTTAATTCTAGAGTTCCAACATTTATTTATTTTTATTTTATTTTATTTATATACCGCCCTAAGCCAAAAAGGCTCTCTGGGCGGTGTACATTCAGAACCTGGTGCTTTCCTTCATGAACTGAGCCCCTCAGTTTTTGTATACTAGCTTGGAAAAGTTTCTGGCATTTACCATGAAGACTTAAAATGGGGGGGGGGGACACAGTTCAGTAAAAGATAGTTACAGCCTATCCTGAAGACATTTTATAACACCAGTAAGACTGCAGATGTGAATAGTGGTTTAGATTCTTCCCTCCATTTCCCCCTTCTCCTGCCGCCACTGTGCAGAACAGATTTACTTTGAAACAACACGGATCTGCAAGAGAAGCTCTCTGCCATTTTATCATACTGATGACTTATCTGGTTGGAAGCTAATTTTAGAAGAAAAACAGAAAAAATGATAGCTTTGAGCAATGGTAGCTGTAAGAGCTATAAGGCACAACATGTATCCTACACTTTTCTCTTTAAGTGAAGCAACATTAAAATCTAAACAATCTCTGCAAAGGCAAGAGACTAGGAGGTGGGATGCTTCAAAACAGTCTTCCAAAGTCAAAGTTTTATACACACCTTCAGCCTACTTGTTTGTTCTTTCAGAAGCATTCCACTACACATAGGAAGAAAGCCTATACAGAATCAAGTTGGCCTAGTATTGTCCGGTTAGCTCAGTATTGTCTACAATGACTAGAGCAGCCTTTCCCAACTAGTGGGCAACCAGATGTTGTTGGACCACAACTCCCATCAGCCTCAGCCAGCATTGCCAATGGTCAGGAAAGATGGGGATTGTGGTCCAACAACATCTGGTGGCCCACTAGTTGGGAAATGCTGGACTAGAGGCTGTGTCTCCAGGGTCTCAGGAAGCAGTGAACTGATGATGCCATAACATGAGCTGGCAAATGAAAAATGGGAGGGGGGGGGACACCATCCAAATGGCATCCACCCAGAAGTTCTTCAACTCAAATATGAAATTGCTGGTCTTCTAATAAAATTATGTAACTTGTCCCTAAGATCAACTTCTATCCCCAAGAACTGGAAAGTGGCCAACGTAACACCAAGTTTAAAAAGGGATCTGAGAAAGTACTGCTGTTCCATTAAGCTTAACTGCTGTTCCACGAGATTGGTGGAAAACATTAAAGATACACCATTTAAAGTTATACCATATAAACAAATCCCTCTCTCCGCTACGTTGGAGAGGATGTGAAGTGGTGGGCTCACTCTGCCATATTTGGTGGAATTGCAAACCAATAAAGGAATTCTGGAATATGGTTTTTGAGAAAATCTCAGATATTACAGGGCAATTACAGATTCCAAATGCGGCTATGGCCTTGGTATCTTATACTGGGCATTTGTTACGACCCCTGCCACCTGTGCAGCCGTGGGCAAGCTGCATAGTCCCAAGGAGCCCAGTTGCCTCCCAGCTGGCAGTTGTGGACAAGGAAGGGGCTGGCTTGTGCAGCTGTGGCAAGCTGAGCAGGCCCTAGCCAACTGGGGAGAACTAGCCTCAGAGGAAGTTGGGATCCCTCTTGAATGGTTGAGTGAGGGGGACAATGTTTAGCTTCTCAAGTGTTTACAAGGCGTTCTGCTTCAGGCTTAGAAAGGAGGAGAAATTGTATTTCCCATTATTTGCTGGTGAAGATTGCATTTTTCTCAGTGACAAAATATTGCTGGTCAAATATGATATTGCTGCCATAGGAACATCATCCTGAGGGAAGATGTCTTGATTTCTTGCAGTAACTTAAGTAACAGCTGCACATTTATTCCATTAATAAAACAGCACATGAAGCATGCATTTATAGCTTCTTAGTAGTAAAATCAATAAAACATCGGATAGAGGTGCTCTCAGTGACTTTGTCTACATTGCTGTTCTGTCAGATAAGGGATAATGCTAGTATGATTCGGTTCATTGCGCTTGTTGGCTCAGAGAAAAACAGAGAGATCTTGTCTTTAAGGGTTTGCGTTATCTTTAATTTCTCTGCTTCTATAAATATCAACTTCAACCAAAGGAGGTTTTATTCACCATAATCTGGATGCAGAACTTTATAGGCAACTTATTTATTTGATTTATATCCTGCCCTCCCTCCCAGTAGGACCCCAAGGCAGCAAACAAAAGCACTAAAAACACTTTAAAACATCATAAAACAGACTTTAAAATATATTAAAACAAAATATCTTGAACATTTTTAAAAAAGGTTTAAAAACATCTTTTTTAAAAACGAAGGTTTAAAAACATACTAAAAAGCAATTCCAACACAGATGCAGAGTGGGATGAGGTCTCTACTTAAAAGGCTTGTTGAAAGAGGAAAGTCTTCAGTAAGTGACGAAAAGATAACAGAGATGGCGCCTGTCTAGTATTTAAGGGGAGGGAATTCCACAGGGTAGGTACCACCACACTAAAGGCCCGTTTCCTATGTTGTGCAGAACGGATCTCCTGATAAGATGGTACAGTAGGGCCCCGCTTATACAGTGGGTTAGGGACCAGGCCCCTGCCCTAAAGCGGAAATCGCTGTAAAGCGGAACCCATTGACTATAATGGGTCGCATCACGCGAAAATGCCGCAAAAGCGCAAAATCAGCTTTAAAATGGGGAATTTCCCAATTGAAAGCCGCAGCATCAGCAGAACGCCAGAAAATGGAACGCTGTAAAGCGGGGCCCTACTGTATCTGCAGGAGGCCCTCACCTGCAGAGCATAGTGATTGACTGGGTATATAAGGGATAAGATGGTCTTTCAGGTATCCTGGTCCCAAGCTGTATATGGCTTTGTATACCAAAACTAGAACCTTGAACTTCGCCAGTTATCTTATAGGTGTTACTCTGTGGGGTATTTGAACCTGATTTTGAACTAGATCAGTTAAAAAAATTATTATGAAACCTGAAAGTGATACAAATACTAAGTACATACTTAGATTATATTAGATTAAGTTGTGACTGATTATTGCCTATAAAATTCTGTGGCTCCACTGTAAACTGTTATAGGCTATAGCATTATAAAGAAATATATTTACTGAAAATAAAAGTATGTTGTCAAGTACTTGCTTGTTAAAGTAAATTTATTATCTAACAATGTGTCACAAAATTAAAGCCTCATACATCTAAGATTTTTTCAGTAATAATTGATTACAACAAACCAACTGCAATGGCAAATGTGACAAAAATGGGGAAAAATTAAAACTGGGCAAAACAACATGATGAAAATTGGTGGTGATGCTTGCACTGACTGAGGCTTTAAGTGAGCAAAAAGGCAGATTTTTAAATTAACCTCCTTTCGAGATTTGAGGATTCAAGTTACTGACAATTTACAAAATGGCTGACTTTAGGATTCCCCCCTCCCTTAGAAGAAGATACTTAAATTAAATTCTGTAGGGTTTCTGTTTCTCTCTTTTGAGTAGGGAAATGGTAAGAAAAAATTGCATTGGTGATACTGAAATTAAGAGCCTTATGGAGGGACTGAAGTTAGCAAAACCCCCACAATTCTTCTGTCTTTACGTGTTTGACTCTTTCTAGAAATGTAACCTTATAAAACTAATTTATTTAGCACTTACAAGTTCTACATTTTTTCTCTCAGAAACCCTTTAATAGAGATAATGGCGAAGAGACTGATTTGCTCAAGGCTACCCAGTAATTACTGTTGAGGTAGCATTGGAGCCATTTGCCATAATCCATCAAGTGTGATCTGCCTCAATGCAGCTGAGTTTTCCTGTTGGCTATTGGAAGGTAAAATGCCCCAGGTGTTAATGGAATTTTCTCCATCATAGTTGGCAATGGGAGGCCTGTGTATCTGTGAGCTCTTTTGCCAAATATAACTATTAGATCTCACTTCTATAATGCAAGTCTTCTAGGAAACTCAACAAAGAGACTTGAGGCACAGTAAAGACTAACAAATGTATTATGGCACAAGCTTTCATGGCCTGAAGACTGACAAAGTGGGCTTGATCCATGACAGCTTATACCATAATACAATTTGTAAATCTCTAAGGTGCCACAAGACTTTTTCCTGCAAAACACTAACACTGCTACCCCTCCGGAAATTTCTAGGAAACTAAGACAACAAATTCTGTATATCAGGAGTAGCTAATTTACAGTGCCTTGCAAAAGTAATCAGATCCCTGACCAATGCTCTCATATTACTGAGTTACAAATGGGACACTGTAATTTTGTTCTGTATGATATTTTATTTTGAAACACTGAAACTCAAAATCAATTATTGTAAGGTGGCATTGGTTTTATGTTGGGAAATGTTGGGAAATGATAAGCATTCTTCCCTGCACCTCCTCATCCAAGTCATTAATAAAAATGTTGCACTGGGCCTAGGACCAAGCCCTGTGGTACCCCAGTCATTACCTCCCCCGTTTGAGATGGAACCAACCTCTCCATGATTTTGCAAAGTAATAGACAGTGGCTCTGAGACTTCTTCAGCTAGTTCTTTCAATACTCCAGGATGCAGTTCATCACGCCCTGCAGATGTGAACTTGTTCAAAGTGATTAGGTATTCCTTGACCGTTTGTCTGTCAAGCTCAAGCTCCAATCCTGCCCCTTCTACTTCACATTTCCCGGGAGGGTCATAGACCCTTTTTCGGGAGAAGACTGAGCCAAAGTAGGAATTGAGCACTTCTGCTTTTTCTTTGTCATCTGTTATCATTTTGCTTTCCTCACTGAGTAGCTGTGCCACCATTTCTTTTCTCTGTCTTTTACTATGGATGTATCTAAAGAAAGCTTTTTTGTTGCTTTTAGCATTCTTCACTAACCTCAGTTCATTCTCAGCTTTAGCCTTCTTAATGCCATCCCTGCAATTCTGTGCTACCTGTCTGTATTCTTCCTTTGTGGCCTGGCCTGGCCTTCCTTCCACTTCCTATACGTGGCCTTTTTTTGTTTTCAGGTTATCTCGTAAGTTTTTTGTGAAGCCACATTGGCTTATTCTGCATTTTATATATATAATATTTCTAAATTGGAGATATTGAAAGAAATAAGGATGGGCTTCTTGTTATTTCATTAAGAATATGATTATACGATTTTACTGCTCCATCCAAAAATGAAATGGACTGCCTTCAAGTCAATCCCGACTTATGGCGACCCTATGAATAGGGTTTTCATGGTAAGCAATATTCAGAGGGGGTTTACCATTGCCTTCCTCTGAGAGGCAGTGACTGGCCCAAGGTCACCCAGTGAGCTTCATGGCTGTGTGGGGATTCGAACCCTGGTCTCCTAGGTCGTAGTCCAACACCTTAACCACTACACCACACTGGCTCTCACTGCACCATCTAGATACCAATTTTTAAACTCAATTAAGTCAATCCCCTTCCCAATAAATCAATATTCTCCAGAACATGCAGTGGTGCATTTCTTCATTACAGATCAAAGCTATTAATGGGAATAAATTTGGACTCAATTAGGTTCTAAATTTATTCCAAATGGTGAAGATGGCTCTGACACGAGTCAGATTTTAAAAGAACCTTATCTGCTTGTGCAGTATATTATATTTTTCAAGTCTACAGAGAGTATTTCTTCTACCAATACTTTCGAGCAATCAGAATTAAACCAGTATGTCATATTTGCAAGAATAGCAGGTTGATAATACTTACTGATATCTGGAAGTACAAGATGTCTGTTATCAGTGATATTTGACATGCTTTAAAATTTGACCCTGGCTTATTGTTCGAGACAAAAGTGTCAATTAGTTTTTGCCTATTGTTAATGATGTCTGGAACAACAAGAGGAATATTTAAGAGGAGAATCTTTTTTTTTGCAGGATTATCATCTTAACCAAGCTAATTTTGCCCATCCATAGTATCCTTATTTTAGACCAGTAGTAGATTTCTTTGTTAACTTCTGATAACAATTCTTTATTATTATCAACTACCTGGTTACAATCAGAAGAGATTAAAACACATAGATATCTTATAGGTGCTACTCTATGGGGTATTCTAACCTGATTTTGAACTAGATCTTTTGTTTGCCAGTTCATATTAAATCTCATCTATTCTGATTCAGTATAATTAACTTTGTATCCTGAAACCTTACTAAAGTTGTGAAGCAGATAAAGAATTTTTGGAAAAGTTGGGGAGAGGGTTTTAGCAATGACAGCTACATCATCTGTATAGAGTAATTTTGAACTTCTCTCCCCCCACTTTTAAGCCCTCAATCTCTCTTGAAACATGAATGGCTTCAGCGAGAGGTTCAATAGATATTGCACATAAAAGTGGGGATATCTAGTAAACTTGGACATGGTTGTGTGGTAGCATTCCTGGCGGGGGATCCTCTCTGGTTTTGTTTGTTTGTTTATTAAGTAGGGCCCCACTCACACTGCGGGTTACGTTCCGGATCCCCGCTGAAAAGCGAAAAGCTGCTGAAAAGCTAAACTCATTGAACAGAATGGCGCGCAACCAGGGCTGTGGAGTCGGAGTTGGAGTCGTGAGCAATTTTGGGTGGAGTCGGAAGAAATGTACCGACTCCGACTCCTTGGGGCTGATGGGAGTTGTAGTTTAAAAAGTAACTTTTCCAAGCTCTGGATTCACGTGGTGGTGATGAAATGCCTTGTGCTACCATTTTATTACAGTAAATTTGTTATTACTAGTTAATATACATTTGCCATTTATGAAGGAGTCGGAGTCGGAGTCGGACAGTAGAAAAATAGAGAAGTTGGAGTCAAAGGTCTGGCGTACCGACTCCACAGCCCTGCGCGCAACGCCTGAAAACTGCTGTAAAAGCGGAACAAGCACCGTATGAGTGGGGCTTTAGTCTAATTGCGTCTAATTGAGACCGCCACATTAGCAAAGCGCCGTAAAGCGGGGCCCTACTGTATTTGATTTATATCCCGCCCTTCCAACAGGAGCCCAGGGCGGCAAACAGAAACGCTAAAAACACTTTAAAACATCATAAAAACAGACCTTAAAATACATTGTTAAAAACATTTTTTTAAAATCTTTAAAAACATTTTTTTAAAATCTTTAAAAACATTTTTTTAAAAAGGGTTAAAAACATATTATTAAAAAAACACATATTAACAAGCAATTCTAACACAGACACAGACTGTGTATTACTTTGTTGTATTACTTTATTTATTCGCAAATGTTTCTATACTGCCAAACATTAAAAAAATCAAGGTGATGAACAGCATAAAAGAATCAATAAAATTACATCAATAAAAACAAATTAGCAGTATAATATCTGCATGTTCCTGTTGTCAGGAACGTTATTTCTTGATTGGTTTAAGTATGATGAATGGATCCAAATACACAATTCCAAAGCTCTGGGTTCTGAAACCTTACAGGCTATATTCTAGACATAAGTATTCTTGAAAGTATCCTATTGCTGATTGATCCATTACAGAACAATCAAACCACCCCATGGAAGTAGTGTCAGTGCAACTGAATGCTAGTTCAGAATTGCTTGGTGTCAAGATTTGTGGCACTCTTCAGTCTCTTATTTTGTCTTGCTTTAGAATGGCTCTTATTCAGGGGGGTTTATAATTTTCTTAGCCCTATTGTCTTACCAAGTTTTCAAATAACTTGTTAATCCATCTATTCTTGTGCAATGGACTATCCTTTTCTAAATGAGATCATACTATTTAAATAGGTTTGCAACCAAAAGAATACCATTGATTCTTTCAACAAGAGAAATGCAACAGATGCAGAGGAAAGAGAATCTTCAGCCTCTCTTGCCATAAACTTCTGTTGCTCTGAGGTGGCACTTTAAATAAAATTGAGTTTATTCTTGCATATCCGCACAGTGCAGAATTTAGCTTGCTGACAATTTAATACTTAATTTTGTATTTAAATAGTCAAGCTTAGCTCTTGTGGCTAAAAGGTTTTTTAAAAAGCATAGGGAGTTGCTACTGGTTTAAGATAAATCAAAATGTGGGTTATATGATATGGGGCTCCTGTGCACGGCACCTTTGTCTCCTGTGGCTTCTGGTCTTTGCTTACTTGTGCTCTCCCCAACCCATTGCATTTGGGTTTTAAAAAATAATCGGTCACTCCATTTTTCCAGAATGTCTTCATTTGTGTGTGTGTTTGTGTGTGTGTGTGTGTGTTCAGTCCTGCAAACTGAATCTACAACTTACGGTTGTGGTGCCTTGACAGCTGAAGTTTGGTTTGATGTGCAATAAAATAACAAGTATATTACAGACAGAACTCAAATACTTCAACAAATGTGGCCTGGTCAGGTTTCAGAATTGCATCTTACAAGGTAACTTCCCCAATGTTTGATGCTAGAAATATAGCATTTGTTACAAAATCATTGTGCTGGTCTCCACAGTGGCATAAAATGTGTCTGCACTGTGTAGAGATGTGTATGGACATGTACATTGTATGCTTGGTGCTTTCACAATGCAGCATGTACATGGATCATGAGCTGGCACTTCTGAGTCCTGCCTGCCTAATCAACACCCGAAATGGCTTTAGGCTCTCAGTGTGAAGCACACTTCATGCCCTGGAGAGTCCCCTAACAATAGATGAATTCTGGGAATTTAGACTTTGCAAACAGCAGTTCATGTTTCAAAGGCTGAGAACTACTTTACACTGTGTTTAATGCTTCATTACATTTTGTACATGATTAGATTATTATTAATGTTCTTACATGTTCAGGTATACAATTATATACCAGCTCATATTAGTTTTCACTTTTGCCTTGCCTTATTCCAAAGAGATGAATAAAGAGCAGATAAAATGTGAACTACACAATGAAAAGAAGCCTGATTTTGTTGCAGCTATAAAAACAAAACCCAACTTATTGAAGGGTGAACTCCTACTGTCTTGTCTAAAAAAGATTTCCCCCTCTTTTGTTATTGTTGTTATATGCCTTCAAGTCAATTATGACTTATGGCGACCCTATGAATCAGTGACCTCCAGCAGCATCTGTCATGAACCACCCTGTTCAGATCTTGTAAGTTCAGGTCTGTGGCTTCCTTTATGGAATCAATCCATCTCTTGTTTGGCCTTCCTCTTTTTCTACTCCCTTCTGTTTTCCCCAGCATTATTGTCTTTTCTAGTGAATCAGGTCTTCTCATTATGTGTCCAAAGTATGATAACCTCAGTTTCATCATTTTAGCTTCTAGTGATAGTTCTGGTTTAATTTGTTCTAACAACAATTATTTGTATTTTTCGCAATCCATGGTATGCGCAAACTCTCCTCCAACACCACATTTCAAATGAATTGATTTTTCTTTTTAGCTTTTGTGAAAAATGCTTGAAAAATCTCTCAAGGTTTTCCAAGAATGGTATCGGGGATAGGGGAAAAAAATGAAACTTTTATCGACCATACTCAGGCATATTATCTTTTTCTGACGAGCTGCTCCCAGGCAAGAATGGACATTTCTAGTTGGAGTCCAGAAAGGCCTCTAGCGCACTGTTTTCTAACTTTGGGCCCCCACATGTTCTTGGACTACAACTTCCAAAATCCCCAGCCACTTTAGCCATTGGATAGTGGGAGGCAAAGCTCGGGAAAGTTACTCTTTTGAACTACAACTCCCATCAGCCCAATCCAGTGGCCATGCTGGCTGGGGCTGATGGGAGTTGTAGTTTAAAAAATTAACTTTTCCAAGCTCTGGTGGGAGGTGTAGTCGAACAACATCAGGGGACCCAATATCTTATTTCCCATGGTGGCCAACCAGATGCCCATGAGAATCCCACAAACAGGACAGGTAGATAATAGAGACATGGGTGGGACCACTGAAGCACAGTGCCCCAAACTTCCACCTCCCTGAGGCACTCCAGAAAGGTACCGTGGTCAACAATATCAGAAGTCACTGAGAGATCAAGGAGAACGAGCAGGGTTGCGCTGCCCCATCTCTCTCCCAACAGATGTCGTCAACCAGGGCAACTAAGGTGGTTTCACTGCCATGGCCAGGCCTGAAGCCAGACTGGAATGGTTCCTAGCAATGAGTTTCCTTCAAGCATGCTTGAAGCTGGACTGCCACCACCTTCTCAAGCACCCTGCCCAAGAAGGGGATATTTGCCACTGGACAATAGATGTTTTAACACTTCTGGGTCCAGGGTGGTCTTTTTAAGAAGGGGACACACCACTGTCTCCTTCAAGGCAAATGGTACCTCCCTCTCCTCCAGTAAAGTATTAATCACTCCTGGGACCCACCCTGTCAACCCCCTATGTCTAGCTCTGGGCAAGAGTCAAGGGGGCAAATAGTCGGCTGCACTTTTTCCAGCAACTCATCCACAACCTCAGTTTGCAATAATTGAAAATGATCTAGTACAGATGGAGCTGACAGTGCTCTGGACACCTCCATTGGACTTGCTCTAACTATGGCATCCAACTGTGTCTGATTCTGAGTGATTTTGTCCCCGAAGTACCTCCCAAGGTTGTTACAATAGGCCTTCAAGGGTGTCAGAGCAATGCTGTCTAATTTTAATACCACAGTTCCACATTATCTCAGGCTGCTGCCGTTTGTTTCCTTCTCTGTATAATATTGACATGTTTTATTGTTTGCTGTTTTAACATTTTATAGTGCTGGTCATTGACCATAATAAATGCTTGCTTGCTTGATTGCAATGCTGTCTTGACCAGATGACAAAACTCTATTCACCACTTGGAAAAGCTCTGCTGGATGGATGCTTACAGAAGCAGTGGTGGCGGAGAAGTAAGCTACCTTCGCCACTGCCACGTCGTAGGCATAGTGGTGCAACCTTACCCATATTCGGCCAGGTTCAGACCTGGATTTACGCCATCTGCACTCCAACTGCCAACCCTCCTGTTTCATCACACACAGCTCATTGGACTACCAAGGTGACCTACGTGCTCCACAGTGATGGCTGGTCACTCCAGTTGCCACACATGCCCCTCCACACCCCTCTTTGGGAGGATTTGCCCAGCCCAATAACACTTAATTGTAACAAATATCTGGAGAATGAGCAACATGTGTGCTTTTAGGGAGGCCACAGCTCTTTACAAATTTGTTCAGGAGGATTTGAGAAAGAGTACAGACTGAAATAGCAATTGAAGGAGGAGAAAGACAGAGTTCCAGAGGGATAGCTGTGTTATTCTGTTGCATGCATCTGGTGGGACTCTGCTCCATAAAAGCTTCTACTTTAAAGGCCTGGTTCTCACGCAGCCATAAGCGAGAGTTAAACAAACGATGGGTTACCAGAAACAAGCTGGCATGGTGGTGCATACTGCTCAAATTGCGTCCCCCCCCCCCAGCCATACCAGGAAGAAACAAACCAGAGTGCTAGCTTACTGTTATGCACAAACCAGGTCACTGAATCTGTGACAAGATTTACTATGGAATAAAGTAGATTACAATCCATATAAATTTTCCAAGGAATGTAGCTTTACTGACTACAAGTAATCAGAAGGAAATGTTCATACTTCTTCAAGCATTCCTGCCATCCCTCCACCTGCTATATAATGAAGTGACATACTCTGTCAAAAATATATCTAATGAAACAAGTTCTAATGAACAAAAACGGGGGGGAGGGATTGAATAGCTTGTTTTAAAGTGCTGGTTTCAGATCATGCCTTTCGTCTGTCCAACCAGCATTTTAAAGAAAACAGAAAGAAGGGTGACCAGTTACACAGGCCAGAGCTCCTGTACCCTTAACAGCCAAGTAGATTACTCAATCCCCCCCTCCCATGCACAGAATCTCTCCTTTCTACTCCAAATGACTGGGTGATATATCTTTATGATAGAGGCCATATCAGTGGTACATCACCTGCTTTGTATGCATAAAGTTCCAGGATGAATCCTTGATATGGCCAGTTAAAAGAATCAAGTAGCAGATGATGGGAAAGACCTCGGTCTAAGAACCTGGAAAGCTGCTGCCAGTCAGAGTAGAACATACAAGGCTAGATGGACAAATAGTCTGATCTGGTATAAGGAATATGAATGTATTTCCACTCCGAGTTGTATGTGTTCCCCAGTAAGTCTGCCCTGCCCCATGTTCACACTAACTGCATTTTTAATCTACATGAATATTTTGCATTAAAATACTTATTTGAATACTTATTTTAATGTACTTTCCCTCAAAATAAACATTTATAAATGTATTCTCTCAAAATATGCATTTAAGTATATTTTGACTATTTTTACCTAAGAATTGCATTGGAACATTTATTTATTATTTATTTATTTATTGCATTTGTATACCGCCCCATAGCCGAAGCTCTCTGGGTGGTTTACAACAATTAAAAACATTAAAAACAAATATACAAATTTAAAAACACATTTTAAAAAAGCAATTTAAAAGCACATGCTAAAATGCCTGGGAGAAGGGGAAAATTGCAAAATTTTCAAGTGCAAAAGCCTATACATAACTTAAGTTCCAATTTGTACATTAGTCCAGGAACAGATCTTGCCAGTTCATATCAGCCGCCCTGGGCTCCTACTGGGAGGAAGGCGGGGCATATAAATTTAATTAATCATCACCATCATCAGGATTGACAAGACTTAATTCAAGCATCCCTCTCTGCTATAAGGCAGCTTCCTATGAGAGTTTTAATGTCTGCTTTTTTAAATTCACTTGAAAAATATTCATTTTGACAGATGGGCCACATAAAAAGTACATGTGCACAATGACACTTCTGGACATGTGCGGACACACCCCATTCTGTGGAATCATGGACCTGCCCAGTGACATGGGCGGAGGACAGATATTGCTTTCGCTACAGTGATATTGCTAAATGCAACAGAAGTGAATCACAAATATTCGTGTTCACGGAAGAAAGGAGAAGCAGGCACACACGGACACCATTGGGATGGGGTTAAATGGCTTCCTGCCCCTATCAACCCCAGTCATTCAGAATCAGGTCAACTCCTATCCACATAGCCCCATTCTGTTTTCATATACAGTGTTCTCTCTGTTGTTGTTAATTATTTATTCAATTTATATCCCACCCTTCCTAGAGATGTGAAAGCTTAGAGAAAAACCAGAAAAAAATTACAGGAGGAAGTTTTTCCATTTTTTTCTGAAGGCAAGAGCAAGATGCATTTCTGCCTCTAGGAGGCACTGCCATTAACACAAGTGTTTGTGGGCTTACTCTTGTTGGCGTAGCTGGGTGAATCTGTTGTCCTTTTGCCTAGGCCTAGGACAGGACTGGGAATAGGAGGAAGTAAGGAGCAACACAAAGGAGCAGAAATGGATAGTGACAGAGAAAATGAGATTGATTAAATTTCATGTAGCATTCATTGAGGCGCCCCCATCCCCTCTTTTTCTCAGCTCTTTCTATGGAAATGAGCACTTTATGTCTGCTTCACACTGGAGGACACTAATGATTTTTTTTGTTTTACTTTTAAAAGATGGTTTTGGATGTTTTATTGCCTGTGTGTTAGCACATTGGTCTCCTTTGGGAGGAAGGGTGAGATATAAATAAATAAATAAATAAAATGTTGATGGTTTCTTCTGTTTTTATTTTTTGCCTGCTCCTCATAAACTGGTAAAAGCCAAAGAGATGCTAAGTTCCTTACAGTTCAGCAGCCTGTAGCTGCATTTGTAACAAAAAATAAAACAGTAATTTCAATTTGTAATTATTGTCTGAATAAACTGTACTTTTAATATACCAAACATTATAATTGATGAGCAAACCAAATTATATAGAATACATTTTATGCTCCTAAAGGAACTAACTGTAAAGGGTGCTAAAAAAAACAAGAAGTGTTGCATATTTTTCTATTTGCCCCCAAATGTCTAGTTTCCCCCCACGGCTTCAACATTTCTGGAATTTTTGCATCTCTCACCTTTCCTCTCAAAGTTGCTCTCCTTTCCGACATTCGGCTGAATGCACAGCCATTAAAGGCTCTTTGGAGTGTGCTGGCAGGTGCAGTTCTCCATGCACGTGGTATATGTACGGAAGGCAAATAAGCAAACAACCATACATTTTCTTTGTAAATTCTAAAATGTATGTGTGCATATGTACATGTCTGGATTTGGAGGAAACGTATCTTGTTTCCTGGTGCTGGTAGCTGACATGTGACTATCAGATTTCATTCAACTTGTACCTGTCAAAAGTCAGTATAGTACATCCCGGTGCTTACATTAGTGCAACGCTAGGAGTGAAAGATAAAGGCTCATGTACACTCATGTATTGTGTTTTTGTTAGTATCAACCTACCCGCTGTGGAGGATGCTTAAGAATGTAAATAATGAAGATTGGTTTGATGATGTCTTGTGGATAGCTGAACCTACACAACATGAAATGTAATGTGTTGACTTAAATCTTGAAATTAGCCTGACTGGAAATGGTGCCTTCCTTCCAGATGGATAGCACTTGTTCTAAAAGCATCTGATGCACCAGCCTTGCTATGAATTAAATAGGTCTGGGTCTGATCAACACCTGGAAGGGAGACTGTCTGGGAATCCTATGTATGCTAGCTTTTAAAGTTTTGTGGAAGAAATACGGAATATGAATAAAATCTGAATGGAAACAACCTCTCTCAGGGTACATTTTTAATACTGTATATTAAATTTCTGTAACCTGCCTTTGTACCTCATCATGAAGGGTGGGCAGTAGTAGTAGTAGTAGTAGTAGTAGTAGTAGTAGTAACAACAACAACATAGTTTGAATTATTACAATTATCATGATTTCCATACCAATAAACTACATCTAGAGAGCACTTTCCTGAATTTGTTCCCTCTTTCTCACCAGAGGGAATATCTCTGGTGTGCAGAATCATAAGAAGCTGACCACTATCTTATGTTTCTGTACAAGTGTACATGGAGAGAGATGGGGGCTGATGATTCCAGAGCGGAAGATCTCAAAAGGATGAGGTGGGACGACTTGAAGGATGACACTTAAGGTGGGGCTCCCTATAACTTTTCTTGCTGAGCCAATTTAGGCAGTCCAGTTGCAGGAAGGGCACAGACCAAATACCTGTACTCATTTGAGATAATTTTGTAACTCTTTGGGAGAGAGGATTTGTGAAATATCACTGCTTTTGTAAACTGCAGGCCTATTATAAATTGCTTCAGAAACCTTTAGTAATCACCTTGATGATGATGATGACCATGATAGTGATGTTAGTAAGGAAGTACTTCTTTATTTTAATTAAACTGAATGTTGAGCACATTGGATTTTTATTGTTTATATATTTACTTTTTATATTAGGTTCTAACTGAAGAGATACTCCTGTAATGTCCACTGAGTTTGAGAACAGCTTCTCTGTCTATACATTATGGAGTAACATTCAGGAAATTACCAGACTATAGCTCTGTAGAGCTACAGGGTGAGTGTATGTAAGGAACATTTAGACTTTTTATTTGGATCAATATTATATCTTCAGTATGTAAATACTACATTTTTTATCTCTGCAGGAGCTGCACCTTGAATTACATTGTCATATTTAATGTTGAACTGTGTAGTAGTTGTTCATACATGTGTTGACCACTGAAGAAGACCATGTCGAAACGCATTTGGTCACATGTTGTTTTGTATCGGTTATGTATTTGTGATATTTTACTTTAAACAGTTGTTGCTGTATATATTGATTACATCTACTTTTGATTAATCAGCTGTGATAGTGGTACATATCTCTTTAAAACAATTTTATACAAAGTATCCACACCTTCATTATTGGCAGTCTTTAGTGTTTTTCTGGTTCCCAATTCTTTTTCCTTTTTCAGTCTGTTGGGACACACCTCTTGGCTTCTTTTGGTTTGCTGCGTGCATTGAGAACTCAAATGGAACGGTGGGATATAAATCTAACTAATAAAATAAATACATGGATACTTAAAACACTCCAGAGTCTTACTGAATAAATCACTTTTTAAAAAGTAGTAACTATATTCACAAAGACCTTGTTTTTTAAGTTTCCCTTTCCAAAACATGTTTTTTACTAAGATCTATAAATAAATTTGGCTGTCAGTTCTGCTCCTTTGATCAGCCCAAATACACCATAAGAGAACATGCCTGCATTCTCACTGGTCATACAGAAATAATGATATCTCTATGCCTGCACTTCATGTTGGCCAGTATGAGTAGGAAATGTGTTCGGGACGTACACTCTCCTCAATTAACTTATCAGAAGCTGTTTTAATGAGGGAAAGTAGGAACTTCACAAGTTACTGGAAAAGTTAAACTTGCTCCTCTCTTTGGAAGGCCAAAGGGAAATCGGAGGGGGGAGGGGGAGGCTCCAGAAGTTACTAGCCTGCAAGAAAACAAATACTCGTCTGCTTTTTACTCATAAGAGGAACCTCACTCTCAAGAGTAAAAAGCAGACCAGTAATAAACATTTCTAGGCCAGAACGTTTGGTTAAGGACAGAATGAACAGCAGAGGTGAAAAGACACACACACACACACACACAAACAACTGGGGGGGGGGAGACACCTTGGACTTACAATTACCAAGTCAAGTTGCCTTTATGTGCAAGTCTCAGTCCATCTATATGACCCTGGGATGTCAGGAACTAAAGCAGCAATCTCCAGAAGGAGACTCTCTTTTAGGACATTCTTAATAAAAAAGGGGGGAGGAGAGAGAACCTCTTTCTTGATCAGAATGTGGAGCTTTGTCAATGCAATTTTTGTTGTGGCAAACAATGCAGAAATATATGCGGGACATTAAAAAAGATACACAATACAGAGGCCAGAATGTGTTAATATTCTGTAGAGTGAAATCTCTCTTAATCTCTAGTGGATGCTAAAGGCTAATGCCGAAAGAGCTAGAGCAGAACCAAGCTTTTTAATGTTAGCCTTCAACTTATTTCCAAGAACAAAGCAAGTTTCTTACTTTTTGCATTTGGCTTTGGAAGCAATGCAGCTATGGAACATGCAAAAGTAATTCCTAGCCTTCCTGATTTAGTTTCAGGCTCCTTAAGCGCCAAGAAAAGCTGTCCAAAAAGGCTTTCATTTTTTTAAAAAAGCATTCAAATCTGCTTTTGCGCTTTGGAAAAAGCACTAGCTGTAACCCATTTCATCACTGTTCTCTGGGCAGACATCCAGAAGCCATACCTTACACAGTGATTTTAAAAAGGACAAAAGCTCTTTCATAAGAGTTCAAAGAAAGTGCAAGAGTTATGCTGAACCTGGCATCTCTTTCCAATTTCAAGTTTCAAAATGCAAAATAATAAAGAACTTTAATTACCATTTCTCACTTAACTTTTATTGTCTTATTCTGCGTATTAAATTCAAGGTGCACAATATGTAATCAGGATGAAGCTGTTTTTAGGTAACAAGGTGCCTCGGGCACTCTCAGTTGGCTTTTCGGAAATGGTTAGCTATTGTGAAATCCAGATGTTAGAAAATAACAGTATTGGATGAAACTCCCCCTTTCTATTTCCAACATTGAGTGCAAAGCAGCAAGGTTTGTGCATAGAAATGATAATTTTTGTTCTGATTTCTAGACTCTAGTAGTCATCTCGACACTACAGATGTACAAGAGAGTAAAAATGTTGTATGCAATGGCCAAGAAACTAACCTTACAACTTTAAAAAGTGGGTATGAAAAATTTCACCTGAAGTAGTTATACATGAACACTCCATTTGTGCATTACAGAACATAAGTATTAATGCAACATCATCTATCCAGATTGCCTAATGACATCAGAAACATTTACTCAACCATGTCAGCATAGACCTTATTTATATACAACTCCCATTTCCTGAGAAACTACTGGATTCCTAGAGATGCTATCCAAGGAGTAAGTCCTTATCAGACACGGCTCAATATTTACACTCTACCCTTCCCCCCCCAAAAAAAATACATCCACTCGCTCAAATAGCACTCGGGATGGAAAATCTATACAATATCTTCACTGCATTTATTCATTGGAGTGGGGTGATTGTTTAAACAAATAAGAGTTATTCAGCAGATCATTTACAGTATTTCCCCACCTACCACAACTTTCCAATTATCTCAACACTGAAAGTATTCCCCACACACCAACCAACCAACCAACCAACACACACACATGCCTACCTACAAAAATACCTACAGTAAAATTCACTTCAGACTTTCTATAAAAAGCTGACTGCCACTTGTCAGGTGTAACCATCCCAAAGGATTTCTATTTCTCTTATGCGTTTGAATTTGTTCGAATCATAGAATCATAGAGGTGGAGGTGCCTGTAAGACCATAAAGTCCAACCCGTTGCTCAATGCAGGAATCCAAATCAAAGCATTCCCGACAGATGGCTGTCCAGCTGCCTCTTGGATGCCTGCAGTGTCGGAGAGAGCCCACCACCTCTCTAGGTAATTGATTCCATTGTCATATGGCTCTAACAGTTACAGAGTTTTTCTTGATGTTCAGTTGAAATCTGGCTTCCTGCAACTTGAGCCCATTATTCCATGTCTTGCACTCTGGGACGATCGAGAAGAGATCCCGGCCCTCCTCTGTGTGACAACCTTTCAAATACTTGAAGAGTGCTATCCTATCTCCCCTCAGTCTTCTCTTCTCCAGGCTAAACATGTTCTTGCAGTCTCTCCTCATAGGGCTTTGTTTCCAGTCCCCTGATCATCCTTGTTGCCCTCCTCTGAACCTGTTCCAGTTTGCATCCTTTAGGAGTCAACACACAACTAAATGTGCACCTGCATCCCTATGCTGATGCTTGTTGCTGTTCAGCTGTCTAGACTTGAACCCCTAGCTGGACTTACCAGTTGTTGAGTGCAATTAGTTAAGCATGATGACTGATGTACTGGGGCCCTCACATGGCACCAAAAATTGATGTTGCAGGAAAGGTTGCAACATTTCTGGTTTAGAGAAAAGGCAAGTAACAGGTGACATGATAGAAGTGTATAAAATTATGCATGGCATGGACTTCCAGGAAGGGTGACTTCGCTTGTGCCTGCTTTTGAGACGGGCTCCCGCCTCAAAAGAAGCTTATTCAGATATAAATCAGTCAGAACTTTTTTTTTTGACTGATGAAATTTCTCCCGGGCAGGGAGAAACGTAGAGATCAACCTCAAAAGCCTGTTTTTGTTGGGAGGACTGGATTTCATTAATTTATGAGAAAAGGTCCAGCCAGCAATGCAGGACGGACTTCCGAACAAGCTCTATCTGATTAACGCGATACGTTTATCTTTTCTTCAAAGAGAAAACAGACTAACAGGCAAGCACCCTTCTTTCTATTATTTTTTTTACTTGGTTTAAATTGTTGCAGCAAAAAGAGATTTGTCAAATGAATCAGCTTTAAAGAACTTCTGGGTGGGCTATAACTCTTCTCTGTTATTCACGAAATTAACAGCTTATCTCTGTTTCTATTGCAAAAAGCTGTCCTGGAAGTGCATTCTAAAGATATAAACAGAAGAGGGATTTCTATTCCGAGGAACATTATATTGTCTGGGACTATTCTCTTTTTGGTCTATTTTATTTTGACGAATCTGCTTCTTCAAGACGCCACTAACTGTTTTGATGCTGGGAACTAAATTTGTTTTGTGTTCTTGAACATAGAGAGATAAGGCAGGCTGCTCTGTTTATACTGTGATGTCATCAAGCCTGGAATATTAACCCAACTGTTGCTGAAATAAGAAGTGGTTCTTCTTTATTTTTGTTTTGTTTTGTTTTCGTGGTTTTAAAAATGGCAATCAAGAAAGTGGCTGAGAATCTGGAAGTAATTATGTTTCAGAAAATAATGGATGAGATTGAGATAACGAAACAAACCCTGCGACAGGGCAGTAAGGAGCTGAAAATTGAACTGAGCAAAATGACGCAGGAGCTTAAAGAAATAGGGGATCCTGTGAGAGAGGAGAATGAGATCAGAGATGAGAAAAGAAAAAATAAAGGGAAGATACAAGCCCTGGAGATTGGAACAAATGTGGAATTGGAAAAAGATCTGGAGTTTATGGATATTAGAAATAAAATCTACTGTTTGGAATTTAACGTTATCTCTGAAGAAATTAATGAAGATATTAGAGATAAAGTTATCAATGGCTTGGATAATCTTCTGGACTGGAATGATGTGATGGAGCTTGATATACAGAAAATCTATGGAATTAACTGCAGCCATGTGACAATGGAAAAACTCTCAAGAGATGAGCCAGTGCATTTTGTAAAAAAGAAGAACACAGATATGACTTTACAACAATATTTCAGCAACTTATTCAGAATTGATGGCAAGAAAATATTTGGGATAGAGGAAATTCCCATCAGACTCTTATTATATGACTATGGCTATGACAGTAAGATTATTATGGAATACTGATAATGGAAGATTGGACACTGAAATTACTGGACTTAACAGGACTATTGAAGATGGAAGATGGAATTAATATGGATAATGGAATAATGGCTATTGAAATTATTGGACCTAACAGATTTTGATGAGATGGATTAATCGATATGTTTATTTAGACTATGGTTATGACAATAAGATTATTATTATTATTAACGAGATGGATTAATCGACATGTTTATTTGGAGAAAAATTGATAGATATATTTCTTAAAGAATTGAAACCTCTCTTTGACTTTTTGTGGAAAGAATAAAGTAATGTTTATGAGATTTGATGATTAATTAAGATAATTACTGGAGGAAAGTGATTTTATAATATAATTTAAGAGACAGGATTGTTATATATTGTAGACCTACAACTGATTTGATCTGCGACAAATGGGAAGTCAACATTTTATTTTTTTGTTTAATCATTTTTGTTTTGTTTTGTTTTTTGTCTTTGAATGTTTTATGATTTTGTTTTGTATGTTTTATGAAAATTTGAATAAAAATTATTGTAAAAAAAAAAAATTATGCATGGCATGGAAAAGGTAGATAAAAGTTTTCCTCCCTCTCTCGCTACACAAGATCTCAAGGATATTCAATGAAGCTTAATGTTGGAAGATTCAGGACAGACAAAAGGAAGTACTTCTTCATGCAGCACACAGTTTAAACTATGGAATTAGCTCCCACAACAGGCAATGATGGCCACCAACTTGGATGGTCACGACAGATACTATTGGAGGTCGCTGATTCATAGGGTCGCCATAGGTCGTAGTCGACTTGAAGGCACATAACAACAACAACCTTGGATGGATTTTAAAAAGGATTAGACAAATTAATAGAGGATAAGGCTATCAGTAGCACTATCCCTGATAGCTGTGCTCTGCCTCCATAGGCGGAGGTAGTATGCTTCCAAATACTGGTTGCTGGAAACTGCAGGCGAGACTGCTCTTTGCACTCAGGTCATGCTTGCCAGTTGGCTACTGTCAGAACAGGATGCTGGACTAGTTGGGCCATGTTGTATCTGGCGCAAACAGATGCCCAGGATGCAGAACAGTATAGTGACAGGCTAGATGCCAGTTGAAGCAATGAGCCAGACAAGTAATAAGTTTTAAGAGTCACTTTACTGACAATAGAATATATCACAAGCTCTCTCTCTGTACAAACTCCTCGACCCCCACACCGACTGGCCAGATCTGCTAAGTCTTATAGATAAGGCCAGCTGGTTGCCTTGGATACTTGTCCTTGAGATCTGCACGGACTCTGTGCTTCTTGGCCTTGTAACTCTGCTGTGGAAAAATACATTCAGGCACTCTTTCTTTGCCAACAGGCCATTGGCCTGATCCACCAGGCTCTCTTCTTATGTGCTTATAATTGTTATTGTTATGGGCCTTCAAGTCGATTACGACTTATGGCGACCCTATGAAACAGCAACCTCCAAGAGGATCTGTCATGAACCACCCTGTTCAGATCTTGTAAGTTCAGGTCTGTGGCTTCCTTTGTGGAATCAATCCATCTCTTGTTTGGCCTTCTTTTTCTACTCCCTTCTTTTTTCCCCAGCATTATTGTCTTTTCTAGTGAATCATGTCTTCTCATGATGTGTCCAAAGTATGATAACCTCAGTTTCATCATTTTAGCTTCTAATGATAGTTCTGGTTTAATTTGTTCTGACACCCAATTATTTGTCTTTTTCACATTCCATGGTATGCGCAAAGCTCTCCTCCAGCACCACATTTCAAATGAGTTGATTTTTCTCTTATCCGCCATTTTCACTGTCCAACTTTCACATCCATACATAGAGATCGGAAATACCATGGTCTGAATGATCCTGACTTTGGCGTTTAATGATACATCTTTGCATTTGAGGACCTTTTCTAGTTCTCTCATAGCTGCCCTCCCCAGTCCTAGCCTTCTTCTCATTTCTTGACTAGTGTCTCTGTTTTGGTTAATGACTGTGCCGAGGTATTGACAATCCTTGACAAGTTCAATAACCTCGTTTTCAACTTTAAAGTTGCATAAATCTTCTGTTGTTATTACTTTAGTCTTTTTTTTTTTTTTACAATAATTTTTATTCAGATTTTCATAAAACATACAAAACAAAACCATAAAACATTCAAAGACAAAAAACAAAATCAAAAATAGTTAGACAAAAAAAAATAAAAAGTAAAATATTGACTTCCCATTTGTCACAGATCAAATCAGTTATAGGTCTACAATGTATAACAATCCTGTCTCTTAAATCATATTATAAAATCACTTTCCTCCAGTAGTTATCTTACTTAATCATCAAATCTCATAAACATTACTTTATTCTTTCCACAAAAAGTCAAAGAGAGGTTTCAATTCTTTAAGAAATATATCTATCAATTTTTCTCCAGAAAAGCATGTCGATTAATCCATCTCATTAATAATTATAATAATCTTATTGTCATAACCATAGTCAAAATAAACATTTCGATTAATCCATCTCATCAGAATCTGTTAGGTTCAATAATTTCAATAGCCATTATTCTATTATCCCTATTAGTTCCATCTTCCATCTTCCATCTTCAATAGTCTTGTTAAGTCCAGTAATTTCAGTGTCCAATCTTCCATTATCAGTATTCCGTAATAATCTTGCTGTCATAACCATAGAAATATTAACTTCCCATTTGTCACAGATCAAATCAGTTATAGGTCTACAATGTATAACAATCCTGTCTCTTAAATCATATTATAAAATCACTTTCCTCCAGTAGTTATCTTACTTAATCATCAAATCTCATAAACATTACTTTATTCTTTCCACAAAAAGTCAAAGAGAGGTTTCAATTCTTTAAGAAATATATCTATCAATTTTTCTCCAGATAAGCATGTCGATTAATCCATCTCATTAATAATTATAATAATCTTATTGTCATAACCATAGTCAAAATAAACATTTCGATTAATCCATCTCATCAGAGTCTATTAGGTTCAATAATTTCAATAGCCATTATTCTATTATCCCTATTAGTTCCATCTTCCATCTTCCATCTTCAATAGTCTTGTTAACTCCAGTAATTTCAGTGTCCAATCTTCCATTATCAGTATTCCGTAATAATCTTGCTGTCATAACCATAGTCATATAGTAAGAGTCTAATGGGAATTTCCTCTATCCCAAATATTTTCTTGCCATCCATTCTGAATAGGTTGCTGGAATACTGCAGTAAAAACATATCTCTGTTCTTTTTTACAAAATGTACTGGCTCATCTCTTGAAAGTTTTTCCCTTGTCACATGGCTGCAGTTAATTCCATAGGTCTTCTCCATATTAGGCTCCATCACATCATTCCAGTCCAGAAGATTATCCATGCCATTGACAACCTTATCTCCAATATCTTCATTAATTTCTTCAGAGATAACATTGAATTCCAAACAGTAGATTTTATTTCTAAAATCCATAAATTCCAAATCTTTTTCCTGTTCCACGTTTGTTCCAGGCTCCAGGGTCTCCTCTCTCACAGGGACCCCTATTTCTTTAAACTCCTGGATCATTTTGCACAATTCAATTTTCAGCTCCTTACAACCCTGTCGCAGGGTTCGTTTCGTTATCTCAATCTCATCCATTATTTTCTGAAACCTAGTTACTTCCAGATTCTCAGCCACTTTCTTGATTGCCATTTTAAAAGAAAAATATAAGAGAACCACTTCTTATTTCAGCAACAATTGGGTTAATACTCCAAACTTGATGACATCACAGTATAAACAAAACAGCCAGCCTTATCTCACTATGCTTAGGAAAACAAAATGTAGTTCCCAGGATCGAAACAATTAATGGCGTCGTCAGGAAACAGATTCGTCAAAATAAAATAAACCAAAAAGAGAGTAATCTCAGACAATATAATATTCTTCAGAATAGAAATCAGGAATAGAAATCTCTCTTCTGTGTATATCTTTAGAATGCAAATCCAGGACAGCTTTTTGCAACAAAAACAGAGATAAGCTGTTAATTAGTGCATAGCAGAGAAGAGTTATAGCTCACCGAAAAGATGTCCAAAACCGATCCATCTGGCAAATCTCCTTTTACTGCAACAGTTTAAGTCAAGTAAAAAAATATAGAAAGAAGGGTGCTTGCCTGTTAGTCCGTTCTCTCTCTAAAGAAAAGATGAACGTGTCGCTTTATCAGATAGAGCTTGTTGAAAATCCGTCCTTCCTTGTTGGCTGGACCTCGTCTCATAAATCAATGAAATCTAGTCCTCCCAACAAAAATAGGCTTTGAGGTTAATCTCTTCGTTTCTCCCTGCCCGGGAGAAGTTTCATCAGTCAAAAAAAAAATGTTTTGACTGATTTATATCTGAATAAGCTTCTTTTGCGGCGGGAGCCCGTCCCAAAAGCAGGCACAGGCTAAGTCACCCTTCCCGGAAGTCCCATTACTTTAGTCTTTTTGACGTTCAGCTATAGTCCTGCTTTTGTTCTTTCCTCTTATAATTAGTTCGCCATTATTTGGCTCTTTGCGGGTCTTATTTTATTGAAAAGCAAAGAAAACTAGAGACTAAAATGACAGACATCTTGCACTAGGGATGACCAACAACAAGTATGAATGGGGAGGGAGGAGGCATGCTTTAGCTTCAAGCTGCTCAGACCTCAGGGCTTGGACCACAACAGTTTGCAGACACAACATATTGTG
Source organism: Rhineura floridana (assembly GCF_030035675.1). Classification (NCBI taxonomy): domain Eukaryota; kingdom Metazoa; phylum Chordata; class Lepidosauria; order Squamata; family Rhineuridae; genus Rhineura; species Rhineura floridana. The sequence goes on along the minus strand of NC_084481.1, from coordinate 229,481,160 downwards.
AATTTATTCACACTAGCCAGCTGTAATTCAGTTAGTATTTGGGAATTCCCAGAACCTCTCCGGTCTTTCCTCAACTGTGACATCATTGCAGAAATATATGCCTTTCACACTCGACTCTGCAGTACCCAGAGTGCATGAGAGCACAGCTCTGATACAAAAAACAACATTCTCATCACAATATGGCTGCTTTGCTCTTCCCTCTAACAACAGGTAAGTTCTCCAAGGTCCCATGGAGAAAAATACTGCTTATGGGGGATCTGTACATTATCTCTGCCTTAACAAAAATTGCCAGAGAAGGTTTCTTTCTTTTCTTTTTTTAAAGGACATTGTGAAGTTCCTTTTTGTTAAGCGAGTAGGAGAGCAAGAGGATGATGGAAGGAACGCAGGATATGAATGCAATAAATCAAGTCCTGTACAAAGACAAGGTTAGTCAAATTGTTTTGTTATACCCCTATCAACAGAGAAATTGAGGATTCCCCCGATTCAGTTCTGTTTTTCATTAGAAGAGCTGTGTCTTTCATTGGCTCCAGAATACCAGGCCAGAACCATATTTAGATAGCTATATATATATATTTTCTTGACACCTTCAGTTTTATCTTCTATTCTTTCCCCAACTGCATTACATGGACAAACAAAAGGATAGATTTCTCATCTCCTCTGCAGATTCTGACCACCTTTCCCCACCTACTTGATTACAAGCATATTTAGATCTAGCATTGGAATTTTATTACTAGACTCATAACATTTCAATAGCTATTATTTATTTATTTATTATTTGATTTATATCCCGCCCTTCCTCCCAGCAGGAGTCCAGGGCGGCAAACAGAAGCGCTAAAAACACTTTAAAACATCATAAAAACAGACCTTGAAATACATTAAAACAAAACAACGTTGAAAAACCTTTAAAAGCACATTTCTAAAAAGGGTTAAAAACATTATTAAAAAAACATATTAACAAGCAATTCTAACACAGATGCAGACTGGGATAGGTCTCAACTTAAAAAGCTTACTGAAAGAGGAAAGTCTTCAAAAGGTGCTGAAAAGATAGCAGAGATGGCGCCTGCCTAATATTCAAGGGGAGGGAATTCCACACGGTAGGTGCCACCACACGAAAGGTCCGTTTCCTATATTGTGCAGAACGAACCTCCTGATAAGATGGTATCTGCAGGAGGCCCTCACCTGCACAGCACAGTGATCGACTGGGCATATAAGGGGTAAGACGGTCTTTCAGGTATCCTGGTCCCGAGCTGTATAGGGCTTTGTACACCAAAACTAGAACCTTGAACTTGGCCCGGTAGCTAATGGGCAGCCAGTGCAATTCTTTCAGGAAGGTGTGACATGTTGGCAATACCCTGCTCCAGTGAGCAGTGTCACCGCTGCATTTTGCACCAGCTGCAGCTTCCGGACCAACCTCAAGGGCAGCCCCACATAGAGCACATTACAGTAATCCAGCCTGCAGGTTACCAGGTGTGGACAACAGTGGTCAGGCTATCCTGGTCCAGAAACAGCCACAGTTGTCTTACCAGCCACAGCTGGTACAAGGCACTCCTAGCCACTGAGGTCACCTGGGCCTCTAGCAACAAAGATGGATCCAGGAGTACCCCCAGACTACAGACTTGCTCTTTCAGAGGGAGTATGACCCCATCCAAAGCAGGCAACTGACCAATTATCTGAACTCAGGAGCTACCAACCCACAGTGCCTCCATCTTGCTAGGGTTCAGACTCAGTTTATTGGCCGTCATCCAGCCCACCACCAAGGCCAGGCAGCGGTCCAGGGCTTGCACGGCCTCTCCTCATTCAGATGTTATGGAGAAATAGAGCTGGGTATCATCAGCATACTGCTGACACCTCGCCCCAAAGCTCCTGATGACTGTTCCCAAGGGCTTCACATAGATGTTAAACAGCATGGGGGACAAGTTGGTACCCTGCAACACCTCACAGCACAACTGCCAGGGGGCCAAAAGGCAGTCACCTAATTCTATTCTCCGAGAACGACCCTGGAGATAGGATCAGAACCACTGTAAAACAGTGCCTCCGATACCCATCTCACCAAGTCGGCCCAAAAGGAAACCATGATCAATGGTATCAAAAGCCGCTGAGAGACCAAGAAAAAATAACAGGGTCGCACTCCCCCTGTCCTTCTCCCGATAAAGGTCATCCATCATAGCTATTATTAAACTGCCTTCACAGTATAAGCTTAATTTGAGGACTCACTTTCACATCCCCATTGTCCTTTTGTTTAGGCTATCTTTATGTGCACTTATACCTCCAGTGATCATCTCTTCCCTTCACTCAATATATTTATAACTATTGCCTAGAGGAGGAATTGAGAATATTTCAGATTTGTGGATACCAGGTAACAAGATGACTGGGATTTTTCCAGTGCTGGTATAAATACGCCGAGTCCACTATCATCTGTGCTGTCCAGACACAACTAGGTACTATCAGCTTTCTAAGCCCCTGTCCACATGGCTTTTGAATTGGGTATCGGAGACTGCACTTAGGGATTACTTTAAAAATACACATAGCCCAGCTACACTAAGACGGGGGTTGCCAATCCAGCACCCGTGAACACCTTCAGTGGCATCCCCTGGCAGGTAGCCCAGAATCTGAGTTCTCATTAAAAAAAAAAGGAAGGAAAATTATAATGCAAAACATGCAAATGCCCTTCTAAGCAGTTTCTGTGAAATGAGGCAGCCTGGTTGCTCCTGCCTATCAGTGTGTTATTAGCCAATGAGAGAAGTCAGAGCTGTGATAGAAAAGTGAGTTGTCTGGACACCAGGCAACAGGAATCCCTGAGGTCCTGAAGAGCTGCCCCTCCCCACCTTTTAGTGTAGCTTTCTTTCTTCTGTCTTTTCCCTTAGTCCTTGGAATCTCCATAGTTTGCCTTCTGCCCCCCCCCAACCAGAATGCATCCTTCCTGTGCTGGATTTACCTGTGATTAGGTACTGCCTAGGAGATATGTTCTAAAAATACTACTGTATAATAAATGTGGGGGAATGTTAAAGAATCCCCTCCCCTCAAAAGGCAACCGTGAAAACTTTGCAAGGAGGCTTAGGCATGCCTCCTGCTTTGCAGGAGCTAAAGACCAGGGGCTCATTAAGAATTCACTTACAATACAATGGTATATATGTCTACTCAGAAATAAGTCTCCCTGTGTTTAATGGGGCTTACCAGGTAAGTGGGTACAGAATGGCAGCCTAGGCTTTGGTTTGGTATTGGCATTGAGGAAAAACGGGGATTTGTGCCTGTAACAGCTGTATGGCAGGCAGAAATTCAACAGGTCAGGCTTTTTCTAGTATGGAAATACATTATGGGAAAAGCTTTAACATCTCTAATTTTGTGTTATGCCACGCCCCCATGGCAGCCATTTTTGTGACTGGTGCCCCCAGCACACCCTCAAAATTTGAGCGCCTTCTGGTCCAAAAAGGCTGGCAAACCCTGCACTAAGAAGACTGGTCTTGCAAAAAGAAAGAAAGAAAGAAAGAAAGAAAGAAAGAAAGAAAGAAAGAAAGAAAGAAAGAAAGAAAGAAAGAAAGAAAGAAAGAAAGAAAGAAAGAAAGAAAGAAAGAAAGAAAGAAAGAACTCCTTAGCTCATATTAGCCAATTAGATCATGACAGGAAATTTTAGAATCTATATTATCAAATGAGTTCTGTTTCTTGTCAACAAAAAAATTAACCATGAATGGGATTTTCAGTAAGAAGGTTAGGGTCTTTGCTTAGCCATTTGTCATGAGAATTCTGAACATAAACACCATTGCTGATGGAACCTAGAACATCTTCTAAAGGAACAAATGCCTTCCAACTCCAGAAAGAGATACATAACTGGAAGACAAGCAAATGGCTGTCAGAAAGACACAATCACCTCTACTCTGCAAGATCAGCATTGCTTTGCAAGTCCAGAAAGTTAAGCGCTTACCTTGGATGCCTGAGGTGTTGAAATCACGTGAACTGTGCTGGGTTTGACACCATTTGCTTTGGGTCTCTTATAGAGAGCAAACCTGCTTTTCCTACGCCCCCTATCACCATTAGGGAGGGAGCCATTGTACCTAGGAAGAGGAAAATTCAGAAGTTATTTCAGACTGTTTTGCATGTAGTACAAGAGAAAGTTGAAAATCATAAAGACGGCTGCCAGATGCAAAGCCTATGCAATGAATGCTCACTTCTGAAGCTTACGGTCCAAGTACTGCTTCCACTTCAAGCCGTTTGATGATCTGGCTGGTATTCATGATTGTATACACTCTTGTTTTATTAACTTTGTTGCTATTCTGAGAGCAAGATTTTGCTTAATTCAAGTACTGTGCCTAGTTAAAACTAAACAGAAGTGGCAAAAGTCAGCTGCTGCCTGCCAACAAAAGGCTTCAAAATTGCCTAAGTAACCTCGCCACTATGGTGTCACCTGAAAGCTCGTAACATAGTGATTTAGCTGAAACTGTTTAGCTTATCAAAAACTGTTCATGGAATGTTTCCAAAAGTCCCCATAAGCGCTCATGTGTCCGACACCAGCTCAGATGCAGCCCAAGAATAACCAATTATCAATGGAAAAATAGCTTTGCTGCAGTGTGCCAAGGATCCGGCCCTTCATGAATAACATAGAACTAACCCTGTGTAGCGCAATTTTTAAAACATCACATTTCCTTAGGTTCTGAAGGACATTCTGTTCTTCTTACGGAGTTTAAACACAGAAGCAAATTTCAGTAAGCACAAAAACTTAGCCCAATAAGGTCATTTCCATGAGTATTAGCTACATTCAAGTCAGCTGTAACAACCAAGTGTAAACCTAGCCATGGAATGATGGAATCCTAGCATTTAGTTCTGAAAGTATTCATTACCAGTGGAAATTATACATGCAGATATATATACACACACACACACACACACCATGTACCAGTCACAGCACAAAGTAAGCCACTCACAGTGGAGAAAAGGAGCTGCTAGATCTGGCAGCGCATGTTACCCAGCTATAGAACATCCTATCCCAACAACAGTCTGCTAGTTCAGCCCCATCAGAGACTATATTCACATAATTTAATCACTCTTTATGAAGTGTTAACAGTCAATTACATTGCTTTTACTCTCCCCCTCCCCTCATCTTACATCCCAGGTCTTACCTACAACTGTCAAAACACTATGCTGCTACATCTAAATACTCTTTATATTGCTATATTGCAATATTATATGAAAGTAAAAAAGTAACTTATATTTCTGTGACATCCACTCCCCCCGATACACACAATGAACTGTGTGTGTACATATGCACACACCCATAAAGAAGATGCTCAATATTTCTCCTTTCACCCTGTAGCAGTTTTTCCAGAGAATGAAAGCCAACAGCTGCTTTCCATTAGGGACCACAAAAATAACTGTTTTTTATTAAGAGAAACAAGATGGTACTAACGTTTAAGGCCCTCCATATTATTGCCAAGTTTAACACTGAGGAACTGCACAGGTATTTTAATAAAAGAATAATAAAAGAAACAAGTTATAGAGGATGGGATGCTAAAGAAAACAACCACATTTCTTTGTCCTAATTCACACTTTCTCCATTTATTTATTTTAAAAAATGTATATCCTGGTTTATCTTTCACGCCCAAACAGCTAACAAAGCATTTTTTGTTTTTAATCATCAAACAGACAAAGACATACAGCAGCTGAATAGAAAATAAATAAATCTCTAAAGAGGAACTCTCCCCCCACCAATGGCATGGCCACTGGAGCCAAGGACTCCACCACCAGGAGAGACAAAGATTGAGCTCCCTGTGCAGATCATAAGATGGTTTGGCTGTCTTTGGACAGCTATCCTTGGTTACCTGGGAAACCTTTTCCCAGACCAGAGCACATAAAAATGAAATAAGATTCCTCCTCACCTGCCAGATAAATGTTTGGCAGTACCAACAAACATCTCACCAGGAGGAATTTCCCGTTTGAGGGAGTTTACTTGCAGAAAAAACTCACCAACTGAGCCATAGTCCTATAGCAAGGAAAGAACCATGGCCAAAGGGTGTCTAAAATGTGAACCACTAAAGAAAGCTCTATCTGAAAAGATACAAAGAGAATTCAAATGAATAAAAAAAGTTGTCCCCTGACAACAGAAGAGAGCTAACAAGAGAATAGCTCCCAGAAGACATCCACTGTGGCAGTCAAAAGAGACTGGAGTAGGAGTTGTAGTGTGCAAGATATCAATAAATAGCATATATTATAAAGACTGTTCTTCTGTCTGAGGTCTGACTCCCAAACAGAAAGTTTCTGGTACCTCCCTAGACTCAAGCTTGAGTGGGACCTCCTTTATCCTCCACCTGCACTGGACAACTGCTGTTGATAACCTATGAGCTTAGGTGAACTAACGTTTGACATAGAAGGATTCTATGCAGATATGGAAGAAGGATACCAAAAGCAATTAGGAGCTACAACGCAAGGTCTGAGCAAGTGATATCAATGAGATTAAATGGGAAACCTATTAGCATAACCATCATCCAAGTCTATGCTCCAACCTCAAACGCAGAAGAAGAAGAATTGGAGAGATTTTACGCAGAAGTTCAGGAGGAAATTAATCACACACCAAAACAAGATATGATGATACTCGTGGGGGACTGGAATGCAAAAGTAGGGAACAGAGAAGAACTAGGTATTGTGGGGAAATGGGGCTTAGGTGACAGAAATGAAGCAGGAGAAAGACTTACTGAATTCTGTGAAGGCAATGATTTGTTTCTTGCAAACACATTTTTTGAGCAACCGAAAAGACGACTGTACACATGAACATCACCAGATGGTCAATATAGGAATCAAATTGATTATATAATTGGAAACAGAAGATGGAGAAGTCCATGGTATGCGCAAAGCTCTCTTCCACCACCACATTTCAAATGAGTTGATTTTTCTCTTATCCGCTTTTTTCATTGTCCAACTTTCACATCTATACATTAGAGATCAGGAATACCATGGTCTGAATGATCCTGACTTTGGTGTTCAGTGATACATCTTTGCATTTGAGGACCTTTTCTAGTGTTCTCATAGCTGCTCTCCCCAGTCCTAGCCTTCTTCTGATTTCTTGAATATTGTCTCCAGTTTGGTTATGTTATACTAAATATTCAAGCTTCAGAATACTCACCTGTATATTAATACTTACCTTTTTATTGCTACAGCTTTGCATATACGCTAGATCAATATCATAAGTAATGGCTCTAGGGAGGGAGGAGGGGATTAGGTTTACTTTTATATTGTTACATTATTTATGTTAAATTTTTGTATAATAACAAAAGATCAATAAAAAGAATTTAAAGAAAAATGTGGTGCTAGAGGAGAGCTTTGCACATACCACGGACTGCAAAAAAGACAAATAATTGGGTGTTAGAACAAATTAAACCAGAACTGTCACTAGAAGCTAAAATGATGAAACTGAGGTTATCATACTTTGGACACATCATGAGAAGACATGATTCACTAGAAAAGAAAATCATGCTGGGAAAAACAGAAGGGAGTAGAAAAAGAGGAAGGCCAAACAAGAGATGGATTGATTCCATAAAGGAAGCCACAGACTTGAACTTACAAGATCTGAACAGGGTGGTTCATGACAGATGCTCTTGGAGGTCGCTGATTCATAGGGTCGCCATAAGTCGTAATCGACTTGAAGGCACATAACAACATCACAACAACAACATGGAAGAAGGGAGAAAGCAAGAACCCTCAACTCTGCGCATTCACTGGCAAGGGTGCCGGCCTTGCCGGTATAAACTTGGAACAGGCAGGAGTGCTAGCCATTCCTCTAAATTAATGTCCTTTGACAACACATGGAAGCGGCTACCTTGCCAGCTGATAACACAACACAGAGAGTACATTATTCACTTCCGTTTAGCGCACCAACTACAACCATTCCTTGACAGGAACAGCTTTGCCATGGATGTCCACACATTGGTAACCTCATGATTCAATTACTATAATATGCACTGTATGTAGGGATACTTTTGCACCTGCAACTAGTAGAAAATGTAGTTGCTAGAGGAATATCCAGCTTTACAAATATTACACTGGATTGAAAGATCTGTGCTGGCTGCCAGGGCCGGTTCCAGGAATGCCAGGGCCCTTGGGCATCAGCTTGCCCTCGGCCCTGGAGTGTGTGTATGCATGCACACGCACGCACACACACATGTGCCCACCCACACCCACACCCACACCTGTCTGCTGTCTTTTACTATTGCCCTTAACGAAGATGGCCGCCGCAGTTTCCCTAATGGGATGACGCCTCCGCTGCCATCTTTGTTGATGGCACACATGTGTGCTATGCACGCGCATCTCTGCCATCAACTAAGATGGTGGCAGGGGCTTCAGTACCTTAGGGAAACCGCGGCCGCCATCTTCGTTAAGGGCAATGGTAAAAGACAGCACACAGGTAGGTGGGGGGGCACGGACCACGGAAGGGGAGTGGAGGGGTGGCTGTGGGGGCCCCTGTAGCTCCAGGGGCCATCGGGCCAGTGCCCCACCTGGCCACCTTTTAGAACCGGCCCTGCTGGCTGCCTATTAGCCAAGTTCAAGGTTTTGTTATTGACATTTAAAGCTCTCAACAACGCAGGACCAGGATATGTAGCAGACCCTTGGATTATCTCAGTATTGTCTACACTGACTGGCAGCAGCTCTCCAGAGTTTCAGGCAGGCATCCCTCCCATTCTAACTTGAGGTGCCAGGGACTGAATCTGGGACCTTCTGCATGCAAAGCAGTTGCTCTGCCACTGAGCTATGACCCTGCTCTGAAAGGACTATGTAAAAGGAATCAATTAATTCAAAAATTAAGACAAGGTTTTAAAAGCATGGTCTGAAGGGGGCCATCACACAAGAAATTCACCAAATATCATTGAGCACAACAGCTCTACAACCATGTTTCTGATATTATGAATGCACACATCCCCAAGATGGGATTGCTATAGGAAATATAGCCTTTCTGGCCTCTCTACGAGTGGTAGAAAAAACAGCAGAGAAGATGGGATTTAAGACCATTTAACTGAACTACCCTGGCAGGGCTCTGCTCACACAACAGGAAGCTACAATCTGGAGAATGGTGCTCCCCATCTTGGTTAATTATAGAGAGGGAAGAGAGTATGTAGAAGGCAACTGATAAGCATGGTAAACACAGAAGGTTATTCACAGAATAAAAGGTAATGGTCTTGGCCAGTCCACATCAATAAGGTACTCCAGCATCTGAGCTACATTACTTTGCTGACTATCTGTGTTATCCATGCTTTGGCAATAACTACTTTAAGCCTTTTGTTGAGGAACCTTCATAAGCATTCATATTTTAAAAACAAATTATCTGGAACACAAGCTTTGGGCGCCATGCATGCTACCACTGCAAGCTACATGCTTACATGCAAGTAGGGGAATCAGATCTCTATTAAGCATAAGGGAATCTCCCCTTCATGCACAGGTGCTGCTCCTCTTATGCCATGGATCGTGCCTGTCAGGTTTTAACATCTACAATACAAGTATATGCAAAAGACCTAAACAGACTCTGTGGAGTCTGTCCGCAGAACTCTGAACTTCACTCACCTCTGTATACTAGAGAGCGCAACTGATGGGGAATTTTTATTTTCAAACAATAGGCAGAATATATTCTTTTATAAAGCTATAAAAGAATATAACATTTTAATAAGTTTAGTAGCCAGCCAGAACCCTTTTCTTCTTGGAGCTATCTTCCCTGACTGTTTTGGTTTGTATGGAACAGCTAGAACTCTACAAGATAACACTGAACAGACACTGAACCTCTGTGTACTCTCCAAAATGTAGGAAGGATTGTATTAACTAAAGTGCTCAGCTGGAGTACTCAGCTCATGGCAAAAATGTCCTGGAATGTGAAGTTTTAAACATTGCCAAATTGACTAGAACATAATGCAATGCCAATGCAATGTCTATGCAATGCCTATATAATACTGTAATGCCTAGGTAATACTGATATGTAAGCTCCTGATTCATTAATGCTAATTTCTTTGTCCTGAAGTGTATAAAAACTGCAGGCAACCAGTGCCATTGGGAAGTTCTCCACGCACTCAGAGGGAGACTGACCAAGCGTACATTTGTCATCCAATAAAGGCCTACCTTTTTGCTGCAAGCCTGTGTCTTCAATTCCCTCAAGGACCCCCAGTCAAACAAACTACAAAACTCCCTCTCGCAACCTGTCCCTGTTCAATCACTTAGGTCAGAAAGAACACCAGATCTGGACAGGGCAACTGACATGTGCATCAGATTCTCCACTTGAAAATGAAAATCAGCCAGAACCTGGAATCAAGATGCTGACAATTGCACTCATTAGTGCAGTCTTATTAGTAATTCAATATATTTTGATGTGCCTTTCCCAATATGAACCTACCCTTTAGTCTTCATGCAAGGCCCTCCCTCTAGGTGCCCCCTCTGAAGGGAGATTCGGAAGATGGCAAAAAGGAAGAGGGCCTTATTCTCCACTTGTGGAATGGTCTCTCCAGTGAGGTCTGTCTGGTGCTATTATTAACATCCTTTGTGTGACAGGTAAAAAAAAATCTGTCTTCTCCCATGCATTTGATAAGATTAAGATTCTGTTTATTGATTATATATTTTTGCTGGTGACTTTGCTGCTATGTTTTTATGGTAATATATCGCTCTTTTCTATTTTGTTATGTTTCATAGAATCATAGAATAGTAGAGTTGGAAGGGACCTATAAAGCCATCAAGTCCAACCCCCTCCTCAATGCAGGAATCCAAATCAAAGCATTCCCAACAGATGGCTGTCCAGCTGCCCAGGAAGTTTTCCCTGATGGTCCTATGATGTTGTAAGTCGCTTGGAGACTCCTTATGTGGTAAGCAACTTATAAATTGGATAAATATCATCAGTAGCTTAGTAAACTGGAAGGCCTACTCAGTGGAATTATTCTACCAGCAGGTAAGATCATTCCTTGCCATTAGTTTGGAATCATTACATAATATCAGGCTGATCACTGTTCCTGATAAGCCGTGACTGCACATACAACCATGAACATGTATTGTGTGAACCTAACCTATGCCATTTTATTATCCTTAAAGAGACAGAAGAATAATGTTTGAGACTTGAACTTGCTTTTTCAAGCTGAGGCAGCACAATTCAAGCTATGGTTTTAACATGAAGGCCTAAGCAACCTGAAGCCTGAACAGCCACCTATTCACTATGTTCCTTCATCATTGTCTCCACTAGTAGCCTAGGGACATACAACACCACAAGTGAAGGGATGTAAGTTAGTAAACATCAAGTACATGGATATTACAAGTATTAAGCTCTGGAAAAAGACGACCTGCTTCTGGTGTCTTGTCACATGTAGGTTAGACACAGATCTTTTACTGCCTCATATTACATTTTCCCATAGCTCCAAAAATGGGATATCATGCATTAGACTATTCTCTCTTCAAAATGTAAGATTAGAAGCAGTCCTGATGGCAATCTCTCCGTTTATGAGCACTATACACAAATGGTGAGTATGAAAAAAGGAGCACTCAAGGCTTGTTTCCCAACTCTAAAACATTTTTTCCAAAGCTTAGTTGAACCCCAGTCTGTTCACCTTCTGGACAATGCAAGATTACATGGTGTGCATTTAACTACCAGGAATGTGTTCATTATTATTTCAGGTGCATTTTAACCCCCTTCCTTTATCTTTAGAGGCATTAGTAAATGCTGTAGCTCAGTGGTAGAGCATCAGCTCTGCATGCAGAAGGCAGCAGGCTCAATCCTCAGCATCTGTAGGGCTAGGAGAGACCACTGTCTGATATCCTGGGGGGGAAACTATCCCAGTTAGAATACACAGTATTAAGCTAGATGGGCCAATGGTCTGACTCTGTATAAGGCAGCTTCCTGTGTTCTTACTGCCACTCACCATGCCATCACTAGAACAAAACCTACATACAAGAGCTGGAAAGAACATCAGTGACCTAAAAACGTGGTGCTGGTCCGGGAAATCTGAAAACTTTTTTAAGCAGTTCTGTGCAGGAATGACAACTAAAAATGTGGTGCTGGCTTTTCAGAATACTGGTTAATAGAAGTACATAAAATGTGGATTCAGTGTGCTTCCATGCTTTTTATTTGTTCAACACTACATCCAGAGACAAAGCCACATACAGATTTTTTGTATGGCTGTAGGTTTATGGAGACAAGTGAAGCCAAGGAGAAGAACCTGTGTGATTCTTGTTTTACAGTATAACCTATGCTTCTCATACCTCCAATGAAACTATGTTTACTTACATTAGAGAGACTTAAAAACAATAGAAGTATTCCTGTAATAAAACCTGTGGAAATGCGAAGTTTATATGCTGTTTCTAAATTCTGGGCCTGCTCTCAAAGAAGCCATTGTTTTTCCTATCTGATTATTCTGCCATAGCCATGAAGCTAATCTGAGCATCTCATTGAAAACAAAAACCTTGAAGACTGACAGTTTGATATGGTAGGATTCACCTACCCATCTTATTTGGCCCGTTTTAGGGAAGGACAGGTTTCCTATGGTGTTTTAGAATAAACCAGTATTAATCCAAAAACCAGTAAGTAAATGCAATATTTGTGTCATTATAAAAGGAAGTAAGCAATTTCATTTTGCATACTACAAGGAATATAAGTGCTTGGGTAATCAACAAGCGCTGCTGCTATACAATCCCACACATCCTCCGTTCATCGCAGGACAGACTTGAAAGTCAATGGAGACTGAACTGCAGCAGTGTTTGGTGCCTATAGAATTGTTGGGGTAAAGAAACATGTTAACCATAAGAATGTTTGTCCACTACTAAAACTTAAGTTGTGGGCTGCTATAGGAAAGATCTGATGCATAATTCATTATTTTTGCCCTTTTACATGGAATTATTTATCAAATTTATATCCCACCCTTCCTCCTGAAGGAGCCCAGGGCAGCAAACATAAACAAACCAGTTTAACAAGAAAAAGAAAAACATACTAAAAAGAGTTAAAACATTCCAAAACACAATTATCATGAAAAACCATTCTAAAATATAGTTTAAAAAATACTGTAAAACAGAGCTTAAAACATTCTTTCATCAGTGACCTTCAGGTTGCCAGGAACAGTTCCTTCAGCCATCAAATGCCTGTGTAAACAGGAATATTTCCAAATTCCTCCTGAAAAGTTAATAGTGATGGAGACAGACATACCTTATGCAAAGGAGGGGAGAATACTGCATTCAAGTGATGCCTTACTCACCACCTTCTTTGGATGCTTGTATATTCAGAAGGAAACCTGCCAATTTCGGAACAAAGCCAATCCTCCCACTCACCTCCCCCCACATTTCTTTAGAAATAGAAAATCAGCATGCCCACGTTCCTGTACAGTAACCAAATGGGCACATTGCAACAAGCTACTTTTGTTCATTCTCACTGATTTAAAGTTTAGTTACAGGGAAAATCAAACACACAAAGTCTTTAACATACAAAAAATCTTGCACAGATGGCTTATACAGGAAGCAGTACAGTCACTGCATACTGCTTCACAGAAACATATAATAGTAGAGTTGGAAAGGGCCTATAAGGCCTTCAAGTTCAACCCCCTGCTCAATGCAGGAATCCAAATCAAAGCATTCCCAACAGATGGCTGTTCAGCTGCCTCTTGAATGCCTCCAGTGTTGGAAAGCCTACCACCTCCTTAGGTCATTGGCTCCACTGTCACTAACCATTAGAAAGTTCTTCCTGATGTCCAGTTGAAATCTGGCTTCCTGTAACTTGAGCCCATTCTTCCGTGTCCTGCACTCTGGGACGATCAAGAAGAAATCCTGGCCCTCCTCTGTGTGACAACCTTTTAAATACTTGAAGAGTGCTATCATGTCTCCCCTTAGTCTTCTGAAGGCTAAACATGCCCAGTTCTTTCAGTCTCTCCTCACAAAGATTTGTTTCCAGTTCCCTGTTCATCCTTGTTGCCCTCCTCTGAACCTGTTCCAGTGTGTCAGCATCCTTCCTAACGTGCATACTTCAAGATGAGGCCTAACCAGTGCTGAATAGAGGGGAACTAGTACTTCACACGGTTTGGAAACTATACTTCTGTTAATGCAGCCTAAAGTAGCATTTGCCTTTTTTGTAGTCATATCACATTGCTGGCTCATATTCAGCTTGCTATCAACAATTCCAAGGTCCTTCTTCCATATAGTATTGCTGAGCCAAGTATCTCCCATCTTATAACCGTGTATTTGATTTCTTTTTTTTCCTCTTGCCTGTAGCTTTCAGAAGTAGTTGGGCTCTCATGTTTGAAAACCTCTCAAGACTGCAGTACCGTGGACCAGCTTGACTCCTGTATAACCCCCTTACCACCCGGTCATTAGCTTTATTTTCAGCAGAACTGAGATGAAAGGGATCGAGAAAGGTAAAGTAAAAGATTAGCTGGAGAATGCGTTCTTCTCAAATCTGTTCATAAAATTAAGTACCCACAGCTACACGTGTAAGAACTTCTGTCTCAAGTAACCCTGCACATGCCAATAAAGGAGAATCATAGGACACCTAAAATGTGTTGGGGAAAAGATGCAAGTTACAACTATTAAATTGTTTTTTCTTCATATATCCAAATCCCTTCTTCTGGAAGCCAGCTTGCCAGCCTGTATTTGCCAACAGAACTCAAAACAAGGTAGTGGTGTCTTTTGTATGGGTAGCAAGAAATCCCATTAGTTGCATCTGATGTTTACCGTACTGCAAATAGAATGCATTCTTTTTTCAAGAGAATAAAAAAGCGGGAAAGGAACTAAAAAGTGGACATTGGAACTGTAGCACTGCAGCAATACAACGTTCTTGTAGAAGATCTCTTATCCAATAGATATTTGTTCTGAATATATTCCTGTGAACACAGAAATGTTTTGAAGGCATACCAAGAAGCTCTTTGGCAAACAGAAAAAGAAAAGAAAAACATAGGGTGGTATTCAACCCTAGTCGTACTCAGATGAGACCTACTGAAGTTAACAAACATGACTTACATAGGTTATTTAATTTCAGAATAGACCCACTTAAATAAATGAACCCAATTATTAACTTCAATAGGTCTACTCTGAGTAGGCCAAACACTGAATATCACCTTTGATCTGCAATATATTTAACACTGAGGACCCATAGATCCAGCACTCATGTTTCTAGTTAAAGCATGTCAAGGTAAGAGTACCACTGCCTTCCTCTGAGGCTGAGAGGCAGTGACTGGCCCAAGGTCACCCAGTGAGCTTCATGGCTGTGTGGGGATTCGAACCTTGGTCTCCCAGGTTGTAGTCTAACACTAACAACTACACCACATACTCCTATAAAAATCTAAGAAGCCATTAAACAAAATCAGTAAAGGAATTTCTAGCTATGGCTTTATCCAGCATACAACATGTAGACACATAGTTCCATAATTCAATGGTTCTGAACGTTTGGCAAGAATGAAGAGTGCAGAGTACATGAACAGCAGTCATGGGTCTTCAGAGAAGTATTCTTCTTTATCCCAAACAAGGGTTGTCCCTCAAGTGTGGACTAGAGCAACTGCCCTGGGACCAACACCAGGGACCATGGCTGGTGGCCCTGCTGCCTCCCAACCACCCAGCGAGGTTCTCTAACTCTCCTCTTCATGAAGCAAGGCAGGGAGGTGGGTGTGAACGCAGCAGAGGCAGAGAGAAGATAAAGACAACTGGGGGGCTCCCAAACACACTCACTATTCCAAGCATGGCCATCTAGGAAAGGTATGCAGTAAACCACTGCCACTGACTCCCTGGGAAATTCATTTGAAGAATTTTTTTCATTTATTTCAATGCAATTAGCTTTTCAAAATTTTAGCTTAATTTTATCTATAATTTTATTGTGTACATTGCTTAGACAGTTCTTTGATTAAGTAGTTTATAAATCTTTCTAAATAAATAATTTTCCATGTATTTGAATATTTAAAAAGATCTAACTTGTTAATTATTTGCAAATGTCATCAGTTACAGAAGCTACATCAGAAAAATCCCACTTAAGAAGCAACAGCAAGAATTTGCTGGATTTTATGTTTGCAGATATCAAGGGAGAAATGGTATGTGAACAACTCCTCAGAACCCCAAAGTCATTTTAGTTCAAATTCTTGGTCACGAGAAAACAAGTTTTCTAATATAAAGTGGCTCTTCATACACAAATATGTAGAGCTAACCTAGGATAGCCTGTACGCACTCAGATTTATCAGAGTGCAGGTGAACTGGAGAGCACAGTGCTTTGGAACCTACTTGTACTAATCACAAGATTCTTATCCTGATGGATGGAAAGATTAAGAAAACAAAAAGGATTTCCTAGTTTTAATCACATTAAGTAAAGCATAGCAATTCACAGACACTTAAATATAAAGGTTCATACAGGTATACCTACAAACAGAAGTAGGCGCAGATCTCTCTGTTCCAGAGTGATCTTTCATTCCCCCCACCTCACTTTTCAAAATATGCACACAGCTTCCTGATAGAATGCTGATTTCTTCTTTCTCTTCATACCTCTTCTCATGCTGCAGAAAGGGATGTTTCTTTTGTCTTCCACCTCCAGCACAGCATGTTGATTTGGTTCTTTATTTAAATTAGCATTTTGAAATTTCAAAGACAGGATGAGGAAATAAGAGAGGGAAAAGATGGCTCCCTAACAACTTATTGTGATGGGCAATCAGCACTGTGCATAGTCTCTTCAGCCCCAAACAGGAAAAACAGTTTCCCACCCCAGATGCATCTGAGAGATAAAGTTGTAGGCCAGTCCAAAATGCAATGAGAGTGTTTCCACAATAGGCTCAGCACTAAAAGTAGTCTGGGTACAGCCTGAAGGGGCAGAAATGCCCCATCCCCTCCAGTAGTGATTTCCCTTTATTAATATCAGTTATGGCTATTCTTTGCAGATGTCTAGTCATAGTACATGCCTTCCCTAGAACATCCTTGCCATCGGATGGACCACCTCACACCTGAAACACATTGGCAGAGTGTGTGTTTTGAAATGGCTAAAAAAATCTTCCATCCTTAGAAGATTGGTTCATCAAACTTGGTATTGTCTACTCTGGCAGAGGACTTTCTCATCCTTTGACATCCTTTAACTAGAAACATTCATAGGGTTGCCATGAGTTGGAATCGACTTCAAGGCAGTCCATTTCCATTGGCATATTTAGAAGGTTCGAGAAAGCTACTTTTGGGATCCTGCAGGAAAAGGACAGTACTCTTGAGCATATGGTAATTTACAGCTTATATCAAAAGAAACCTACTACTTGTTATAAAGAAAATACGCTTGTGTTTCAGTTTGGAAAAACTGAATATTCTAGAAACATACCAGAATTATTATGACTTCAGAAAAATCACTGTTGAAGATCCATTATTATTATTATTGTTATTAAATTTATATCCTGCCGTTCCTCCCAGAAGGAGCCCAGGGCGGCAAAGAAAACATTAAATACACTCTAAAGCATCTTAAAAACAGGCTTTAAAACATTACAACAAAACGTATTTTAAAAAAGCTTTTAAAACATCTTGAAAAACCATTCCAACACATAAGCAGACTGGGTAAGGTCTCTACTTAAAAGACTTGTTGAAAGAGGAAGGTCTTCCGTAGGAGCCTATCTTAATATTTAAGAAGAGAGAATTCCAAAAGGTAGGTGCCACAATACAACATCCACTTCCTATGTTGTGCGGAACCAACCTCCTGATAAGATGGTGCCTGCAGGAGGCCCTCACCTGCAGAGAGCAGTTATATAAGGGGTAAGATGATATTTCAGGTATCCTGGTCCCAAGCTGTGTAGGGCTTTGACCACCAAAACTGGAACCTTGAACTTGGTCCGATAGCTAATGGGCAGCCAGTACAATTCTTTCAGCAACAGGGTGACATGTTGGCAATACCTTGCCCCAGTGAGCAGTCACAGTGCCACATTTTGCACCAGCTGCAGCTTCCGGACCAGCCTCAAGGGAAGCTCCACATAGAGCATATTAAAGTAATCCAACCTGGAGGTTACCAGTGTGTGGACAACAGTGGTCAGGCTTACAAACAGCCGTCGCCGTGATCATATTACACCAGTATTATTTAATCTACACTGGCTTCCAGTAGTTTTCCGGGCCCAATTCAAGGTGTTGGTGTTAACCTTTAAATCCCTATATGGTTTCGGCCCGGTTTATCTGAAGGAGCACCTCCAGCGTCACCAACTATGCCGCCCGACAAGATCCGCCACGCAGGGCCTTCTCTCAATCCCACCAACAAAAGTAGTTAGGTTGGTGGGGACTAGAGAGAGGGCTTTTTCGGTGGCGGCCTCCACTCTCTGGAATTCCCTCCCGTTCGATCTTCGACATGCCCCTTCCCTGGATACCTTCCGCCGAGCATTAAAAACTTGGCTGTTTGGTCAGGCCTTTGAGACTATCAGGATGGGCTAATTATATACTCAATCCCCACTGCTATGTATTACAATTGCTGCTATTCTGTCACTGATGATTATTTGTATTTTATTGTATTTATTGTATTTACTGTATTTTGTATTTTATTGAATTTAATATGTACGCCGCCTAGAGTGGCTTCGGCCAGATAGGCGGCCTAAAAATTAAATTATTATTATTATTATTATCCCAGTCCAGAAACGGCCTCAGCTGTCTTACCAGTCAAAGCTGGTAAAAAGCACTCCTAACCCCTGAGGTCACCTGGGCCTCTAGTGACAAAGATGGATCCAGGAGTACCCCCAGACTACGAACATGCTCTTCCAGAGAGAGTATGACCCCATCCAAAGCAGGCAATGGACCAATTATCCAAACTCAGGCACCACCAACCCACAGTGCCTCTGCCTTGCTAGGATTCAGACTCAGTTTATTGGCCCTCATCCAGCCCACCACAGAGTCAGGGCAGCGGTCCAGGGCTTGCACGGCCTCTCCCGATTCAGATATTACAGAGAAAAATAGCTGGTATCATCAGCATACTGCCGACACCTCACCCCAAACTCCTGATGATCACTCCCAAGGCCTTCATATAGATGTTAAACAGCATGGGGGACAATATGGTACCCTGCAGCACCCCACAGCACAACTGCCAGGGGGGCAAAAGACAATCACCCAATGCAATTCTCTGAAAACGGCCCTGGAGGTAGGATCAGAACCACTGTAAAACAGTGCCTCCGATACCCTTCTCACCAAATCGGCCCAGAAGGATACCATGCTCAATGGTATCAAAAGCCACTGGGAGATCAAGTAAGAATAACAGGGTCGTACTCCCCCTGTCCTTCTCCCTATAAAGGTCATCCGTCAGGGCAAACAAGGCCAATTCAATCCCATAACCAGGCTTGAACCCAGACTGGAATGGGTCAAGATAATCTGTTTCATCCAAGAGTACTTGCAACTGCTGTGCCACAACCGTCTCAATCATCTTCCCTAAAAATGGAGTATTTGCAAGCGGTCAGTAGTTTTCACAAACCAATGGGTCCAGGATGGGCTCTTTCAGGAGCAGTCAGATCACCGCCTCTTTCAGTATACACTTTCAGTATTGTATGTTTCAAGATGTAAACACGCTTTCAAGTTCAACTGTGCTCTATTAATGCAAATTGCCTGTTAGTTCTTTGCATTAAAAAAGAAAGCCATACTTATTGGAAAGAAAACTCATCTAAATTTTTCATCTGACACAGGGAAGAGTGAACAGAAAGACACAGATGTGCAGCCTATACTGCAGAGATCACCAATGTGGCGCTCTTTCCCTCTTTCACCTCTATGTGCTTTACAAGGCTAAGATTAAAAAGCAAAGTTTGTGTGCATGCACTTTCTCTTTTTCTATGTGTGTGTAGGGGGTGGTGCTTATGGCATTCACTTAAAAATCCAAATGTGTCCATGGGCCTTAAAAAGGTTGACAACCCCTACTGTGTTAACAATTCTGAGTCCAAGAGTCATTCCTTCTTGTTAGCAAGTGTTTAAGGGTGTGCATTAATTAATAATTTACGTTTTGCCTAAATCTGCAATCCTAGTAAAAAGAATTGCAACTTGCATCTCTCACTTACTTTCCTTCCATATGTAAACATATAGAAAGGCACATACAATCCTTCCAAATTACCAGTAGCTTGAACGCCATCTCTAGTCCGTTTGCCAGCATTCACCAGAATGGTTTCACCTCAGGCTGATGGGACATGCAAAGTTACATCTGTAAAAGTTACTACAGTTAAACCAACCTATGCAGTGGGCCCTATATTAGGCATCACTCCAGCACTTTCTTATAAAAAGCCTTGGCCAAATCAGAGAAAATTCCTAGGAAATACAAGTTTCAGTAGGAAAATAGGAGACACTCTAGCTATTACAAAAAAAAATTCTAGCTTTTCTTCACACAACTCAGAAAACAGATAATCCGCATGCTTCAAATACAGATATTTTACTTGTAATATACCAACAGAAAAAATCAAATATTATTCTCAAAAACTGAACAGATTATTGGTATTTGTTCATAGATCATTCCCCATGACTGCTCCAGTATGCAGATGTGCTGGCAGTCCCAGTAGGGAAAAAAAATTAAGTTCTTTTTAAAAAGTTATTTCAGCTATTTATATAGCGCTTAATCATCAAAATGTCTAAGTGGTGTACATAAAAACTGCATAAAATATACAATGGATAAAATAAAATTAATAATAAAAACAGGAAAAATGTATTATATACAAAAGTTACAGTAACATATCTATCAATGAAACAAAAAAGGGTTAAATGCAAATCTAGTTACGTTCCCTAAGGCTACAAACTTAGGATTCCACAAGCTTCTTGCCACACAGTGTACAAATCTTTATTGTGAGTTCCATCTTGAACTGCCTCTCAATAGGTCAGCTACTCCTAGAAAGAGTTTGGGGTAGGTAACCACCAACACACATAAATGAAGGTAGATAGTGGCTTTCCGTTCCCAATCCCAGACAGACAATGATGGAAATGCCTCCCCCCCCCCATGAAATCCACCGACTCCTGGCAGGCAGGGAACAACAAATTAACCCCATAATCCCCAAACCAACAGACAGGTAAGAGTTTACATGATCACGTAATACCAAATGGTCTATAATAGCAAGGACCATACATACAGTCCATTTCAGTAATGTCCATTTTCTTCCATATGATCACTACATATGGCATCTTTTTCTTGATGGCACATGCCAATGAATTTTTACTTCCTTTACATTTTAAAGATGATACACAAGCTAGGTGTGCATGCACATCTGTTATTTCTCTTCTTCCACCCACTATTCACAGCAGGAATGCTGGATTTTCTAGGATTTGATTTTAAATTATTCCAATAAATATATCAATCCGTATTTTAAAAATAGTTTTAAAAGTGGTTGCAGATTGTATACACTGATCTTTTCCACAAGAAATAGATGAAAGCCTACAACCACTCCAAAAGTCTTGCAAGGTATTAGAAAAGAACCTCCAACAATTCTTATTCTGGCCGCACATACAAACTAGCCAAAACCCTTTTAAAGGTAGAAGAGATTGTGACAGTAGTTGCTGAATGCCAAGACAAGCTGAGCTTGAAAAATTTATTCACCTTCAAAGAAATTAAAAGATAAGCACTGAAGGGACAGAGAGGCAGTCAAGGAAGATATAAATAAGAATAGAAAGTGAAGGAATTACTGTACAGGCATGAAGCAGGTCATACTTTGCTGCTTTCTCCGCCAGTGGTTAGGCCCCTATTTCGTGACAATGACAGCACTTCCTTGCCCAAACTCCCTCCTCACTGTTTGGGACATAGACAGCAATTAGTTTCTGAATTTCGCTTACCTCTGATATATATTCTAGTGTCAAATCATGTCAGACATGGCTTTGGAGATTTTACCATTCGCCGCCTACATATGGTTTAGGCATATCTGCAACCGTAAGGATTAGAATTCTTTTTAAGAGAAAAGCCGAAATAATCAATGCATTGCATTTCTATAGCCAGTATCAGTTATATGTTCTTTTGTGCTTACACAGAACCTGTAATACTCGTTGCCCCCCGTTTTTTGGTCCATGCCATACAAAGAGTGAGAGAAGGTTTATTTTCAAGGGCAGAGTTTGAAACTATCAGGTAAGCCCAAAACAAAGGAGAAATTGTGTTTGTGGACTTTCTTAGTAAACATTTGGGAAAAGTTGGTCTAGGAGATTACTAGTAAGTTTAAGAAGTAAGCCGTGTGATGGAAAATCTTTGAGCCCAATAGCTTTGGATTTTTCTTCTTCCCTCAGTTCAAAGGGGGAAATTTTGCAAGCCCTCTCCAATCAAAATTTATCTACGCTTTCTAATCTACAAGAGAGTGTGTGATGCAACATTCCTTGAAGCAAAGAATGGCTGTGGCATAGTTCATTAATGCTTCTGCAGTGCACAGTCAGCTTTTCAGATATCCCCAGAAATGAAAGTAACGTTATTGAGGGCAGCTTGAAAGCTCCATATATAGCACTGAAAAGTTTCTTTTCCTGGCAGACTACTGTGCCTTTAACAAGAGAGAAATCCAACTGTTGAAGCATTTCCTACATGGAGATAATGTATGGAAAAGCTTCACCTGCTGAATGTTTGTCTGTTAAAAACACAGGAAGTCAGCAACTATAAATTCTCTTTGACATTCTTGGCAAGGTATATGTACATTTTGCTGCTTCAGTCTCTCCAAAGCTCAGATTCAGAGACAAGAAGCCCGTTCCCCTCCTCTTATGATGTGAACAGGTATCTGGAAGCAGCCTAAGCAAGCAGCTCTTTCCTTGCCTTTCCCCCAAGGAACAACAGAGAAAGCTGGGCAGGGCTGCCACCTCAGCATTGTGCTTCCCGCCAGAAGGCAAAAACAATCATGGGAGCTACCACTCAGAGAAGAAAGAACAGCCAAATGCTTGAGACACCTGCTGTTATTTCCCAACAGCTGCACTTTGAGACTGGACACTACCGTATTAAGCTGTGCACCTGCCTCCACAAGTGTTTCCTAAGAAGAGCCCATAATCCTTATGGAAGAAGAAAGTCAGGGCCATGCAGGCAGCCAGACAGTGCAGCACCCAGTCCTGGGTTTTTCTCTAAGGAACCAAAAAAAGGGAGCAGCAAGAAAACAGAAGCAATAGAGCAAACAACTTTTAAGGTGCACTGAATGAGTGATTTACTAAGCTCAACATGTTTTGAAAACTAGTTACATTAGATATGTATAATTTTATATATATAATATCCCCAAAGAAGACTCTTCAAAAACCCATTAGGCTTAATTAATGTTTAAGAGGTACTGTACTTTCCTAATCTACTGCAACTTCCCCCATCCAGTGTTTTCTCATTGCCATCAGACCAAATATCTATTTAAAACAAAGTTTTCAGGTAAAGAATTTCAGGTGAAATTCAGGCCTACTCACATCCTTTCTGCCAATGGGGTCTAGAGGGAGCAATTTCTGCTTTCTGTCTACAGTTTGCCCTGGTCCTGCTCTGCCCTTGGCTCCTCCTTTCTTCAGCAACACGTCTCTGTTACCCGCTGTTGCCTCAGGTTCCAACTGTTCAGGCCACTTCCCACTTGTTGCAGTCAGTAACATGTCTCTGCCTCAGGATTCCAATGTTGGTCTAAGGAAGACTCTGATTCTGATGACTTTCCAGTTACCCAGCTTGGTAGGGAACTAGCAGCACCCCCCTTCTACAATACCCTAGACTAAGGTCGTAGCTCTCCCATCATCCAGAGACTCCAAAATGACTCCTGTGTGGCTTCTCCTACTCCACAGCCACGCAGCAGCGTGCATTCTTCCCTGATAATTTTGTATATTTGTTTTTAACGTTTTTAGTTATTGTAAACCGCCCAGAGAGCTTCGGCTAAGGGGCGGTATATAAATAAATAAATAAATAAATAAATAAATAAATGTCTCTGACTTCACTCCATAGTTCTTCTGGTTCTCTGTTAACTAAGTTTAAAGCCTCAAATCTGTTCCTTATTTGATCTTTATATTCTTCTGGGATGTTATTTAAATTGTACTTTGGCATTATGATTGCTTTGTTGTTTTTCTTTAGCTTTATTCTGGTTTTTGATACGACCAATTCATGATCTGTACCACAGTTGGCTCCTGGTCTTGTTTTCGCAGGAATATGGAACTTCTCCACCTTCTGTTACCAATTATATAATCAATTTGATTCCTATATTGACGATTTGGTGACATCCATGTCAAAAAATGTGTTTGCAAAAAACAAATTATTGGCTTCAGAATTCAGTAAGTCCTGCTTCATTTCTATCTTCTAAGCCCCATTTCCCACAATTCCTAGTTCTTCAGAATGACCTATGGATCCTTAAAAGATCACATGCTTCCAAGGGGGGGGGGAGCCACTATAAAGGCTGGCAGGGAATTTCCTCTTATTAAGCCTTCAGATGACTCCGATCCTTGATTGAGCTAACAGCTTCCAAAATTCAGCCTGCAAAGCCCAAAGGGAGCTGTCCAGATTCCAACTCCAACTGGAAGAGGCTCTGGTAATAGCTACCACTTCCCCTGCAGACTCCAAGCCCCAGAACAAGATAGAGGGTCTATCTCTTGAAACCACTTGTCTCCTTCTTATCCTCCTCATCTTGTGTAGTTCTGAGGTAGCTAACAGGGTGCCTTCCAGATGCTGTTGGTCATCTCTGACCATTGGCTATGCTGGCTGAAGTGCTAAAGGGCACCACACTGGTGACCTTTGTATAATTTCTTCAGAATTCTTTATCTGACTGTCCCGTCTTGCATCAATTTCCTGTTTCCTCTAACATCTTTCTCAAGCCTCACTCTCTTCCATCTAATTCTCTTTCAGGTTTCCATTTCTCACTCAATTGCCAGGGCTGCACCTTTCCTAAACCCTCACTGTCCCATTCTCTTGATTCAAACGCACACTGCCAGATTATGGTTTGTCATCACATGATCAAATCTCAGGCTCACATGCTGCCTCCCCACACACACTCATCAGACTCCAATTCATTCACTTATTTCCTACTTAGCACAAACTATCATTTACCATTGCACCTTAACGGGCAAATTGGCCAGCTGTACATTTTCCCTTCAAACGAAATTGCAAACCAGCTTCAAACTGTGGCTTGAAATCCTGGTTTGGTGGGCAAGTACAAAGCAAACCAATTTGTCAAATCAGGTGCAATTGTAAATGGTGATCAGTGGTACAAGGAAATAAGTAACTGAACTGGAGTACGATGAGCTGCAGAGAAGCAAGCCTGAACTTCAGTCATCTAATGTCAAAGCGGGACTTAGCTTAACATGCACACCAGACATTATCTCTGGAACCTTGTTCCAGTCCTTAGTTAACTCCTTGTGTATGGCTTTAATCCCAGTCAACTGTTGATATGAACAGCTATCCCTTCCTTTACAGCATCTGGAGTTCAAACTGCTCAAGTTCCCCAAGCAACTGAACACCCTGAGCATCTGAACATTCTAAGCCAGGGGTGGGAAATCTGACCTCCCCACCTCATCTGCTGGATCCTGACCTCCCCATCTAACATGGGTCATTTTGACAGGCTGCTCATCTGTCAATTATCCAATATCACAACAATATCAAGTGGCCCAAAAAAGAGCATTTTCCTTTGTAGGAATAACCTAAGCCGTTTCTGCAGAGAAACATCCTTTGCATAATCTGCTTGAATTTGAGCCACTGATGAAAAGTAATATTAGCACTTGCAGCAAGCCCAACTTTGAACAGAAATCAGTTTCACTATAGAGTCCCTGATCCCACTGGAGCTTGCTGTAAGCACTGATCAGTACTCTTTAAGGTTCCCAGTTGTTCTTTTGCAGCTGCATCTCTACCAGCCCCACACCTGACATTACATGTGATGTCAGGTGTAGGGCAGATGGGTAAGGCTTGGGGGGAAACAAACCCTGAGGGCCAAACTAAGACCCATGCCAGACTTGATCTGGCATACAGACTGGAGGTTCCCCACCTCTCTTCTAACCTATCACCCAATCGATGTCAGTGGCTCTACCTCCAGAAGTCCAACATAACAGAAGCTTTCTTCAGGTGTTCAAAAGAACAGGCAAAGCCTTGAACTCTTTGAGAGGCATGCATACATGCCAGCCCTTCTTCTCCCAATCTTCACTTACTAAGTGTGCATTCTGAAGAATTCTAACCACATTCAGTTAAACACAGTTAGAACTCTCCCTTCAAATGGGAACCAACTGCACTGAGCTAAACATACTCAAAATACCTCTTAAGAACTTCATGAATTAGGAGATGGGACAAGGCCAGCACACACAGGGATGTTGGAGCTGGGCACGTGCACCCCTATCTAGTTTGAGCCCTCACCATTCTTTTCACAGCAGAAGAGGACTACAGATACTGGACATTACTACATACCAATACACACTGAAATTGACCTGAAGTGATCCTGGAAAGCTTACAAAGTTATGTTAGCAACATACCAACTCAGCCATTTTTATGCCTGCTCAAAAATTTTCTTCTTACACCACACTTTGGAGGCTTCAGATCCTTTCAGGACTTGAAAGTCAGGTTATGCTCCTTGTGGCTTGAGGCAGAACAGCAAAAAGTGCAATATTCAACTCCAATTATTGCATTAGTAATTCAATATAGACAACAGGTCAGAAATTGAATGCTGTTACACCTCACCAGTTCTCAAACCTAGGGGAAAGCAAGCAGGAAAGACGAGGAGATGTCCTCCATCTTGTCTCACTCTCTCCCCTTTGCAAATCTTTACCTTCCCTCTCCATTGTACAGCCTCTTATCCATACACACCCCTCCACAGGAGACCACAATAGAGTCACATGCAGGGGCAGACAGAAAAGGAAGGAGGTGGGGGGGGAGGCCTGTCTACCCCCAAGTCTGGATACGTTAATTTTTCTCTAAGCTAAACTTGGGAAGGGCTAACAGGCTTTTTTCTTTGAACAGGCTCACTATGGCAAGACTGTTCTGAATGTAAGTGGGAAAAACCTACCACGTGGTTTTAAAAACAGCTGAGAAACTCTCCACTATGCATATGAGTGGCAAACTTTATGTACATAATTCGCTATAATCAGAAGTCACTAGATGAATAGCATTATTAGAAAGGTTTACATTGCACATTTTAATACCATATTTAATTCTGCTTAAGCAGCGACTATGTTTGACCTTTTGTGGTAGGTGACTTGAAATTCCTGCATAGAAAGGCATTTAATTACAGTGAGGAGTATACTAAATCCACAAATCTGGTAGGACAGCTACTCATGTGCACTGCTGCCCCGGGTTACAGTTTGCCGTTTGTACAGACCAAGAGAAACCACAAGTACAAGGCATATGTAATGCTAAGCTAAGCCACCTTAGCTCCCAGTAGCACAGCAGCAAGAGGATCGGGGAGGAGTGTAGCAGCTGCAATTTTCGTGCTGTTCATCAGCATGCTTGCTCCTTCACAATAAATCATAGTTTGATTCAGCATGGCACACAAACCCAGGCCCTTGTTATACATAATAACGCAAAGCTTCAGAATGAGAATGTTATAAACAACTAAACATATTAACCTTGCTACCAAAATAAAAAGCCATTCTGTTATTTAATCTTAACTAACTGCCTTACATGTAGCTTTTCAGAGGGGCTGTACCACTTGCAAATTTCAGTGAAGCCTCTGGGACTCCTCCTATCCAAAATCAAGCCTCAGGGCTACAACTTCTATTAGACTGCTCAAGCCAAGTGTGTGTGAAAATAATACTGTCATTTTCCACCCAGAGGCAAAGTTAAATTTAAATCCATTCTCAGATCTCTTCCAAAATTCTCAAATCACAGTTCAAGAGGAGTGAACTGCTAGAATAATGTTTAAAGTTTTCTGTTTCATTTAATATTTATTTCCCCTAGTGGAGCCAAATCAGGTTAAAAGTCTGGCAATTTAACTGCAAAGAAACTACAGCAAAGGAAGCAAAGGCAAAGGAGAGATTTGTAGCACAATCCTATGCATGTTTAGGCCAAAGTAAATTCCATTAATACTATTTACTTCAAAGAAAGTTCCATTACTGCAATAGTGCTTATTTCCCTGGTAAGTCTGCACAGGATTGCAGCCTGCCTTTACCTGGGAGCAAGTCCCACTGAACTCTGCATGTTTACTCAGAAGTAAGTCTGAGACCATGCCCAGAAAACACTGGCATCACATTATGAACCCCACTTTTTCCTTTTAGAACACAGTGTTGGTGTAGAGAGTAAGTCATAGAGTCATATATGGGATGCAAAAGGAGAATAAACTGGAACAGGTTCAGAGAAGGGCAACAAGGATGATCAGGGGATTGGAAGCAAAGCCCTATGAGGAGAGACTGAAAGAACTTGGCATGTTTAGCCTGGAGAAGAGAAGACTGAGGGGAGATATGATATCATAGCACTCTTGAAGTACTTGAAAGGTTGTCACACAGAGGAGGGCCAGGATCTCCTCTCGATCATCCCAAAGTTCAGGACACAGAATAATGGGCTCAAGTTGCAGGAAGCCAGATTTCAACTGAATATTAGGGAAAACTTCTTAACTGTTAGAGCAGTAAGACAATAGAACCAATGACCTACGGAGTTGGTGAGCTCTCCAACACTGGAGGCATTCAAGAGGCAGCTGGACAGGCACCTGCCAGGGATGCTTTTAGTTGGATTCCTGCTTTGAGCAAAGGGTTGGACTCAATGGTCTTATAGGCCCCTTACAACTCTACTATTCTATGAGTCAATCATTCTATGAACCAGACCATACTTTTAAAAACCCTAAACCTTTAATCTTTGTCTGCTTAGAGCCATGTCTCACATTTTTAAGAGGTAAGCTCTTACAAAGCATACTATGACTTAAAAACACTTTTTCATATCATACCAGAAATCTAATATACATACACATCTATTACATCTATCTCTATGCAATAGACTTGTGAATCTGAAGTCCTTCCATACACATAGATTGTTTCCTTGGACTTAGCTGGAGGTCGTGCAATTCCCATCTAGCCTCAGACTGACTCATGTAAATGTACCTCATTTCTTGAATTAAATAATTTGAGAAGCAAATCCTGAGCGGAAAAAATGTAGTTCTTTCAAAACATCAAGAAGACAATGCAGACAGAAAAAAAGTAGAGGAAGTGTGGTTACTCAGCATATCCGAAGTATCTGCACTATTTACTAAGACCATAAGCGTAAATGGCTCTGAAGCCACAACAAAGAAAAGAACTTTTCTTTAGTGTACTAGCTCTGTGGTTGTGGCATACATACTATAAGGTTGGGGGGGGGTGGAAGCAGGTGCTAGTGAGTAGATTATCCCATCTCCAATCAGGAGGCTGACTGAATGATCCCAGACTCTCTTCCAGCTCAATTAATCAGATTTGCAGAAACAAAGAGGAAGCTGCATATCTCAAGGGGGGAGGGGGGGAAGAAAGAGACCAGTTAGCTATTAGTGGATGTTGCCAACATAACAGCTCACCAAAAAAAAATGTACTCCCATTGACCCAGGAGTAAAAGCAGCATATATTCAGTCAGCCAACTGAGATTTCAACACAATGCTCCTCTGCACAAAAAAGTGAGACTGTACTAAACAGGTCACACTGCCACAATTTTTTTTAAAAAACCATTACTTGCATTGAGTTTCATTAAAGATTCAATTAGTACAATAAATGCTATGGAAAAACAGTTAGACCAAACAGAAAAATAAAATAAAGTGGGACTTCCCAGGAGGATCACTCCGCCTGTGCTGCCTCTGGGACGGGCTCCCGTCCTGGTGGAAACTTTTTCAGTTTTAAAACCAGTCAGAAGGGCTTTTTGACTGGGGAAAATGTCTTCCAGATAAGGAAGAAACGTAGAGATTTTCCACAGAGCTTTGTTGTGTTTGTTGGAGGCTGGAATTCTGTGAAAGAAGGTCTTCCAGCAGCTCGGACGGAGCTAGGATTTCCAACCAGCTCAACTGATTAAGTGAGCCGTTTTTTTTTTCTTCAAAGAAGGTGAGGCTGAGGAACCTCTGTTACACCCTGTGGTCTTTAGCTTGCAGGATACCTCAGTCTGTTTTGTCTTTGGAACTGAACATATGGATTAAGAAAGTTCCCTATTCCTGAAAACCGATGTATCTGACTGTTTGTGAGATCTGAATCCTACCTAACCATCAAACATCTAATTAAAAACCAGTTTTAACACAGCAGCCATTGCCCAGAAGGGAGAGCAGAAGAGCTATTACCAGCAATACAGAGTATATTTAGGTATCCTAATTGGTGCTAATGCTGTGGACTTTGAGTATGGATAGCATGACTGTCGGACTGTGCATTAATGTACGGGTGCTCTAGGCTCTAGGGGACATGTCGTAGTTCTTGCATTAATGTTTTTACTTTATGTTTTGGGTTTTTTTTGGCAAGATGGTGCTCACCAAGCACAGGCTATCAAATAGGTTGCATGATGCAACTAGAGGCATAGCAGTTACAACAGCTACCATTTTAGCTGGACCATGTATCTGGAAGGCACATTCTAAATCCCTTTGAAGTACATGGTCTCTGCATCAAAGCATTACACCTGAGGAACAAAGTCAATCCAAAGGATAAGCTTCTCAAGTGCCCTTTTAATATACTGTAACGTCTGTAAAAATTGATTCTTTGAAGAGGACTGGATATGGGTAATAACTGTCAAGTGCTAGAGTAGTTTGAAAGTATGTTTGTCACCTAAATATTTCAGTAGCCCCAAAGGATAAGAACAATTTCAGGGCAATAGGCCACAGAGAGTACTTTTAGCTTTTCCTTCTTTTTTAAAAAAGCACCAAAAGCCATTTGTTGTTACATATACTATAAAACCAAACTATTTGTTACTATTTCTTTAATGCATTTATAAACTGCCTTTCTACCATGGAATCCAATGTGGTTTACAATTTAAAATATTAACACAAGCAAATAGTACAAAATATTCTCAAACCAACTTCAGGAGCTGATGACACTAGCTCCTTGGCGTGAGCTTGTTCGTTTCTGCCTTCCGTCAGGGCAAACAGATCTTAAGTAGTACCAGGAAGGGGAGGCTGCCCAGTTCTCAGGTTGCTGAAGGCCTCTTCAGAAACTGGTTGTTATGTGCTGCATGGGTTTCCTTGCTTCACTGACTTAGGGTCCATCCATACCTAACCGCAAAATCCACATTTTCCAGATTTGGTTGGTGGCCTCGAGATCCATACATGTCCTGTTTGTGGTCAGATTATTGTGAAAACCCAATTATCAAGCGTCCATACATGTGGACTGGTTTTTGTTTCTTTTTGCTTTAGCACTGGCCACTCCCCTAAGTCCACGCCTTTTCACTGATTGGTCCATCACAGTCATTTGCTTTTTGCACACTTTTTCAGAAGAGTGCAGAAATGTATATCTTTTTTTAATTCTCACGCATGTGCAGGTTTGTGGATGTGCTATTGGGTGGGGAGACAAGGGGCTTGGGATATGTCGAAGGAAAGCCCATGGACTGCCTACTGCAGATAAGTCTGCGGCATTTTGTCCACGCCCACAGATGTTCATGCGATTATCGGTTTAGGAAAGCTTATCGGTTTTTCAGTGGTATTTCTAATGCGAATTTGTGAATGCAAAAAGCCAATACTATTAGCTTGCAACGTCATATGGACAACAGTGAATTAATGAGGACACAAAGCTGTAACACTGCAGATTATATACTCATATGGATGGGCCCTTGTATATCCCACTGACCTTAAACCAGTGTTTCTTGTATGAAGATAGCGGTTACTTTGCATCAGCAACATTATGCCATAAGCAAAAATAAACATGCATAAAGTGCCCTGGCCATTTGGACATTCATTTTGATTCTTAAGAACATAAGAACATAAGAAGAGCCTGCTGGATCAGGCCAGTGGCCCATCTAGTCCAGCATCCTGTTCTCACAGTGGCCAACCAGGTGCCTGGGGGAAGCCCACAAGCAGGACCCGAGTGCAAGAACACTCTCCCCTCCTGAGGCTTCCGGCAACTGGTTTTCAGAAGCATGCTGCCTCTGACTAGGGTGGCAGAGCACAGCCATCACGGCTAGTAGCCATTGATAGCCCTGTCCTCCATGAATTTGTCTAATCTTCTTTTAAAGCCATCCAAGCTGGTGGCCATTACCGCATCTTGTGGGAGCAAATTCCATAGTTTAACTATGCGCTGAGTAAAGAAGTACTTCCTTTTGTCTGTCCTGAATCTTCCAACATTCAGCTTCTTTGAATGTCCACGAGTTCTAGTATTATGAGAGAGGGAGAAGAACCTTTCTCTATCCACTTTCTCAATGCCATGCATAATTTTATACACTTCTATCATGTCTCCTCTGACCCGCCTTTTCTCTAAACTAAAAAGCCCCAAATGCTGCAACCTTTCCTCGTAAGGGAGTCGCTCCATCCCCTTGATCATTCTGGTTGCCCTCTTCTGAACCTTTTCCAACTCTATAATATCCTTTTTGAGATGAGGCGACCAGAACTGTACACAGTATTCCAAATGCGGTCGCACCATAGATTTATACAATGGCATTATGATATCGGCTGTTTTATTTTCAATACCTTTCCTAATTATTGCTAGCATGGAATTTGCCTTTTTCACAGCTGCCGCACACTGGGTCGACATTTTCATCGTGCTGTCCACTACAACCCCGAGGTCTCTCTCCTGGTCGGTCACCGCCAGTTCAGGCCCCATGAGCGTATATGTGAAATATATTCTTGTGTTATATACCTATAATAATTAGATTCAATTCACATTTAAAGGCAAACCTACCTAATTCTTTCTGAAACAATACCGGACCAGAACATAGCCATCCTTTGAAATTCACACTTCTTCAAATTCCACAGTGCAGTTCTCCAGCCAACTAATGTGCACAAAAATGCATATATCAAGGTAAAGTGTGCATACAAATGCACATATTCATAAAAATAATATACAAAAACATATATTAGGAGGAAATTGTTTTGCAAAGATGTATGTATTAGGGGAAATTGCACACAGACATGCATATTATAGGAAATTTTTGCATTAAAATGCTGATGAATTTTCATGAGAAGTTTTTTTCAACAAATTCACAAACTGCTGCTGAAACGTGGAGAACTGCACTTAAGACTGGGAAAATGAGAAACTAGGAAATTAAGAGAAACCAAATTTGACAGATTCACTATTCCTAATCTTTACTAAAATAAAGTATCCAGTTGACACTATGCACTTTGTGAAAAGCCTTTTGAAAATCTAAATATGTTACCAAAGACTCCTGAGTAACCTTAGCAATCATGGAATAAGAGAAGTCCTCTTGTGGATCAGTAAATGGTTAAGAAAAATGAGAGAATATGAATGAATGGCGAGTTCTCCCAATGGAGGAATGTAGACAGTGGAGTTCCCCAAGGTCCAGTATTAGAACTTATGTTTTTTAATTTGTACATAAATTATGTAGAATTAGGAGTGAGTGGTGAGGTGGTAAGTCTGCTGATGATATCAAATTGTTCAGGATGGTTAAAACAAAAAAGTATTTCAAAAAGCTCCAAAAGGATATCTCCCAATTAGGTGAATGGGCAGTAAGATGGCAAATCAATTCAATGTAAGCAAGGGTAAAGTGATGCATATTGGGGCCAAAAAAATTGAAATTTTACATATACACTCATGAAGTCTGAACTATATCCACAATACAGCAACTGTCACTAGAAGATGCACTGTTATGATTACAATAACACCTCTAAACCGCAAACCATTCAAGTTATTTCTAATCCTCCAAGGATGTGATTATCTCATTCAAAACCTTGTTACCTGGAGTTCTTCATTTTCAGGCACTGGTAATGGCATGACATTACACAAAGATAACTTATTCTGTCTACTTTTTTTAGAATGCTGAACAGATGTTCAAGCTGTTCTGTGATTATTTCCTACTAACGATCCAATTCTGGGGGAAAATAGCAAAATGTTATTTGTGGCACTACTGAATAATTAAGCATGTTGAAAAGAGAGATAGGTTTTTTGAGTAAAACAACTTAAAAATCTAGTCTTTTCCTAAACTGACTACCGTAAATTGGTTTTGGCTCAATCCCAAACGCTCACCCTCAGTCTGCACAACATATTTTTTTTGTCATGAAATTCTAGCCTTAATACCTTCCTGTCTTTTGAAATGAGGTTTGCTACAATCTAGCCAGGAGAGGATTAAATGTGTCACCAGCACAGCTGAAGAACTGCTTCAGTTTTTAAAAAAAGCCAAAGTTTCTTTAGTGTTAATTTTATGAACACTGGCAGCAGGTACTTTTACACATTAATTAAAAATATGTATCTATTATGTAGATATGGTATAAGAAATCTCAAATGCTTCCACAAAACAACATTGGGAAGCGCGGGGGGACCACAGTGTACAATACAGAGAAAAACAAAACCCTAAATCCAACACCACAGGCTACTGAGAAAAGGTGATAAAAAATGTTTATTATTTCACAGCGCAATAAAAACAGCCACAGGGCTCGAGGATACATTTGTTCACAGAAAACAATCAATAAGAACATCCTTTAACAAATATTTAGAAACAAAACTAAAGTTCAAATGGCAGCCAAAGTGTCCTGCACTTACGTACTTTCAACTAGTATTAAAAACCACACCTCATTTATTTCTATGATTCCAGCTGTGCACAAGCAAGCAGCTGCAACACAAAATGAATCTGTGTTAGCTAATTAAATTGAGGATTGGACATTAAATAGGGAGTTCCAGAAATGACACAACCTGAGCAGCACAGCTGAGGTTCCCCTTGTTTTCAGCATGCCACCACTCCAAGTAAACCACTCTCGGCTGTTAGCAACTTAACATGGATTTTTCCACCTGAAACTGCTGAGATAAACAGCTTTGCCACTTCCCAAACCTGTCAAGTATTTGAAGTCATGTTTCATTTTCATAGCAATTGCTGAAATAATCCATTCCTTAGTAACCAGATTTTGACAGATTCCTTGTGCTACCAAACACAGCTAAGAAACTCACACGATAGACAACAAAGGTTTACCTAGAACAGAAGGCTAAAGTAAGAGCAGTTTTCTGCTACTGGTTTTGTTCAAGTCCATTGATCTTGCACACTTTTGGATAAGTCCAAAAACAGCTAATATTTACTAGATTGTACTCCACAGCATTATTTCACAGATGGGGTGGTTTTTCCATGCAGCGAGCTATTCTTCACAACTCGTTTTCATGCTTTGTTTTATTTGATCAAACAAGTTCACTTGCCTGCTGTACATTTTATGCATGTTCAGCTGTCAAGATTAAACACACTTGCAGGACTTGCTGGGGCTCAGCGAACAAGGGCTTAGATGTCTTACGTTCAGTATCAGCTTCTATGGCACTCAGCAGCGATGCTCCAAGCCAGAACAGCAGAGCTGAAGCATAACACCAAGCGGATTGCACAAATCACCCCCTCCCCATAAACTGGCAGTGAGCTAGAAGCGTCCTCCATCTATTATATATCCCACCCACACTCCACCATCCAGTCTGCTTCACCAATACTACCTACCATCTGGGGAAACAAAGCAACATGTATTGCAGTAAATAATACACTGCCAGGAGTCAGGAACAGGATGGCATGAAACCTTTAATTACAAGTGCATCTGAAAGGCAGGAGTAGCCTTCTGCAGACTTGGATCTGCACAGAGGATAATCTTTTTGCACGTTCCTCTGTACGTGATGAACTTAGAAAAGAGGGTTTGTGAACCTCTCTGCTGCTATAATATTGCCTGCTTGGGAATGTTGTAAGGCTACTTTAACATCTACCCAAGCTGGAATACACTAACAAATTTCTCCCTTCCCCTGAAACAGTGCATGCCTCAGAGGACTGAGCACACAGCCCTCAGCTTTACTGCTCCCATGTAACAAGTCCAGCTATTATGCCTGGTAATCCTTCAGGCCTCCACCGAGAAAGGAGGGGAATCCAGTCCTCCAGTACATTTTAGGCCAGAGGCAAATGTAAGCTCCAAGACAACTGTCTGCACTATAGGTCAGAGATTAACCACAGCACATGTCCTCCTTACAAGCTGTGACTAACATCTGCTGTAAAAAAAGCCCATCCACCCCCGACCATTGCAGGGCCACACAACCAGTCCCAACGCTCAGGAGCACAAAAGTCACACTCATTGGTCAATTGAAGTTCCTTGCAGCACCTCCTCAGCAGTGCACCCACCCAAATACTTGCACCCCAGGAGAAGATGGCGAAAATGAACAGCTGACTGGCGTGTGGAGGACCAGCCCACTGTTAATGAATTCGGACTCCTCTTCTACATTGCACTCAGGTCTTGCTTGCGGGTTTTCCAAGGGCAACTGGTTGGCCACTGTGAGAACAGGATGCTGCACTAGATGGGCCACTGGCCTGATGCAGCTGGCTCTTATGTTAAAGCCAAACAGGAACGAATCAATTTAATTTCTGTTGCCATCAGTTAACTTTCAGCACAGGGCACACAGGGCCCCAGGCACGCTAGCACCTGCCTGCCCCTCCCTCGCCTTCCCCTGCACCCTTTCATCTCTTTACACACACACACACTACTCCCACCCCTCAAGCACACTCACTAATCCTCCTGCCTCCTCCATCCCCCTCTGACACAGCCTCCACTTATCCTCCCACCACCACCACCACCACCAGGACCCTTTCGCTTTTCCCTTTTGCGGGGGTCTTTCCCCCAGCCACCAACTCCTCTTCATCTCCTCCCTCCAGCTGATCCACCAGACGCCCCACCCCCAGCAAGCACACACACGCCTGCCAGATGCCTCCCCGTTCCACCAAGCGTCCCCAGAGGCTTTCCTGCTTCCAAATATGAAAGGGGAGGGGGGAGAGAAGAAAAGCCCTCTTACAAGAGTCCCTTCAGCATCCCATTCGAAGGCAACCTCATTCCCCCCTTCCCAAGAGTTGACTTCCCCCTAAACAGACACTATCTGTCACCACCCCCAAGAATCATTCCCATCTCAGAGCTCTCCTCTTTTTGGGGGGGGGGGGCTGGGGAGGGAGAGAGAACCCAGCAGATTAAGACGTTTCCTCCCTTCCACACCCCAACCCGCCCCACTCCTTCAAGGGCCTCCAAGAAGGCACACCCCAAGTCCCCTTCCAGAGTTATTTCCAGGCACCAAAAGGAACCCCCTCCTCACTTCCCTTCTTCTCGCTGTCTCCCCCACCCCCAAAAAACATACTTCTCCACATACGCACGCTGTCCTGGCCCCTAAAAAGGGCTCCCTTCCGAGCCCCAGTTCCTCCCATTGACTCCCCCCTTCCTCCAAGGGGCCCTTCCGACTGCTCTGACCCCCATTTCCCTCCCTCCCCCCAAATCATAAACCCTCCAGCTGAGGAACTCGCTCACTTCGCAACACCTTTCACCCTGCCCCTCCCGGGGAAGGAACCTCGACCCCCACCCCGTCACCACCTCCTCCTCCTCCTCTTACACAAACACATCCCTCCAAAGGAAAAAAAGAGGGGGGTCCTAGAGCACTCGCCTCCGAAGCGCCCCCTCGTCCAGACCCCGCTCGGATTAACA
This sequence comes from Rhineura floridana, assembly GCF_030035675.1. Taxonomy (NCBI): domain Eukaryota; kingdom Metazoa; phylum Chordata; class Lepidosauria; order Squamata; family Rhineuridae; genus Rhineura; species Rhineura floridana. The sequence goes on along the minus strand of NC_084481.1, from coordinate 229,443,862 downwards.
CCCCCCCCACTCACAAAAAAAACCAAAGGGAGGGGGAATCCCCTCCTGCGCCCTTTCCTCACAACAGGCACCCCATAACCAATCACTTCCCCCTCTCCCCACCTCGAATTAACGCCTCTCCTCCACCCCACACGCATTGGGGATGTCCCCCCCATACACACACACACACAGATTCCCCCCCCCATACAAACACAGACCCTCAAATCCCCAGAGGAGTCTCGTCATCGAAATGAAAAATAAAAACGAGAAGCACCACACACAGGAACCCTCACGAAACGAGCGAGCGAGCGCGTACACACACACAACGCGCGTTCTCACGCGACACCCAGGCACGCGCGGCGGCAGCGGCGGCGCTTACCCCAGTACCACGAGCTCCCCATATTTGACGGGCTCCTTGTTGGGCGCGCAGTGCTCCTCCTGGCTGGGAGAAAACATGGGGCCGCCGCCACTGTTGTTGTTCTTGTTGTCGCCGCTACAATCCCATGCGGGGCAACCACAAAATTAATTTTTTTAAAAAAAAATAACAATAAAAATAACGACTCCGTCGGCGGATCCGCGCTGCTTCGTTTTCCCAGCTCTCTTTCTTTCTTTCTTTCTTTTTTCGTCCGTCAGTCGGTCGGTCAGAACCGGCCGCTGCTTTCGCTTCGCGCGCCCGCCCGCCTGCCTGCCCGCCCGGCGCGGACTCTCCTTCGCCTCCTCCGTCTGCTTCCTTCTCTCCAACGTTCGCCGCGAGAACAGCCCCAACTGCCAGAGGGCGATCGGGAGAGACCAAGTAGCGTCTCCCCCTCCACACACACACACTCACATAAAAAAGGCGTGGAATGGCCCCGCCCCCGCGGCTTTCACCCTTCCCTCAACGCTCCTCTCCCTTTCCATAAAAAAAAAAAAACCCAACCCGCGATGGTATCGTCCGGTCTGTTATGTAAACACAGAGTAAGGGAAGAATGAAGAGGAGGCTTTTAAAGGGCCCGCCGGCTCGCTCGCTTGCTTATTTATTTATTTATACATACCAATGCCTCCTTTCATAAGCATTGTTGAGAATGGGATAGAGGGCGACGGCGGAAGGGGGGGGGTTGTTTAGCAACGTGGAAACTGAGGCTGTAATAAGGCTGCGATCTTCCCTGTGCGCAACTTAATTGTTATGTGCCTTCAAGTCGATTTTGACTTATGGCGACCCTATGAATTAGCGGCCTCCAATAACATCTATTATAAACCACCCTGTTCAGATCTTGTAAGTTCACGTCTGTGGTTTCCTTTATGGAATCAATCCATCTCTCGTTTGGCCTTCCTCTTTTTCTCCTCCCTTCCGTTTTTCCCAGCATTATTGCCTTTTCTAGTGAATCATGTCTTCTCATTATGTGTCCAAAGCACGATAACCTCAGTTTAATCATTTTAGCTTCTAGTGATAGTTCTGGTTTAATTTGTTCTAACACCCAATTATTTGTCTTTTTCGCAGTCCATGGTATCTGCAAAGCTCTTTTCCAGCACCACATTACTCACCAGCAACTTGATTACTTGAGAGCAAAGATCCACTGTGCATTATTATAAAATCATGCCAGCCTGGAATGGAGAAAAGTGGGAAAGAGGGAGAGTTTTCTTCCATGTTTCCAGTGCACTACAGCTCTTGGAGGAAGATGGGATCACACAATTTGGTGGACAGTAGTTTAAGTACAAAAGAAAGTACTTAACCAAAAGCAGACTAGACAGTTAATTAGCTTGTGGAACTCTGCCACAAGATTGATTTGATTAGAGTTAATTTTTGCATGCCACTTTGATATGCCTCTGAATACCAGTTGCTGGGGAAGACGAGAGGGGAGAGTCCGTGTTGCACTCAGGTCCTGCTTGTGGACTTTCATTTGGGGCATCTGGGTGGCCACTGTGAGAAGCAGATGCTGGACTAGATGGGCCACCAACCTGCTCCAGCAGGTTCCTCTTACGTTCTTATCTTCTTATGATTTGATTTAATATTTTCCAACAACCAAGTTGAGCTCAAAGTTCAGCTTTCCTCCTCCCTCCCAATCTGTTTTCCTTTTGTACTACATCTTTTTAGACTATAAGCCTTAGGGGAAGGGAGCTGTCTCTTCAGCAATTTGTAAACTGTTCTAGGAGCTTTTTGGCTAAAGAGTGGGATGAAAATTCTTTAAATAAATAAATAAAACAAAAACAGCTCACAATAACAACAAAACGTGTTTTTTTTTAAATCCATTTCCATCAATATAATCAAATACAGCAGCATATCAATAAACCAAAAAGAAACAATTGAAGAAGCAATGAATACAGGTCAACACAAGCACGTGACATTTCAAAAATAACTATTGTGGTGGCCACTGATTTAGGCTGCAATCCATACCACACTCACCTGGGAGTAAGTCCCAATGAACCCAATAGAGCTTACTTGTATGTGTTGGATTGCAGCCTAAGGCTGTATTCCTAACCGCAGTTACCTGGAAGTAAGCCCTGTTGAATTCAATATGACTTCTGAGTAATGATGTTTAGAATTACACTGTTAGATAGCTGTTAACGGAGAATTAGCATATTAAAAGTTATGTATTATGTATTGCTAAGGGTTATGATGGGTAAATACTTTTTGTGTTCAGAGGGAGAGCATCTCTGAATACTAGTTGCTAGGAAGCACCAGCAGAAGGAACTTGACCTGCTTGCTGCCTTCCCAGAAACTTCTAGCAGGCCACTCAGTGTGGAAAAGAGGATGATGAATTAAAATGGAAATGGACTGCCTTCAAGTCGATTCCAACTTATGGCGACCCTATGAATAGGATTTTAATGGTAAGCGGTATTCAGAGGGGGTTTACCATTGCCTTCCTCTGAGGCTGAGAGACAGTGACTGGTCCAGGGTCACCCAGTGAGCTTCATGGCTGTGTGGGGATTCCAACCCTGGTCTCCCAGGCTGTAGTCCAGCACCTTAACCACTACACCACACTGGATGAATTAAATGGACCCTGAATTAAAAAGATTGAACCTTTAAACTGAAGATGCTAGGAAATTTAACCTAGGGCCTTGAGTATATAAAACATAATTTCTGGCAATGACCTACAGGTATAGCCTTCCCTATAGAACCACCTTTCCTAATGCTCTTATGAACTCAGTGGGAGCTCCTTCCAAGGACATCTGCATAAGAGTGGTCTTCAAGAGGCTTAAAAGTAAGCACCACTGAACTCAGCCAGAGTGACTTCTAGTAAATGTGCACAGGATCAGGCTGTAGGAGACAATCCTAAATGCAAAAGCATTTTACAAAGAAGTGAGGTTCACTGAGCTCCAAGGAACCTCCCTAATGGATGTGTAGGGTTGAAAGTTTACTAGAAAGCAATCCCATTAGACTTGGTGGAGCTTACTCCTGAGCAAACACACTTATTTTTAATATTATTAAAGTGTCTTTTTATATAACGTTTTGGCGTCCAACATGTTAAAAAAATGCAGTAAAAATAGTAGCACAATATTTACAAGAAATCAAATCAACAAGCTCAATAATATAAATGTGAACATCATGATAAAATCAAGACACAAATTAGCATTCCCATTTCATAAAAATCAGGGCAGAAGAGAACAGTCTTAGTGACTTCTGAAAGGAAGTAGGGGGAAGGAGCCAAGCATGCTAAAAAAAGACAGGAATTGCTGAGTTTAGGATAGGGTTGCCAGGTCCATGGCCTGAGACTGATCCTGTATCTTTAGGAAAAGAGAAGGTCAGCCAAGTGCAGGTGTTCTTGCAACTCTGTAATGGGAAAAACCACAAGGTGGAATTCTCCCTCCCACTCCACAACTTTTAAAGATACAGAAGACCTCTTGGAGGCCAGGCCTGGCAACCAAGAGGTCTTCTGTATCTTTAAAAGTTGTGCAAGGGGAAGGGAGAATTCCACCTTGTGGTTTTTCTCATTACAGAGTTGCAAGAACACCTGCACTTGGCTGACTTTCTCTTCTGCTAAAGATACAGGATCAGTCTCAGGCCAGGAACCTGGCAACCTAGTTTAGGAACCACTGCAGGGAAGGCCCCACTCTGCATATTTATCAGCCGAATCTCAGATCAAGGCAAGACACAGAGCAGAATCCCCACGTGCAGACCTAAACGGGCAGAAGAATCAAGAACCAATCAGGACTTCAGGTACCCTGGACCCAAACTGTTTAGGGCTTTAAAGGCCTAAACTTGCATTTTGCTTTAAAAGCCTAAACTTGCAATAACTTGCATTTTGAACTGAACTCAAAAACAAATTGGGAGCTAATATAGCTGCAAGAGTATAGGAGTCATATTCTCAAAGTAACTGAACTGTGATATGACCCTGGCGGCAGCAGCAGCAGCATACTGTACTAGTTGCAGCTTCTGAACACTCTTCAAAGTTAAGCCCACATACAGCACGAAGAGAGGTAGCCAGTCCATGCTATGCACCCTCGGAGGCATTGTGCTTGAGCATGTATTACTCTGCTTATGTGGTGCATATATCTGCACTGCAGCAGTTGTTGGGGAATGAGCAGGCGCCCCAGTCAGAGCAGCAAACAAGCATCAGCTCAGTGCCAGACATCAGGGCTATGCGTGCCACATGGCCTGCCCTCGGCCCCTAAGCTGGCCTGCTACCCTCAGGTGTAGTGATGGATGCTGTTCCATCGCCGCTGTTGCAGTAAAATTCAATTGCCTATCTAGTCAGTTTCTGTAAGTGGAATGGGGGTGCCATCTGGACCTACACTTCAGGCAGGAAAATGTCTTGGGCCAGCCCTGAATGAAAGGGCGAGAGATGCAAGAGAGTGTTGTGGAAGATAGTTATTAATTTGTCTGGCTAAAGAAATGCATTGCTCAACTAAAGACACTGTCCACAATCTTAAAATGCACAGCTGATTTAATACTGTGCAATAGCCATGCTCTGTTCACTCACTCTTTATGGGGCATCTGCACAGCACTGTGAACAAAACATCCCCCCATTGTATATTCTCTGCTCAGCTTCTGGCTTTTTTTCCAGAGCTCAGAATATCAGACTTTTTAAAATCAATGGACTAGCTGCACAATTTCCCCAGGTGCAGCAGAGCTATTCTGGCTGGTTATAGCTAACCATTTCTCTCTCCCATTCTTTCTCAGTTTAAGCCTCCCTTTTTCAATCAGCATTTCCTTTACTGTATTTATTTTTAGCACACACACATACACACAAATATTTATTTTTAATTCATTTGTGTACTTTTGTTTACAGCCCCCAGTATTCCCAGGCAGCTTCCCCTCCAAGCACTAACCAGGCCAGACCCTGCTTAGCTTCTGAGATCTGACAAGATTGGGCATGTTCAAGGTGCTATGGCTGTAGAAACACATACCTAGTAGGGTTGCCAGGTTCCTGGCCTGAGACTGATCCTGTATCTTTAGGAGAAGGGAAAGTCAGCCAAGTGCAGGTGTTCTTGCAACTCTGTAATGGGAAAAACCACAAGGTGGAATTCTCCCTCCCCCCTGCCCAACTTTTAAAGATACAGAAGACCTCTTGGAGGCTGGGCCTGGCAACCATACATACATACATACATACATACATACCAGTTGGCCATTGTGAAAATAGGCAGCTGGACTAGATGGGCCACTGGCCTGATCTAGCAGGCTGTTCTTATGTTTTTAGGTTCTTGTACTGCAGTGGGCAGGTCATGATCAAGAGTGCAGTAAGGAAGGGAGTATTTATTTATTTATTTATTTATTTAATTACATTTCTAGACCGCCCTATAGCAGAAAGCTCTCAATATTTCTCCTTTTCCCCTACACAATTGTTCCAATGTAAATCACTCCCCCCTCCCTCCAATATTTGGGGCTGTGGGGAGAGGGAAACAACCCACTTGGCCCCAGAGGGTTAGGGCAGAGACACATTTACTGTTCTGATGGTTCCAGTGCGACTCCACCTCTCTCTTCTGAAAATGGGGGCACACAACACTAGTCAACCATACCCCTTTTTATTGTAAAACCTGGTGGGATCAGCTTCAGTGTGGTTTATAAAAAAAAAATCCCTTCAGACAGATTTTGCAGCTGATTGGCAGATCAACCCGTTGCCCTTCCAAGGTGTAGCCAATGGAAACACTTTGCTATAAGTGATTGGTGTGCTCGCAACCCTAGAATCCTGGAAGCAGAAGTTGCCATTCCACTTCCATCTTAAGGCAGAATGGCTGCTAAAACTGTCCACATCTGAAAGCACTCTAAATAAAGAAGCAAACAGCAAGAAGGAAAAGTGGAGAATGTACAGAATGATTTTTATTTATTTATTTATTTATTTATTATTGAATTTATATCCCACCCTTCCTTCCAAAGGAGCCCAGGGCAGCAAGCATAACCAGAACAATTTCACAAGATAAATATACTAAAAACAGTTTAAAATGTTCCAAAACACAATTATAATTAAAACATTCTAAAACACAAGTTAAAATATTGTAAAACACAGTTAAAAATATTTTAAAATACAGCTTCAAAAGATTCTTTTGTCAGTGATCTTCAGGTTGCCTCTTCAGCCATCAAATGCCTGGGGAGACAGGAATGTTTTTGAAGTCCTCCTGAAAGTTAATAGTAATGGAGACAGACACACCTCACTGGAAAGGGCATTCCACAAATGGGGAGCCCGCACTGAAAATGCCCTGTTATGGGTCAGCACCAGCATGGCAGCACTTGATGGCAGCACTACCAACAAGGCCTCGCCTGCCAATCATAGGGTCTGAAACGGTTTATACTGGGGAAGGTGCTCTTTTAGATATTTGGGTTCCAAGCCAGTTAGGGCTTTATTTTATAGGAATAATGCCTTGAATTGGGTCCAGTAGCTCACTGACAGCCAGCACAGTGCTTTCAAGACTGGTGACGCATGGCCCCATTGGGCTGCCCCACTTACCAAAGGGTCTTGGGGTGGTGTTCAGCTGGGGCTTAGAGGTGGAGAGAAAAAGGGTGACCCAGCATGACTGCTGTTCTAGGAAAGGGTTGCAGGCATTCCTGTTGCAGACAGTAAGAGCAAGAGTCCTTTGAGTGGTTGAAGCTGGAGAACTGGGAGTCTCTGCCATGGATATATTGAGAGATGAAAAAAAGATTCATAACGGAGAATGTGGCCCTGGAGAACTTTATACAAGGAGTTTGTGCTGGGCATGGAAGGAGATAAGAAGCCAGCACCTGGATCTAAACAGGCTGTCTCAGCAGCAACAGGTATATGACTTCAGGGGCAGGACAGTGGAGGCTGGTGCCTATTGGGACTGCTAGGGCAGAAGGCAGGATGACCAACCGTGGTTGGAGCCACAGCCAATGTTGTCCTGTTTCCCCTCCTTGCTGGGTTCTACATGGGTGACATTGAAGGAGGCAGCGCTACCCCCTGGAATGCTTGTAATTAAGAAGGAGGGCAGGGGTGGGGGCTGGCTGAGGGCAAACTGAGGTTGTTGGAGCAGCACCCCATTCGCTCAAAGGGACTAGCCTCCACCAGAGCAGAGATATATGATTTCAGGTCAGAGGTGACTGGACTACAGTGTGACAAAGGCCAGAGAGGAGAACACTGAAGTCAGCAAGATAGGAGATGATGAGAGCATGAGCCGGAGATTTCGCCAAGGGGGACAGAGAGTAAGGCTTGGGTGTTAGCAGGGCTTTTGCAGTGAGAAGCAAAAAGAAAGCAGCACTCAGAGATATCCAAGCAGCACTCAAAGATATCCAAGCACTTAAAGATATCCAAGGAGAGCCAGTGTGGTGTAGTGGTTGAGGTTCTGGACTAGGACCTGGGAGACCGGGGTTCGAATCCCCACACAGCCATGCTCACTGGGTGACCCTGGACCAGTCACTGCCTCTCAGCCTCAGAGGGAGGCAATGGTAAAACCCCCTCTGAATACCGCTTACCATGAAAACCCTCTTCATAGGGTCGCCATAAGTCAGGATCGACTTCAAGGCAGTCCAATTCCAAAAAAAGATATCCAAAGAGCCCAAACTTACATACCTGCTAGGCAAGGGAGGATGGTGACATTGTCAAAGGATCAACAGGGTAATCAAGCAGAGGAAGGCAGGGCCATAGCCAAAGTAGGGCCAGTGAGTGCACACCACGTAAGATTTAGGCCTTGTGTCCTTAGAAGAGGAAATTTTCTGTGTGTCTGTTTGGAACAGCAGTATCGGGAGACTTCCCGGAAGTATCGCTCTGCCTGTGACTGCCTCTGAGACGAGCTCTCGTCTCAGAGAAAGCTTTTTCAGTTTTAAAACCAGTCAGAAAAGTTTTTTGACTGGTAAAAACTTTCTCCCAGGTAAGGGAGAAACGAAGAGATCATCCACAAAAGCTTCGTTGTGATTGTTGGGGACTGGAATTCATTAGGATTGCCTATGAACGAAGGTGCAGCCAGCAGCGCCAGACGGAGCCAAGGAATTCAAGCAAGCTCAAACTGACTAAGCGAGATGGTTTTTTTTGTTCAAAGAAAAACGGGTTTTAACAGGCAAGCATTCTTCTGTCTATTCTTATCAATTGGACTAAGTTGTTACAGCAAAAGAGATCTGTTAAAGAATCAGCAATAAAGAATCCCTGGGTGAGTCATACTTTTCTCTTTTATATGTGGAATTAAGGAGGAAGAAAATCGAAATAGCCTATCTTTGGCTTTATAGCAAAAAGCTGACCTGGAATTGAGCATTATAAAGATACAAACGGATGAGGGGCATCTAATCTGAAGAGAAAAATTTGATTTATATGAATATTTGAGAATTATATGTCTGGGACTATTTTGTCCGGTCTACTTTTTTTTGTGACGAATCTGCTTGTTCTCTATGCCACTAATTATTTTGATGCTGTGAACTAAATTTGTTTTGCATTCTTGGACACATAAGAGATAAGGCAGTTTGTGCTGTCTAAGATGATGATGTCAACAGGTTCGGAATATTAACTCCCTTATTGCTGGGAAAAGAAGCAAATTATTCTTTGTTTGGGAACTGTGGCTATATTGGAAATGTGAAGGGTTTTTTCTTCGGCTTTAAGAATGACAATCAAAGAAGTGGCAGAGACCCTGGATGCACCTCTGGATATGTTTCAGAAGATAATGGATGAGATTAAGACAACTAAACAAGAATTGAGACAGGGTAAACAAGAGATGGCAATTGAGTTTGGCAAAGTGAAACAGGAGCTGAAAGAAATAAAGGATTATATGAGAAAAGAAGCAGATGAGACCAAAGATATAATTGGACAAGCAATAGAAGATGAAAAAGAAATTAAAGGGAAGGAGCAAATTCTGGAGATTGGAACAGATATATCAAATGTGGAATTGGAAAAAGATTTGGACTTTATGGCCGTGATGGATATTAGAGACAAAGATTACTGTTTGGAATTTAATGCTGTTCTTTAAGAAACTGGTGAAGATATCAGAGATAAAGTTATTACTGTCTTGATAAAATTTCTGGACTGGAACAATTTGATGGAACTTGAAATAGAGAACATTTACAGAATTAATTTTAGATATGTGACAATGGAAAAATTTTCAAGAGATATGCTGGTACATTTCGTAAAGAAGAGGAACAGAGACATGACCTTACAACAACATTTCAGTAATACATTCAGAATTGATTGCAAGGAAATATTTGTGATGAAGGAAATCCCCATCAGACTCTTACTATATGATTATGACAGCAAGATTAACATGTGTGCAAGGATGGCAGATGGAATTAATACTGATAATAGAAGAATGGCTATTAAAATTACTGGACTTAGCTGACTTGGTAGGGATGGATCAATTGACATGTATATCTGCAGAAAAACTGATGGATATATTTCTCAAGGAGCGGAACCTCTCTTTGACTTTTTGCGGATAGAACAAAATGATATGATGTTAATGAGATTTGATGATTAATTAAAATAACTACTGGAGGAAAGTGATTTTGTAATATATTAAGGGACAGGTCTGTTATATACTATATACCTATAGCTGATCTGCGACAAATCGGAAGTCAATATTTTTTATTATATTAGTTATTAATTTGTTTTCCCTTTGTTTTGTTTTGTTCTTTGAAACTTTGAATAAAAATTAATTTTTTAAAAAAAAAGGACCAGCAGTATCAGCTGACTGTTTGTCAGGAAAACAAACAAGGAAACCCCAAACCTACCCCACCTCAAACTGCTTTCCTATCAATGGGGTATTCAGGATTTAAGCAAACATTATTCCCCAGCCACCCTTCTGCTCCGGACGTCAGCCTCCAAGGCTGCTTTTCATACAGAAAAATCAAGGTCAAGAAATAAGCAACTGGGCATAATGTGGAGTTTGGCTGTAGGAAGGGCATCAAACGCAGAGAAGAGGTGCCATTTTAAATCCAGCGTGGCTTATTTGGGGGACTTGTTTAGGTGTGCAGCTAGGGTAAAGGGAATTTTCTCTAGGCTTCAATTCATCAGCAATTGGAAATGACAGTTTTAAAGTCTCTGATCTCAACCACTTCCATTCTGTTTCATCTTCTCAGATGAAAATTAATTGTTTTAACTGCTGGGATTCTTTGTTCTTCAGGGAGTTTTTATTTATTGTCTTTCTTTTAAAAATACACACGCTTTTTATGAACAATTTAAAGTGAAAATGTTTAAAGTCCATGTTTCCACTTTGGAGTCATTTTTATTCTGTTTTATCTTTGCAGCCTTAACAAGTATCCTAAGCTTTTCAGCTATTTCTCTTTAGGGAGTTGAGCAGGGTTTTGTTTTGTTTTTAATTCTTTTCTCTTTTTTGTTAAGGAACACTTTTTCTTCATCTTTCTCTTTTTTTTAGACTAGCGGATAAAAGCAGTCAATCAAATTATTAATGACTAGTAGGCTACGTGACAGAGAAGTAGATATCCCAAGCCTAGTTTATTCTACTGCCTTTCAGAGCTGAGCATCTGCAGTGGGGCTTGCATTGTGATACCTGATCTCAAGGTTTTGATTGGTTAATTCTCAGATCAGGGTGCTAAATTCAGCCCTTACTCCCTCTGCCAAGGCTTAGGAATCACGCCCACTTGGTTTTGTTATTTTTTAAAAACTTTATTTAAGATATATTTTAGGATGCTTTTTAGGGCCATGCTTCTAACATATAAAAACATAAACATAGAAACAAATGGTTACATTCAGTGTTAGTTCTACTCAGGACAGATCCATTAAAAATAATGGTCATGTCTAACTTAGGGCCATTCATTCCAGTGGATCTACTCTGAATAGGACTTGAAATGAAATGGACTGCCTTCAAGTCGATCCCGACTTATGGCGACCCTATGAATTAGGGTTGTCAGGTCCATGGCGTGAGACAGATCTTGCATCTTTAGGAGAAGAGAAGGTCAGCCAACTGCAGGTTTTCTTGCAACACTTTAATGGGAAAAACCACAAGGTGGAATTCTCCCTCCCCCCTCCACAACTTTTAAAGATACAGAAGACCTCTTGGAGGCCGGGCCTGGTATTCAGAGGTGGTTTACCATTGCCTTCTTCTGAGGCTGAGAGGCAGTGAGTGGCCCAAGATCACCCAGTGAGCTTCATGGCTGTGTGGGGATTTGAAGCCTGGTCTCCCAAGTTGTAGTCTAACACTCTAACCACTACACCACGCTGGCTCTCAATTAGGACTTAGTTGGATGCAAACCCAAAATACATCATCAAAAAAACAGAGCAGGACACAATAACAACATAAAAACAGCAACTGGAGGGCTCCATAGCAATAAAACAGCAGTGACAACAGAATTCACCCAAACATAATATTAAAAATAAGATAAAACAGCTAACGTCGCAACAATCCAGACAATGGCAGCATAATATGTTAGGCAAAAAAGTGACTTAGAACAGGAAGCTTTTTAATGCCCCACCTGAAGGCTTGGAAAGATGGAACCATGTCCCATGATGAGCAATACTCAGCTACTTCCTGTCCATAGGCCTGGTCTGGTTCCCCCCCCCCCATTCTCACTATCCCTTTGCCTCCCCTTTTTATTAAATCTGTGCTACTTCTACCTCTCTCCTTCAGCTTCTCTCTCACCCATTCTTCCCTCAGGTTCCCACTTCTCACCTCACTTTATATTGCCATCCTTTCTTCAGCTATGCTGTCCAAGGCTCTTTCAGTCCATCCATACCTAACCGCATATTTGGTTGGTGGCCTTGAGACCAACCACAGGATCGTTTCACGATAAAAGATGGAATTTTAAGAACAGTAATAATAACAGCCAGCAATTTGAATTGAATTGGAAACAAGCAAAGATTTAAACAAAACCTTAGCAATGTGCTCTGAAAACAGACCCCCGGCAAACTTTGGGCATCATCTTTTGAAACATAGGAAGCTGCCATATAGTGAGTCAGACTATTGGTCCACCTAGCTCAGTACTGTCTGCACTGGCAGGCAGCGACTGTCCAGGGTTTCAGGCAGTGGTCTCTCCCAGCCCTATCTGGAGATGCTGGGGATTCTTCCTGGCCCCTTCTGCATGCAAAACAGATGTTCTGCCATGGAACAGGGCTGTGCAGTGTACCATCTACAGTTTATTACCACTTTTCAAGGGCAATATGTAGTGAGTTTCAGAATCTGGGGAAAGTGCCCATGCCGTGAAGACACATCAGCCCACTGGCAGAATGCAGGATACCAGCTAAGATTCAGACTTAAAGACAGTACGGACGCTTCAGGAACCAAAAGGACTGGCCTGCTTTGGCTTTGCTTGACTGAAATGATATCTAGCCATTCATTTCCCAGGCGCAGACATGCCCCTGTCATTTGCAGAGATAACAAAATTGGGGGGAAAGCAGCTAATCTTACAAACACCAAGGGTTTTTCTATCGTCTTCCAGGGAGAAGGATGAGATTTTATTAAAAACCAAGGGCGGAATTATTGCAGATTTATCTTCTTTATTAGGCTGAGGCAGCCACTGAGAAAACTGGGCCCGTAACTCATTGTCAGAGTACACAAACACATTTCGGTAAACCACGTGAGAAATCAAACCAGGCAGCCTTCCTTGAGCGTCCCCCATATTCCCCACAATTTACTCCAAATGCAAATACCTTGGGGTTTGCATTCCACTTCTGCCTGCTCTAAATCAAACTGACTTTTCATATCCCGTATGCCATGCACCAATAAATATGACCAGGCACATCCAAAGCGATGGTGCTTATAGCAAGGGCGGGGAACCTCAGGCCCGGAGCTCATAAGCGGCCCTGCAGATCCTTCAGTCTGGCCCTCAGGTAGGGATGGGAGAGAAATTCAATTCAGTTAGCATTTGAAGCTGAATCTCTCAAATTTCTGCTTTCCAAAACAATGTGAGAACCGAAACACATCCATCCTTTGAAGTTCACACTTAACCAAATTTTGCAATGCAGCCCTCCAGCCCAGCAATCTTTTCAGAAATTGATATATTAGGGGAATGTGTGCGTAAAAATGAATGTAATAGTGAAAATAGCATACAAAGGCACATTACAGTGGGAGAAATTTCTTGGGGAAAGTATTCATTTGTCAAAACTGCATACAAAAATGTGTTTATAAGGAAAAATTTGCACTAAGATGCTGACTAATTTTCATAAGGATTAAATAAAAAAAATCAACCCACAAATTGCTGCACATTCATGGAAATGGAAATGGACTGCCTTCAAGTCGATCACGACTTATGGCCACCCTATAAATAGGGTTTTCATGGTAAGTGGTATTCAGAGGGGGTTTCCCATTGCCTTCCTCTGGGGCTGAGAGGCAGTGACTGGCCCAAGGTCACCCAGTGAGCTTCATGGCTGTGTGGGGATTCGAACCCTGGTCTCCCAGGTCGTAGTCCAACACTCTAACCATTATGCCACACTGGTAGATGATAGAGTAATATTATTGCAAAGGCTGGCCCTACCATGAGGCCAAGGTAGTGGCAGATACTGGGGGGCAGAAGTGAAGTGTGTGTATGTATGTGCCATGAAGACTACCCTGCATCCCTTAAGCTCTCAAGTGCAGTGGAGGATGTCAAAGTAAGATAATATTTGATTAATTTACCCCATTCTGCTGGAAAGGATCCCAGAGCAGCTTGAAAAAAAAATGAAATGGGACTGCCTCTAAGTCGATCCCGACTTATGGCGAGCCAATGAATAGGGTTTTCACTGTAAGCGGTATTCAGAGGAGGTTTACCATTGCCTCCCTCTAAGGCTGAGAGGCAGTGACTGGCCCAAGGTCACCCAGTGAGCTTCATGGCTGTGTGGGGATTCGAACCCGGGTCTCCCAGGTCGTAGTCCAACACTCTAACCACTACACCAAGCTGGCTCTCATAGAGAACTTAATTTCAGATTGGAAAAATGAGAAACGGCGAGAGCTGAAACGGACAGATCTCTCCATCCTTACCCTCAGGCCGCCCCCCTTCTCTCTGCATGGCAGCCCTCACTGGCCTGGTTTCAGACCCTCCTCAAGTGCTTTTGCCTGGCTGGAGTGGGTCCTTGAACTGTGATTATGCCGGGGGAGGGGGAGGTGTAGAAACCTCTGATTTTTTCATGGCTGGAAAGTAGCTTCCAGTCCACAGTAACGAGTCACATTAGTTGCTTTTCCCACTTTTGCCTCTGGCCTCACCTACCACAGGCATGTGGCCCCTGAAATGTTGCCCATGAGACAATGTGGCCCTCAGGCAGAAATGGTTTCCCTGCCCCGGCCTACAGTCTTGCTTTGGCACAGCTTTCCCAAACCAAATGTTTTGGACTACAACTCCCATCAACAGTCCAGAACATCTGGAAGGCACCCCCTCCAGGTAGTGATGGCTGGTGGCTCCATGTCATTGGGGCAGTGGAATCTGCTCTGGGTTTTATTCCAAACTGTCAAGGAGCTGTCCAAGGTGCTTTAGCACCTTTTAGTTCGGACTAAAAGCCAGAACGGATTCCACTGCCCCACTGACATGCAGCCTCCAGCCGCCACTGACTGCTGTAAAGTATTCTCAAGGGCTCCAGACTAGCCCCATCCACCCTGGCTGGCTATTGGGCCTTACTGGGCAGGAAGGCTTACTGTCTGGATTGTGACTCTGCACGCACAAGAGCTGTTCTCCTACCTCCAGTGTGTTTCTGCTCTTTGGTGTGAATCCCTGGCCCTGGCTTCCCTCTTATTAGCTGCCAATGGCACAGCTCTGATAGCCAGGCTCTTCAGGTAGGCCCTGCTAGCCACACAAATTTATACGTGCTCCATTTGCAACAGCTATCCTGACAATGGCCCCTTCTGCACTCTAGATTTAAAGCAGAATCGTACCAGTTTCAACAGTAATGGTTTCCCCCAAAGAATCCTAGGAACCGTAGTTTGTTTAGGGTGCTAAGAGTGGTTAGGAGACTCCTGACAGATCCCCTGACAGAACTACACTTCACAGAGTTCCTTGGGAGAGTGATTGACTGTTAAACCATTGTAGAATTGTAGCTCTGTGAGCGGATAGGAGTCTCCTAAACACTATCAGCGCCCTTAGCAAACGACAATTCCCAGGATTCTTTGTGGGAAGCCATGACTGTTTAAAATGTTATAATACTGCTTTAAATGTAGAGTGCAGAGAAGCTTTTTTAGCTTCTGTTAAATGATTACCGCTACTCTATTCCTATTTTGCTATTGTGGGCTCCTCCAGATTTGCTTACATAAAGTGACGCAGAAGTAGGAATGAGGGAGAAATTTTATTGGCAAACCTTTCAAACTCACACTTTTTAAAACCATACGCAAACTGAAACCCATCCTTCAAAATTCACAATTCTCTGAATTTTGCAATGCAGTTTTCCAAACAAGTAATATTTATTTATTTATTGTACTTATATACCGCCCCATAGCCAAAGCTCTCTGGGTGGTTTACAGTAACTAAAAACATTAAAACAAATATACAAATTTAAAACCACATATTTTAAAAACAATTTAAAACACAATTCAAAAATTTAAAACAATTTAAAACACATGCTAAAATGCCTGGGAGAAGAGGAAATGTGTACAAGAACTCATACATGGGTAAAGTGTTCATATAAATGCATATATTAGTGAAAATAAGTTACAATAATGCATTGTATTAGGGAAATCTGATTTGCAAAAACATGTATATTTTGACAAAACTGCATACAAAAATAGATTTATTAGGAGAAATCCACACTAAAATGCTGATGAATTTTCACAAATTGTTACAGACATGTGGAAACCAAATTTAAGACTGGAAAAATGAGATACTTGGAGAACTGAAATTTGCCCATCTGTATGCAGAGCTTAGACTATGTCCAGTGTTTACTAAGCATTTGTTCCGATTTGTTTGTGGGAAGGTTATACGACAATGAGCATTCATCCTGATGTGCAGGCAATGTGTTTACATGTCTTCCCATTAATAATTAATCCACCCAGAGCCACCCCTAGGCACCGGGTAGCAGGGCAGTTGCCCTGGGCCCCACACTTTGGGGGGGGCGCGCTTGGCAATCTGCTCACCAGCCGGCTCCTCCCTCCCTGCCTGCTCACCTTCACCATGCCAGGCAGGGCATAGCGCTCACTCGCTCTCTCTCCACCCAGGACAGGGGCTCGCTCGCCTGCCCGCCCGCCTGACATGCCAAAGCCGCCGCCGCCACCACCACTCCTGCCATGGTCATCGAGCGGTATCCGCCCTGGGAACAGTGAGCTGGGCCGGCAGTTCCGGGACTGGTGCCTGCGCACCTACAGTGACTCGGCCAAGACCAAGACGGTGACCCAGAGCAAATGTGGGGGGGGGCAACTATGCTTTTGCCCCGGGTCCCGCACATGCTAAGGGAGGGCCTGAATCCCCCCCATACTTTTCAGTGTGTTTCCACTCATTTTCTTGACCATAAACAGTTGAGAGAGTGTGTGTGTGTGTGTGTGTGTTTTAAGGCAATTTGTTGTGCTAGAAGCAACAGAGCACTTCATTCTATTTTATTTCTGCAAACCCTAAATATCTGGTATGAGCTTGAATCCCTGCTGCAAAAACTGACATACTAGGGGACGGCTGAATGATTGGTGACTCCTTCTTTAAATGTTGTTAGGCATGAATTGCTAGAGTTCTCATTCCCAGGATTTCAATTCTGTTTTGCTCCCTTGATTCTCTGGAGGTGGAATCTAGATTTGCTGAGAGGGGGGAGAGAGAAGAGCAGCTATATGATCATAAATGTCTGTGCATGCACTGCAGAGTAAGAAACCCACACAGCTATGGACTACCATTTCGCACATCACAGTTGGAGATGTTCATTTTGAACTGCTAAAACGTGTAACATGTTGTAGGACAATCTGGGTTTTCTGATATATAAAGAACAAACACTCTTTAATTTAAATCAGATATCCAGATGTGCCATTGAAACTGGGGGTGATACAAATACATAAGAATGTCACTATTTTCTATCTGTGAATTATTGGAGGGTATGTGGGTAATCACAGAACATGTCTGGTCAACTTAGAAGTGTGAAACTAATGTGGTAACATCAGAATCAGGGATTTTGCAAAGGGACATCTTGTTTTGGAAACTCATGTTGCAACATACAAGACGGTTCTTAGAAAACAAGGCATTTGGAAACTCCACCCTTTTAGATCAGAGCTGACTTGGCTTTAAAAAAAAGAGCAAGAGGCATTCCTGCTTGTATTCCTCTCATTACTTGCAGAATCTGGCTCAGAGATAACCTCAGGAGCGTAGACATTTAGCACTGGGTTAATCTGTTTTTCTTTTCCGAAAAGCTTTTGTCTGTTGTTTTGACAGTGACTTATGTGGCACTGTCTCTGCTACGGAGTTGGGGCAGCAAAGAGGGTGAGGCAGAATAATAGCCTCTTCATCTTTAAATTACATTTTCTCAAGGTGGAGGGGAGAGAGAGAGAGAGAAAAAGACAGGCAAAAAGCATCTTTAAACCCACATAACATGAGCAAAAGGAGGAAATGATGGATCTTTAAAAGAGAGGAGACAGATGTTTGATTTATGGAGGAAAACTGTTAATATTGTCAAGCATGACTATTGTATTAATTAACTTTATTTATTTCAACAATTTATATACCACTCAGCACCGAAGACCTCAGTGATCAGGCAGGGATGTAAGGAACTAGGTGGTTATTAAGGTATCCTTGACACAAATTGTTAAGGGGCTTGAAAATTAATACAAGAACTTTGATCCTGGCCCAGTAACATTTGGGCAGCCAGTGCAAACGTTTAAGCATCCAAAGTTATATCCTGGAGGTAGTTTGTCTAGCTGTAGCATTTTTAACCTTTTTAAAAAAAGTCTTCAAAGATTTTTAAAAAAATGTTTTTAAAGTTGTTTTATTTTAATGTATTTTAATTTCTGTTTTTATGACGTTTTAAAGTGTTTTTAGTGCTTTTGTTTGCCACTCTGGCTCCTGCTGGGAGGAAGGGTGGGATATAAATCAAATAATAAATAAATAAATAAATTTGCATCAGCTGGAGATTCTGGAGCAGGTCCAAGGGTATTAACAATATTAATAATCAAGTGCTCAAAAAAATCAGCCACTCTACAAAGAAAACAGAACAAGCCCTTGTCTCCAAACTTATCATCTATGGCAGGAGCGGGTAGACGTCAGACTTGTGGGATATACGTGGATTTTTCCCCCCAGTAACGCCAGGGTCCACTAGCCCAAGCCAGGTGCAAAACAGCCGCTCACGGGAAGGGGCGGGTATACTTAGGATTCAGGAACAGAGTAGCTCAGAGGCACATGCTCAGTCTAATGAATTTGCTTTCAATACCAAAGCTGAACTGTCAGTCCTTTCACACAAAAATCCACCCTTTCTTCCTTCCCCCCCCCCAACTTCCTTTCTTTCAACAGGCTGATTTTTAGAAGAAGAAAACTCCAGGAGGCATTTTGCTGTTGCCGTTGTTCAACAAACTGGGAGCCCAAAACCTTTTCATAGAATCATAGAATCATAGAGTTGGAAGGGGCCTTGTAGGCCATCGAGTCTAACCCCCTGCTCACAGCAGGAAATCCACAGCTAGAGCATCTCCCGCAGATAGCTCTCCAGCCTCTGCTTGAAGACATCCAGCGAAGGGGATCCCACCACCTCCCTAGGCAGTCGGTTCCATTGCCGAACCGCCCTTACTGTCAAAAAGTTCCTTCTAATGTCCAATCTGAATCTACGCTCCTGCAACTTAAAACCATTAGACCTAGTCCTACCCTCTGGGGCAGCAGAGAACAAATCTGTACCCTCCTCTATGTGACAGCCCTTCAGGTACTTAAAGAGTGCAATCATGTCACCCCTCAGCCTTCTCTTCACCAGACTGAACATGCCAAGTTCCTTCAACCTTTCCTCATAAGACTTGTTCTCCATACCGGCTATCATCCTCGTCACCCTCTTCTGAACCCGCTCTAACTTGTCTATATCTTTCTTAAAATAAGGCGCCCAGAACTGAACGCAGTATTCCAGATGAGGCCTGACCAATGCAGAATATAGTGGGACTATTACTTCCCTCGACCTGGAAACTATAGCTCTGTTTATGCAGCCCAAAACTGTGTTTGCCTTTTTTGCCACAGCATCACACTGCTGGGTCGTGTTCAACTTGCGATCTTCTACAATTCCAAGGTCCTTCTCACGCGCACTACTGCTAAGCCGGGTATTTCCCATCCTGTACCCGTGCATTTTGTTTTTGTGGCCTAAATGCAAAATCCTGCATTTGTCTTTATTGAATGTCATTTTATTAATTTCAGCCCAATTTTCTAGTCTATCCAGGTCCCTTTGGATTTTATTCCTGTCTTCCATTGTGTTAGCTATCCCTCCCAGTTTCGTATCATCCGCAAACTTCATAAGGCTTCTGTGATGTTCCTATATATTAGTGTATATATGGTAAGTGCTGGTTGTTTAGAGTATACATGGTAAGTAGTGAAAGAGGAGGGGGAGTGAATGGGCAATAGAATGCTTGATGATTGGCTGAATGTTTAAAATGGCTGCCAGTATAAATGAAAGGATGACAGGTAAATCTGGGTGAATGTGAGGTGGTAAATTGTGGAATAGGGGGGAGAAGAGAAAGAGTGGATTGCCTGGTGGGGTTTAGAGAGTTGTTTACCAGGAGGGAGGTGGAGTTCGGATTAGTATTGAGTAAAACCATATGCTTATGTGCCTTAAGAAGAAATCTTGTTAATCTTGTTAGCTTTGTTATCTGTAATAAATACTTAATTTGGTTTACCAAAGGCCTGATCCTTGGCTGGGGTTTCACAGACCAGAAGGGAGGGTAAGGTAATGACCAAGGCTGAAGGGGAACTGTAACAAATGGTGGCAGCGGTGAAGAGAATAACAATACCAGTATTCAGAGTCTCTGGGAATACTAGTATTGGGACGTTACTGGTGGTTGCCTAGCAGGGGGATCTGTTGAGATCTGTGCTAGAGCGGGGAGAGAAACCATAAGAGAGAGCGGTCCGGACTGGTGGAGTCCCTGGTGGTGCCTAGTGACAGGCAGTAGCCACGTGCAGGTAGGAACCTGACAGGGAGAGCCAGGGAAGGACGCATCACATGTGGTGGCAGTAGCGGTGGGATACGAACAACAGAGAATCCAGATACGAATACTAGAGAATCCAGAACAGTGGTGTGGCAAACAGAAATAACAAAACAAGATTTCTTGTGAGAGTGACTGGCAAAGAGTGTGTGGCAAAGAGTGAGTGAACTCAAACACCATGGCTGAATACATAAAAATGAAAAGAGAGGAGCTGGTGGAGAAGTGCATAACATTCAATTTACCTCACGAGGGTAAAGGGGTAGATGAATTGAGGGTAGCACTTATAGGATTTGCTACTGCCCAGCAAAAACAACCTGTCAGGGAAGAGACCCCAGAAGGATATTTAAGCAATCCCGCTTATATAGAGTACTTGAGAGAGAAGTTAAGATGGGAGGCTGAGGAAAAAGACAAGCAGAGGGAGTTGGAAGCTGAGAGATTGAAGATGGAAGCTGAGAGATTGAGGATGGAGGCTGAGGAAAAAGATAAACAGCGGGAGTTGGAAGCTGAGAGATTGAGGATGGAAGGTGCAGAGAAGGAAAAACAGAGGGAGTTGGAAATTGAGAGAATGAGATTGGGGTTTGAGGAGAGGGAGAAGCAACGAGCATTGGATGCTGAATTACAAGTAGAAAAGTTAAAATTTGATAGAGAGAAATTTCACTCTGAGGAGACAAGGAAAGACAGAGATGGAGCAAAAATAAAAATTACTCCAAAGGACTTTGCTGTCTATGAGCCTGGTCAAGATCCTCAAATTTACCTCAGCACCTTTGAAAAAGCAGCTCAGTTGTGGGGGCTACCTGAAGATAAATACATGCAGTATTTATCAAACCTGATTAAAGGGGAATTGGCTGAGGTATACCAATATTTCCCCTCAGACAGGCCCGTCACCTATGCTGAGTTTAAAGAGGCAGTATACAAAAGGTTCAGACTGGGACCTGACGACTTTAGAAAGCTTTTCAGAAACTGCCAGATACAGACAGGGAGGTCTTTTGTGGAACTGGGAGCAAAGTTGATGGATATATTTGGAAAGTGGATGAATAGTGCCAAAGCTCAGTCAGTGGAAGAGGTGAAAAGCCTCATGATACTGGATCAATTATACCATCAGTTACCACCAGAAATAAGGCTCCTGGTCAAAGACCGTTCCCCTACATCTGTGCAGGAGGCCGCAGAGATGGCGGATCACTTCGCCTCCAATAGAACTGGCTGGGTGGGGAAAACATTAAGAGAGTTTAAACCCAGACCATATAGTGCTGGCAGAAGGGATGTGGTACCACAGCGAGTGAGTCCTCCATTAAAATCTGAAGGGCACAGGACACCCCAGAGTGGATCTGTGTACCCTAAAAGTGAGGAGAAATTATGCTACAAATGTGGTAGACCGGGGCACCTACGTTTTCAATGTGAGGTTGCCAACCCCATTAGTAATCCTGCTCAGACAAGGGCAGTGAAAACAGAGCCCAAGGCTTTAGAAGCAGCGAAAAAGGTTCAGTTTTGCCAGATAAACTGGACAGAAGTAACAGACCTTGATTCAAGTCTGAGAGAGGAAGTGAGTGTACAAGGGGCAACTCATTGGGCATTGCTTGATACTGGTGCCGCTCAGACGTTACTGAGGCCAGATTTAATAAAATCTGAAGAAATATTACCTCAGGAAACAGTGACTATCCAAGGAGTGAGGGGTCAACCAGAGAGTTTGCCTGTGGCCCTAGTGAAAATGGAATGGAGAGGCCGAAAGGGCCGATATAAAGTAGGCATTAATGCCCAGCAACAAGAACCAGTAATACTGGGAAGAGATGTTATGGGGGCACAGGGGAAAATATATGTAGTGACCAGACAGCAAATTGGCAGAGAAAAAGAAGCCATATTAAGGGGGGCTGAAACAAACAGGGTGGAATCTGTTAACCAGCCTCAGGTCACCATAGCAACCACTAGCAGGCCTGCTGAAGAAGACAAACTGTATCAAGTGGTCTCTGGGGAAGAAGCAGAGCAATTCAGGGAAGAGCTGCATAAAGATATCAGTTTGAAGCAGGTAAAGGAACAAGCTCTGACCCAACAGATTCCTTTCACTGACAAACTGAGGAATCAAGTTGTGTGTGAGAATGGGATTTTATATAGACTGTGGATGCCTGCTGAGAGAAAGGATGAATGTGAACCAGTGAAGCAATTGATAGTACCTAGCAAATACAGAACCAGATTGCTAGAGGTAGCCCACGATGTCCCATGTGCAGGACATCTGGGAATAAAAAAGACCAAGAGGAGATTGGCTGCACATTATTATTGGCCAAATATCTCCAAGGATGTAAAACAACATTGTCTATCTTGTGGAATATGCCAAAAGGTGGGAAAGAGTGGAGTAAAGACCAAGGCACCCTTAAAGCCCCTTCCTATAATTGGACAACCCTTTTATAGAGTGGGAATAGATTTGGTGGGCCCTTTTTCCAAACCCACAAGGCATGGCAAGAAATATCTAGTGGTGGTGGTGGATTTTGCCACCAGGTACCCAGACGCAGAAGCACTGAGATCTGTAGAAGCCCCTGTAGTGGCAGAGGCTTTATTAAAAATCTTTATGAGGCTGGGTTTCCCTCATGAAGTGCTGACAGATCAAGGCAGTATATTCATGGGAGAAGTGATGCAATGTATGTGGAAATGTTGTGGTCTAAAACATCTAAAGACCACTACTTACCATCCCGCCACTAATGGGCTAACTGAGAGATTCAATGGAGTTTTGAAGGGCATGATAAGAAGCTATGTTCAAGATCACCCACAAGACTGGGATGAACGTTTGGGATGCTTCTTATTTGCATACAGAGAAGTCCCTCAGGAGTCAACAGGCTTCTCACCCTTTGAACTAATGTTTACTAGAAAAGTGAGGGGACCTTTGGAACTGCTAAAAAATTCATGGGAAGGAACTCTGGGAGAGTACAAAACTTCTGTAGTAGATTTTGTATTGGAATTCCGCAATAAATTAACATCAATGATGGAAGTAGTGAAAGAGAATTTGAGTCATGCACAGGAGAAGCAAAGTTACTGGTATGACAGAACAGCCAGAGAACGTGTGTATGATGTGGGAGATAAGGTTATGGTGTTCATACCCAGGAAACATGACAAATTACAGGCTAACTGGGAAGGACCATATACCATCAGAGAAAGGCTTGACACAGTGACATATGTAATCACCACAGACCAATTAAAGAAAAGCAAAGTGGTTCATGTAAATATGTTAAAGCCTTACCATACCAGGGATGCAAAGGTGTTGCAAGTTACCTTATTCCCTGAGGGAAGTGGGCCTGAACTTCCAGATTTGGTACAGGAAAGCAAAGACAAAGGAGGGGTAGATCAAGTGGAATGGTCAGAGGAGGTGAAGGAGGAAGTAAAAGAGGAGATTCTGAGAGTTTTCAAAACCTATAGGAATCTCTTTAGCAACAAACCTGGCCGAATCAGTATAGTTATACATTCCATTGATACTGGAGATCATGCCCCAATCAGATCTGTTCCGTACCTTGTGAATGGGAAAGTTTTGAATGAGATCAAAAAGGAGGTGGAAGAGATGCTGGAATTAGGAGTGATCACGGAATCCATCAGTCCCTGGGCCTTAAGTATTGTCCTGGTTCCGAAAAAAGATGGAACGACAAGGTTTTGCATTGATTATCGGCTAATCAATAAAATTACTGTCCCAGATGCGTATCCTATGCCTAGGGTAGACGCTATGTTAGAGTTATTGGGGGCAGCAACCATTATCTCTACACTAGATCTCTGTAAAGGATTTTGGCAAATGGAACTAGACGACCAATCCAGAGCCAAAACTGCCTTCAGTACACCAGATGGGTTATATGAGTTTGTGACCTTACCCATGGGACTAAGGAACTCACCAAGTTCATTTCAGAGGCTAATCAATACTGTGTTGCGAGGCATGTCAGATTTTGCAGTGGCCTATATCGATGACGTGGCCATTTTTAGCAAGTCGGTGCCTGAGCATGTCCAACACCTG
The DNA here is from genome assembly GCF_030035675.1 of Rhineura floridana. NCBI lineage: Eukaryota > Metazoa > Chordata > Lepidosauria > Squamata > Rhineuridae > Rhineura > Rhineura floridana. Next base: position 229,419,576 of record NC_084481.1, on the reverse strand, counting down.
ACAACAGTATTGGAGGCCTTAAGAAAAGCAGGCCTCACAATAAAAGCTAAGAAATGCCAGTTTGGACTAAAGGAAGTAATCTATTTAGGACATAAGGTGGGGAGTGGGAAAATCACCCCCTTATGGAGCAAGGTGGAGGCAATACAAGCGTGGCCGATCCCCTTAACCAAAAAACAAGTAAGGGCATTTCTGGGTGTGGCTGGATTTTATAGGAAGTTTGTGAGAAATTTTGGGGAAATAGCAACCCCCTTGCATGAATTAACAAAGAAGAAGTGTTCTGAGCGTGTGGTATGGACGGATGAATGTCAGGAGGCTTTTGATCTACTGAAGCAAGTCTTGTGCCAAGGACCCATATTAATAGCACCAGACTATGAGAAACCATTCATCGTGGCTACAGATGCGTCGGACCTGGCGCTGGGAGTCGTCTTGCTGCAGGAGAGAGAAGGCACCAGACATCCAGTGGCGTACCTGAGTCGCAAGCTGACGCCGAGGGAGAAAAACTATTTGTCGGTCCAGAAGGAGTGCCTAGCGGTCGTGTGGGGACTGAACAAGTTGCGCCCATACGTGTGGGGACGAAGATTCACAGTGACTACGGATCATCGGGCCTTGTTATGGTTGCAGACTATGAAAAACCATAACACTATGCTGCAGAGGTGGTCCTGGGCCCTACAGGACTATCAAGTGGACTTCCAGTTCATCAAAGGCAAGGACAATGTACTGACCGATGGACTTTCCAGGCAAGTGGCCGGGACTGCAGTGACGTGACCAGATGAAGGAACAAAAAAGACATTTTCCCCATAGAGACTTGTTATATTGTTAACGCGACGTGTAAATCCTGGAACAGGAATAATACTCTGCCTTTGTTTTAAGGGGGGGGAAATGTGATGTTCCTATATTAATCTATATATGGTAAGTGTTGGTTGTTTAGAAGATACATGGTAAGTGGAGTGAAAGAGGAGGGGGAGTGAATGGGCAGTAGAATGCGAGATGATTGGCTGAGTGTATAAAATGGCTGAACGTATAAAAGGAAGAGAGACAGTGGAATCTGGGAGGTGGTGGTGGTGGTGGATGAGGTGAACTGAGTGGGTTGCTTGGTGGGGTTTAGAGAGTTGTTTGCCAGGAGAGAGTGGAGAAGGAGGGGGGTGGAGTTCGGATTAGTATTGAGTAAAACCATATGCTTATGTGCCTTAAGAAGAAATCTTGTTAATCTTGTTAGCTTTGTTATCTGTAATAAATACTTAATTTGGTTTACCAAAGGCCTGATCCTTGGCTGGAGTTTCACAGACCACAAGGGAGGGTAAGGTAATGACCAAGGCTGAAGGGGAACTGTAACAAATGGTGGCAGCGGTGAAGAGAATAACAATACCTGTATTCAGAGTCTCTGGGAATACTAGTATTGGGACGTTACTGGTGGTTGCCTAGCAGGGGGATCTGTTGAGATCTGTGCTAGAGCGGGGAGAGAAACCATAAGAGAGAGCGGTCCGGACTGGTGGAGTCCCTGGTGGTGCCTAGTGACAGGCAGTAGCCACGTGCAGGTAGGAACCTGACAGGGAGAGCCAGGGAAGGACGCATCACAGCTTCCCTCCACCCCATCGTCTAAATCATTGATAAAAATGTTGAAGAGTATCGGCCCAGGACAGAACCTTGTGGCATTCCACTCGAGACCTCCTTCCAGTCCGAAGCAGAGCCACCGACGACCACTCTTTGAGTACGGTTTTCCAACCAGTTGTGAATCCACCTGACAGTATTTCCATGTAGTCCGCATTTGACTAGTCCATCTATTCCATCTATTGCAACTCAACAAGAGGTCTTCCCAATCTACAGGAACAGAAGGAGACCTGAATTTTAATGACCAAATTTGAATCCAACCTGGAGGGGAACTTTTGGGGGTCATAACGCTCACCTCAGGTTGTGCTTTCATAAAGTTCAGATCCATCATTCTATGAGAGGTAGGTGGGGCACACAGGCAGGCTTATTAGCTCTGTGCCACCTGTATCGGGGGGTATTGGACTACTGCGCTGGTACCACAGGGCCTAGTCATGCCTAGCACCGGCCCTGCTGGATATGCGAGGGATTGAACCTGAGACCTTTTACAGGCAAAGCATGTGCCCTACCACTGAGCCAATGGTTCCCAAAACTCCCCCCGCCCATGGACCACTTGAAAATTGCTGATGGTCTTAGCGGACCACTTAATGGTTTCTCTGCCGGTTGTAGCAATTGTAATGGGCTGTGCTGGGTGCTGCTTTTATTTCTTGTAATTGTATTTTATTGTATTATAATTTGCATGCCATAGAATTCAAATTGTAACACAATAAAATACAACACGTGAAACAAAAGAAGCAATCAAAATACAATTAAAAATCAATATGAATATTTAATGTGTGAACATGCTGCAGATGACCTGAATGAAGCTCGTGGCCCACAAGTGGTCCATGGACCACAGTTTGGGAAGGGCTGGATTCTTCGTCAGGCATGCACAAAAAAGTCTTTTAAGGTAGAACAGAAGAACAAATTAAACCAGAACTATCACTAGAAGCTAAAATGATGAAACTGAGGTTATCATACTTTGGACACATAATGAGAAGACATGATTCACTAGGAAAGACAATAATCCTGCGAAAAACAGAAGGGAGTAGAAAAAGAGGAAAGCCAAACAAGAGATGGATTGATTCCATAAAGGAAACCATAGACCTGAACTGACAAGATCTGAACAGGGTGGTTCACGACAGATGCTGTTGGAGGTCACTGATTCATAGGGTCGCCATAAGTCAAAATCGACTTGAAGGCATTTAACATCAACAACAAAGGCAGAACACATACTGGTGTATGGGAATAGGAAAGTTTACGTATTTATTTATAATAAAATTTATATCCCACCTTTCCTCCAAAGAGCATGAGGTGGCGTACAAACATCATATTTTTTATCCTCACAACTCCCCTGTGAGGTAAGCCAGGCTGATAGACAGTAACTGGCCCAAGGTCACCCAGTGAGCTACATGGCCAAGCGGGGATTTGAACTTTGGTCTCCTAAGTTCCAGTGCGACACTCTAACCACTACAGCACACTGGCCCTCATGTTTCCTGATAGTTTATCTGCTGGTGGTTTGTCTCATTCATTCCCTCTTGTTCTTTGAATATTGGGTTATAAACACACATACATATATGCACGCACCTTGCCTTTCTGAGGTCCTGCCAGGCCACTCCATTGCATGTCAGATCTGTTTTATGTGAAAACTCTCTTATTTCTGTGGCTGGTGGTAGCAGGACAGGTTAGAAACAGAAAGTCTCCATCTGTATCTTTATATATTGTGGGTCAGCTCACGCTCCCAGCATGGCTTCCTGCAATGAGGCACAGTAACCATTATTTCCTACAGTTGCAGAAAATTCCTCCTTGTAACTGAAGCAACAAATATTTTCTCGGGCCACTCAAGCAGCAGCAGCCATCGTTTAGGAGTGCTCTCACAGCTGCAGTCAATTATCTGCAAGAACTTTAAATATCTCGTGGTTTGTGCTTTTGGGATTACTCATGCTGACTTCCTAAAGTGGTGAAGGAGGCCTTTTGTTGAAGAGTTTTCCTCCTCGCTGACATTTACAAATAGCTTTGGCAAAGCTCCTCTTCTTCCCCACACCCACTTTTTTTTTTCGTTGGCACACTGCAGTGGTTACAAAAAAATAAAATAACGCTGGCTTCTTGTTTTGACCAAACAAGCAAGGCCTGTGTTTTTAGGGTTATCATCTCACCTGGAGGAGTTGAAAAACTAGACACTTTTGTTGTTGCTGTTGCTTTTTTGTGATAGTACTCACCCATACAGAGTGCCAGCACCTCTTTTTTTGATGCCCTTAGCGACCATTGTGTGCTGGCACCCACAGCACGTTTATCAAGTATGAGTACCGCTACCTTTTTTTAACCAAAAAGCACTGATTATTATTGTTGGTTTATTATTATTAATTTTTTTACCCATCGTTCACTAGCAGGTCCCAGGGCAGGTTACAACAGTTTAAAATTCAGTGTTAAATATAATTAAAGCAGATTACAATCATAGGAATAGGGTGGGTCCTGAAAATGTACACTGCAAGTGTAAAAGGCCAGGGTAAAGAATGCGTCTTCAGCATTTGCGTAAAACTGTACATTGAAGATGCCAGACACCTCTGTGGGGAGGAAATTCCACAATTTATGGGCTGCCAAAGGGAATGCCTTCTCTCGGGTCGCCACCACCCCTGAGCTTCTGAGGGTGGCAAAACTATCAAGAGGGCTCCGTCTGCTCATCTTAACACCCAAAAGGATCTGTAAGAAAGGAGGCAGTCTCTCAAATATTTTGGGCCTAAGTCATTTAGAACGTTGAACACCAGTGGGAGCACCTTAAGTTGGACCCACAAAACACACTCGCACCCAATTAGGGTTGCCAGGTTCAGGGCCCGAGAATGATTCTGTATCTTTAAGAGAAGAGAAAATTCAGCCAAGCGCAACACTGTAATGGGAAAAACCACTAGGTGGAATTCTTCCTTCCCCCTGCCCAACTTTTAAAGATACATAAGATCTCTTGGCGATAACAGTCCCAATCAACAGTCCCAATCAAACCCTGTGTATGTATGATTCATTTCACTTTGTCCAGTCTTCCTTCCAAGGGCGCTCTGGGTGGCATCCTTTATTCTCACAACAGCCTTGTGAGGTAGGTTAGGCTGAGAGACATTGCCTGACCCAAGGCCACCCAGTAAACTTTGTGAGTTGTTTAGCTCCGTTTCCCACCCTGGACAAAATCGGAATGATCACCTTCCTTGATATAAGAAGCAGCCAACTGTGGCACAGGACGGTCAGGACCTCTGGAGTCTATACCTGTTTCTTTTCTCTGAAAGCAGAAGATCTTGTTCAGGTAGTGGGAATTGGAGCCCAAAGATGGGTTTTTGTGTTCTTCTGACAAGTGACAACTAGAAGCAATAGTTTATTAGCATGTTTTATTCAGGAACAGTGAATGAACTGTACACCATTTCCCCAAGCACAACCCAGCCTCAGGTTCCCTGTCTGCATTCTCTAACTTCCAGCTCCTTCTCTTCCTTTGACCTAGAAAAAAAAGCTTTGCTGCAGGACTGTGTTAAGAGTCCTGCCAGGGAGCTGTAGAATCATTGACAAGTGAATGAAAAAAATCAGCTAAAGCGGGCCCTTTCGGTTCAATGTTTATTTGCCCCAAAATGAATGTATGAGGCATGAATGAGTACAAATTGGACTCCCATTCATATCCTATTAAGGTGGGAGGGTATATCCGCCTTCAGCAACAACAGCTGCAGCAGGAGAGGTGTCTTCGATCTTCTGTTGCCCCCCACCCATGTACCCCCATTCCACAAATATTGCTTTATTCCATGACCATGACATAGAGAGGAAATGGCAGGGTGGATAAGAGGAGTTGCATCACAAAGCCAGAAGAGCTTGCCACTCAGCAGTCCGCACAGCCAGGCTCCCTCTGCAAACAAAGAATCTTTTGCTCCTGAGCAAAATTTGACATGAAAGTTTGGGCTTCTGTCCCAAAAGAGGTTAGAAGGGATTCCCAACATCCTCACCTCTCAGTCAACAATGCACACATCCGTCATTCACTCACAAGTTCAAAGCCTTCAGCTGGCAGCGCTCCTAATCTGCATTGGCTGAGCCTTGAATTTCAGCGCTAGAAAGTAGCACCAGCTTTTCCTTCCCGGCTGTGTTTGGCCAAAAGCATCTCTTTTTGTACCTGAATTCAGTCTTGGTTTGAAGAATGCAAACAACCGAGAAGCCACGGTCTCCCACGGTGGACTCTTCCAATAATTAATGACTCTCACAGGGAAGCAAGCATTCATTTCTTTCTCATTTGAAGTTGGCCTGTTGCATTCGCTTCCTTTGCTGCGAGAGATTAGGCAGATGTAAACTGTCTGATGGTGGAGATATTTAAGCACCCTGACCCAAAACCTGTTTAGGGGCAAGGTCCAAAAAGCAACCACTGGGACCAAATTAGATGTGGTTTGGCCTATGCGCGTAACGTTAGCCCCTAACCAAGGGCCTCTCCATCCTTTCTATTTGACCACTCATGATTATTTGTGTTCATGATGGTATCAAAGGGGTAATACGTGATCCTGCTTTCAGTTCTGTTGTGCCTGCAATAGTTTTTTTTCTTTTTTTTGGGGGGGGGAGATCTTTAAAAGAGGTTTAGACAAATTCATGGAAGATAAGTCTATCAATGGCTACTAGCCATGATGGCTATGCTCTGCCCCCATGGTTGGAGGCCGCATGCTTCTGAATACTAGTTGCTGGAAACCACAGGTGGGGAGAGTGCTCTTGCACTCATGTCCTGCTTGTGGGCTTCCCATTGGAGCCACTGGTTGTCCACTGCGAGAACAGGATGCTGGACTAGATGGGCCACTAGCCTGATCCAGCAGGCTCTTCTTATGTGGATACAGTGCTTCCGTTCCAATCAGTGTGCGTAGGTACTATAGCTTCCTGCTGAAATCCTGTGACTTTTTCACACCACAGATCTTCCAGTTTATTTTTTTGTCCCGCTTTTGTTGTGCTATAGGGCAGCAAGAGTGCCCCTCCAGATGGCAATAATGGAACAATATTGGAGAACCACAGCAGGACCACTAATAAAGCAGAATGATGTGCGGATGATGCAGTTTAATTCCACCACAAATGCACTAATATTGCATCAATGACATACTGCATACCCCCCTAAAAAAAACACAGTCTGGAGGGGACTAAGCCTCCTCGCTTCTCACTAGCCCTACATAGCATGCTGCAGTGACTGCAGTCGCTTTCCCATTCCATCTGCAGTGGTAATTCAACCCCCTCCCCCAGTAGCCTGCTGCTCTCCCATTCCAGGGCCTCTGGCCAACACTCACTGCTTATACATCTTGAAATGTTAAAAATGTGCAGCCAATCAATCATTTTGGGAATTTGAGTCCACTGAGAGAAGACTGCAAGCAACCAAAGCAAAAGCAGCCACCCGTCACTTTTTGCCACAAGGAACAAGTCCCCAATTATGCAAAGGTCACTGCGCCTACGGATGGAGCTGGAATTTTGATCGTATCTGCATTTTTATTTTGTTTTTGGCTGGCCTTCCTCAGTGTCCTCCTTTCCAAAATACATAATATCTATACATAACCTAGAAAAATTTCCCCCTGCAAAGCAATGCCTGCATATTTCAGGAGCTGCAGCTACTGATCACTCCATGGGACAATCAGAATTTACATGAACAAAACAATATGCGTTGCGTGTGTTTCTCAGAACTAGGGGCAGTCTGGACCACTTGGCTCAATGTGGAAGACGTACAGCAGCTACCAGAGTGGCTGGAGCGCCAGCGAAAATGGCGTCTATGGGCAGGACTCACCCCTGCGGCGGTTGGCCGGCGTGCTGGTGCTGTCAGAGGGGCTCGACGCCGTCAACGCCTGCAACCCCCTCACCAACTTCAGTGTACGGCGGCGGGATTGGGAATGGCATCCAGGCCATGACCCACCCTGCTGCTGCAGGACCGGCTGGTGCTGGGGAAAGCTTACTTGCATTTTGCCATCAGAGAAGCTGATCAGAAGTTCAACTGAAGGTGTCGGACTTGCAAGCATAGAAGGAAAGAGAGAGAACCAACTCACAGCTTTGTTGGGGGCAACCTGAGATGTTTCTGCCGCTCCAGGCGCCTGCACCACCCTGTATTTTCACTGGAAGTTGTAATCACTGTTCTTTTAATAATGTTATTTGTTATTTAATTTTTGTAAATTGTATTGTTTTATTGATGTATTTTTATATTTGTGTTTTTCTTGTAAGCCGCCTTGAGGGCCTTTTGGCCATAAGGCAGGGTATAAATAAACTATAACAACAACAGCAATAATAAAAAGGGTAGGCAGTGATGGCTGAAATTCCCACCCCAAACCATTTCATCCCTTCCCCTCGCCTGTCAAAGGCCCATCATCTACCCTTTGGGATACACTGAACTTCTCTATCAATACAAAAGGATTTGACCAGTAGGTTAAGAACCTAAGAGGAGTCTTGGTGCATCAGACCAAAGGCCCCTCTTCTCCAGCATCCTGTTCTCACAGGGGCCAACGGCATGCCTATGGGATGCCCACAAGCAGGACCTGAGCGCAACAGCACTCTCCCCTCCTGCAATTCCCGGCAGCTGATATCCAGAGGCACACTGCCACTGGCAATGGAGGCAGAACATAGCTATCATGGCAGTAGGTTTGCTGGCATAAATGAAAACACAGTGGAATTGCCTGTTGTCTTGGATGGTGCTGCTGGTTTACAGCCACATCTAGAATTGTCAACCCTGCGCATCATGTACAAGCATGGAGCATAGAAAGAAAATTGCAAGGGAATGAACAAACGAGAATAGATTCCACTCTGAAACCTCAGGATCAAGTTTCTAATGTCTTTGTTTCACTATTCTTATAGGTACACCTTGTAAGAAACACAAGGCTGCAGAGGAAATGGCAGCCAAGTGTTCAGTTACCCCATTCACACCTTGTGACTTCTAGTCCAACATGCATCATACCTTGACATCAGTGAGCAAAGCACTTCCCTATCCCTTCCCAGCAATGGCCAATAATCTTATTTTATTTTATTTATTTATTAGATTTCTATCCTGCCCTTCCTCCCAGTAGGGAGGTCCAGGGTGGCAAACAAAAGCACTGAAAACACGTGAAAACATTGTAAAAACAGACTTTTATATTAAAAGAATTCTCTCCCTGATGAGGTACGCCTGGTGCCAACGTTACTATCTTTTCGGCGTCAGGTAAAAACCTTCCTCTTCTCCCAGGCATTGTAACATTTTAACATGTTAACATTTAATATTGTAACATTTTCACATTTTAATATATAATTATTTTAATATTCAACATCTTAACATCTTAATATTTCAACTAGTTTAATACTTTTTTAACAGTTAATATTTAGTATTGAGTTTGTATTTGTCTATGTGTTTAATTATGTTTGGGTTTTTGGTATAATTTGTTTTGCATTTTTAGTTGCTTAATAATGTTTTAATTGTATTGGATGTTTATATGTTGTGAACCGCCCAGAGAGCTTTGGCTGTGGGGCGGTATAAAAATCTAATAAATAAACAAATAAACAAACAAATAAATAAATAAAAACATCCTTAAAAACATATTAAAACAAAACATCTTTAAAAACATTTTTCTTAAAAAAAGGTTTAAAAACACATCAAAAAGCAATTCCAACACACACACAAACTGGGATAAGGTCTCTACTTAAAAAGCTCATTGAAAGAGGAAGGTCTTCAGTAGGTGCTGAAAAGATAACAGAGATGGCACCTGACTAATATTTAAGGGGAGAGAATTCCAAAGGGTAAGTGCCACTGCACTAAAGGTCCACTTCCTATGTTGTGCAGAACGGACCTCCTGATAAGATGGTATCTGCAGGAGGCCCTCACCTGCAGAGCGCAATGATCGACTGAGTATATAAGGGGTAAGATGATATTTCAGGTATCCTACTCCCAAGCTGGATAGGGCTTTGAAGACCAAAATGAGAACCTTGAACTTAGCCCCGTAACTAATAGGTAGCCAGTGCAATTCTTTCAGCACCTGGGTGACATGCTTGCAATGCCCTGCCCCAGTGAGCAGTCTCACCACCACATTTTGCACCAGCTGCAGCTTCTGGACCAACCTCAAGGGCAACCCCACAAAGAACACATTACAGTAATCCAGCCTGGAGGTTACCAGCACATAGACAACAGTGGTCAGGCTATCCTGGTCCAGATACGGCTGCAGCTGTCTTACCAGCCACAGCTGGTAAAAGGCACCCCTAGCCACTGAGGTCACCTGGGCCTCTAACGACAAACATGGATCCAGGAGCACCTCCAGACTACAGACCTGCTCTTTCAGAGGGAGTATGACCCCATCCAAAGCAGACAACTGACACATTTATCCAAACTTGGGCACCACCAACCCGCAGCATCTCCATCTTGTTAGGAATCAGACTCAGTTTATTGGCCCTCATCTAGCCCACCACAAAGTCCAGGCAGCGATCCAGGACTTGCACAGCCTCTCCTGATTCAGATGTTACAGAGAAATAGAACTGAGTATCGTCAGCATACTGCTGACACCTTGCCCCAAATCTCCTGATGACCGCTCCCAAGGGCTTCAAACAGATGTTAAACAGCATCAGGGACCAGATGATACCCTGCGGCACTCCACAACACAACTGCCAGGGGGGCGAAAGATAATCACCCAATGCTATTCTCTGAAAACGACCCTGTAAAACAGTGCCTCCAATACCCATTTCACCAGGTCAGCCCAGAAGGATACCATGGTCAATGGTATCAAAAGCCGCTGAGAGACCAAGTAAGAATAACAGGGTCACACTCCCCCTGTCCTCCCGATAAAGGTCATCCATCAAAGCGACCAAGGCCACTTCAGTCCCATAACCAGGCCTGAACCCAGACTGGGATGGCTCAAGATAATCTGTTTCATCCAAGAGTACTTGCAATTGCTGCGCCACAACCCTCTCAATCACCTTCCCTAAGAAGGGGGTATTTGTTACTGGGTGGCAGTTGTCACAAACCAATGGGTCCAGGGTGGGCCTTTTCAGGAGTGGTTGGATCACCGCCCCTTTCAAGGCAGCTGGAACCACTCCCTCCCGCAATGATGCATTAACCACACCCTGGATCCACTCAGTCAGACCCCCTCGGCAAGCTTTAATAAGCCAAGAAGGGCAAGGGTCGACAGGACACGTTGCTGGCCGCATCATCCCAAGCACCTTGTGCACGTCATCAGGCTACAGCAACTGAAATTGTTCCCAAGAAGTTGCAGCAGAGGTTGCACTGGACACCTCATTGGGGGCTACAGTAGATAGGGCATCAAGATTGCTATGGAGGTGAGCAACTTTACCCTCTAAGTGCCTTGCAGACAATTCACACTGGGCCTCCAAAGGGTCTAAAACTCCATTTGCTGGAGCTGATGTCAACTGAGCCCTGACAATATGGAAAAGCTCCACTGGATGGCTACTTATTTATTTTATTTATTAATTATTTGATTTCTGTGCCGCCCTTCCTCCCAGCAGGAGCCCAGGGCGGCAAACAGAAGCGCTAAAAACACATCAAAACATCATAAAAACAGACCCTAAAATACACCAAAACAAAATAACTTTAAAAATTTTTTTTTTAACAGACTGTTAAAACATCTTTTTAAAAGGGTTAAAAATATATATTAAAAAAAAACATATTAAAAAGCAATTCCAACAGATACGCAGACTGGGATAAGGTCTCAACTTAAAAGGCTTGTTGAAAGAGGAAAGTCTTCAAGAGGTGCCGAAAAGATAACAGAGATGGCACCTGCCTAATATTTAAGGGGAGGGAATTCCGCAGGGTAGGTGTCGCCACACTAAAGGTCTGTTTCCTATGTTGTGCAGAGCGGACCTCCTGATAAGATGGTATCTGCAGGAGGCGCTCACCTGCAGAGCACAGTGATTGACTGGGTATATACTTGAGGATGCAATGGGCCTTCTTCACCACCTTCACCACCGCACAGTAATGATGTTTTACTCATGCCCGATCAGCCTCATAGAACATCTTTCAGCACATGTGCTCTAGTCATCGTCCAGTCCATTTCATTACCCTTAGCTCACTGGTGTACCAAGGTGCAAACCAGGCTCTACAATGCCAGGGGTAACCGTGTCAAAAGCACGACGTGCCTCGCTGTTCCACAGCATGACAAGGGCTTCAACAGGGTCTCCTGCTCTATCTACTGGGAACTCCCCCAGGTCATTCAGGAATCCTGTGGATTCCATTAGTCTCTGGGAGTGGACCACCTTAATCTGTCCACCAACCCTGCAGGGGAGGATCAGAGCCATACGTCTAAACTTCACCAAGAGGTGGTCTAACCATGACAAGGGGGTGACATCCACCCCCCCTATCTCCAGACCACCCCCTTCCTCCATCTGGAGCAAAAACCAAGTTGAGGGTTTGCCCTGCCCTATGCATTGGGCCAGTGACAACTTGAGACAGCCCCATGGTCATCATGAAGGCCATGGAGTCCCTAGTTGGAACACTAGAGGCAGCCTCAGCATGGACATTGAAATCACTCAGGACTATCATTCTGGGCTCCTCCAACAGCACAGCCAAGACAGCCTCCACCAGCTCGGTCAGAGAAGCCGCCGGGAAACAGAGTACACCAGCAGCAACTCTAGTTTACTGTGTCCTTGGCCCTCACAGCCAGCTCCAAGAGAGTGGTTTCCTGGTGACAGAGATGGAAGTTCTATAGACCACAGCAACTCCTCCCCCCCCCCGCCATCCCTGCAGCCTGTGCTGGTGTTGCACTGAGTAGCCAGGTGGACAAAGCTGGGTCAGATCAACTCATCCCAGCTCACCCACCCAGGTCTCAGTAATGCCCACCAAATCAGCACCTTCATCAACGATCAAATCATGGATGAGTGTGGTCTTATTGTGTACCGATCTGGCATTAAACAACAGCATACACAGGCCAGTGGGCACAGCAGATGAGCAATGAGGAACCCATCCATGAGACGAGATAGCCTTGCCCTCATCTTCTATGGTAGTTCACCACCTCCCCATGGCTATACCTCCCTCTACCCATGATCATTGAAATTGGGGTGGCATCACCCATGTTCCTTCTTACTAAGACTCCTTCTAAACACCTGATAGGGACCCAACAAGAGCCCACCAACAAAACCTACCTGAACCAGTTGTCCCAGTAGGCCTCCGAGAGAACTGGGAACAGTCAGACCCACTCAATATGCATCACACAGGGCACATCTACTCTCCCCCGTCTCACGCCCAGGGAGGGCCAGCCTTCTGCCAGTTACAGACTCTCACTCCGAAGGCATCTGGCGACTTTCTCTTGTCGTTCAGCTCACTGCACAGGCTCTCTCCATGCGCCATATGCCCTCCCCACTACCAATCTCCTCTAGACTGGTTTTTTAAAAATAGAAGGGGGTAACACCCTCACCCTAGGGACTCCCCAAGCGGCAACCCCCTTCGGTGTCCCAAAAGCACCTGGGCTCTTATGCCCCCGGGCCCAGCCAGGTGCTGATGCAAGAGGCTGCAAGATTGACCTCAGCCTCTCTCTGGAGTCAGCGTCAGGCAGAGGGTCCCAGTCCTTGCAGCACTTACCAGGGACTTCAGCTGTCTCAAGAGACAGCAACCCAGAGGAGCGAGCAAGCAAGCACCTAGATGCTCAGGTACTCACTCCCAGGACAGGTCTTCTCCAGTCCCCCAGCGCTGCACCTGTTCCCCAATAATGTGTATCAGGGACAGGAAATCAACATCATAGTATGAACATATAATGCCATTGTATAAATCTATGGTGCGGCCGCATTTGGAATACTGTGTACAGTTCTGGTCGCCTCATCTCAAAAAGGATATTATAGAGCTGGAAAACCAGAATGATCAAGGGGATGATCAAGGGGATGGGGCGACTCCCTTATGAGGAAAGGTTGCAGCATTTGGGGCTTTTTAGTTTAGAGAAAAGGCGGGTCAGAGGAGACATGATAGAAGTGTATAAAATTATGCATGGCATTGAGAAAGTGGATAGAGAAAAGTTTTTCTCCCTCTCTCATAATACTAGAACTCGTGGACATTCAGCGGACAGTTAAACTATGGAATTTGCTCCCACAAGATGCAGTAATGGCCACCAGCTTGGATGGCTTTAAAAGAAGATTAGACAAATTCATGGAGGACAGGGCTATCAATGGCTACTAGCCAAGATGGCTGTGCTCTGCCACCCTAATGAGAGGCAGTATGTTTCTGAAAACCAGTTGCTGGAAGCCTCAGGAGGGGAGAGTGTTCTTGCACTCAAGTGCTGTTTGCGGACTTCCCCCAGGCACCTGGTTGGCCACCATGAGAACAGGATGCTGGACTAGATGGGCCACTGACCTGATCCAGCAGGCTGTTCTTATGTTTTTATGTTCTTAACATAGGAAGCTTCTTTATACCTCTGCTCCATCTAGCTCAGTATTGCCTAAACTGACTCTCCAGGGTTTCAGACAGGGGACATTTCCCAGCCGTACCTAGACTTACCAGGGGCCTTCTGCATGCAAAGCAGATGCTGTACCCCTGAGCTGCGTCCCTTCCCCATAACGATGCTGGGACGTAAATTGTTCCACATAAAGCAAAGGGAAGCTTACGCTCCAGCGTGCAACTTTTGTCAGAGGTCGCAAGTTCCATGTGACGTGTTGCTCTGCCCACAAAGTCTGCAGCATCTTGAGCAGGCCTGACCCACAGCTTGACAGTTGCCTTTGCAGCCCTCTCTGCCATGTCAAATAAGCACATCTGCCAGATCAAATAAATGTCGCCACTTCGTAGTGGCGCCGGCAGCGGCTGCCGCCAGTGCTCAGCTTGCTCGTTCTCCCATTGTTTGTGCTGATGGATGGATCAATAGGCACTTGAGTTCGTTCCCTTTTGGCCTTCCCCTCCTCTGCTGCCCTTTGCCCACAGAACATGGCTGGCACCATCGGGCCGCAGAGACAAAGCATCTCAGTTTTCCTCCCTCCTCCCGGTTTTTGAAACGCGCCACTGTTAACAAGGAACACTTTCTGCAAAGAGGTGGGAAGCACAAAAGCAACGGGTGTGCCGAACCCAAGACGATAAATCCAGATCTGTTCTGACCTTGCTGTCCCTTTTTGGCCCTCGCCCGCCTCCCTGCATGAATTTGGTTTCATCCTTGCAATTCCTATCTTGGTTGCCTTCTAACACCAGCTGGGATCATTTAGAAATGGCGACAGCATTGTTTATATAAAGCTTTGTATGAGGTGCACCCAATAATGCATCATATATATTTTCAGCTTTAGTACATTGATATTGCATCTTGTTATAATATGTTTTATGGTCTGTTACGTTTCAGTTCTTTATTAGGGGAGGGAAAAAGAGGCCTTGAGTTGTATTCAGTGTAGTGCTAATTCTAGGTTCTGCCATTGCAAGGATTACTGCTAGCACAATGGAACTTTCTCCCCCTCTCCTCCTCCTGTGCGCCACATTAATCTGTTCTAGGGGTTCCCCTGCCCTCTGGAGGAGATTTAGGGAGGGCAGGTGGGAGGAGAGGAGGGAAGTCCCTTGCACTAGCGGAAATCCTCTGGAGTTAATAGAATATGGCCCCTTGCTTCTGTTTTGCAAACAGATGGAAATCCCTGACCCAGAATGCCTTTCTCCTCCCAAACTATTTACATTCAACAGAAAAATAAACTATAGCTCTCTACCTGATGCTTTGTGCCTTTGTCTTTTGTTGCTGTCTTGCAACATGCAAATTCTATTTATTTTGATTAATTTAACAAGATTTATATATTACTTGATTGTAAAAAACACCAAAGCAGTCAACACAAAATAAAATAAAACATTAAAATTATCAATAAAAGACAAGTTAAACAGGCATTTAAAAACATTCAAAAACTAATTAAAACAAACAGGCTAAGAACAGGTTAAAACACATGTCAGCATTCTACATGTCTGGACAGGCTTGCCTAAACAGAGATGTTTTAAGCAGGCACCGAAAAGAGTACAGCCAAGGCGCCTGCCTGAGGTCAACAGGCAAAGAGTTCCAAAGTGGAAGTGGTGCCACACTAAAAGAGCAATGGCATACACCGACGGAACAAATCTTATGTGGCACCTGTAACAGTGCCAGTTCTGCAGATCGAAGCAGTCGAGTAAGCATACATGGGCTAAGGCAATCCTGCAAATGTGCATATATGTTCTATCTACCAACAGAATGCATATTATATCCCTTTTTGCAGACGGGCAAGAGCCCACGGAGCAAGACAGGTCAGGATTGCACAGCCACACAGAGCTCTGAGTGAGCAACTCGCTCTAACAAAGGCTAGAGGCGGACTCAGACCGTTTGGAGCCTCTGCCTCTCCTAAATGGGCTCCAACCCGTTTGTGAGAAGTGCAACTCTCAGATCCAGGGGTCAAATGTAGCCCTCCAGGGCAGCTGCTCTGTCTGTCTGTCTTTGCCTGACTGGAACGTGCCCCTGAACTCTGATAGTGAGTCTTGCTTGCCTGGATGGATAAGGTTGCCAGGCTCAGGGCCTGAGAATGATTCTGTGTCTTTAAGAGGAAATTCAGCCAAGTGCAGGTGTTCTTGCAACCCTGTAATGGGAAGAACCACATGGTGGAATTCTCCCTTCCCCCTGCACAACTTTTAAAGATACAGAAGACCTCTTGGTTGCCAGGCCCAGCCTCCAAGAGGTCTTCTGTATCTTTAAAAGTTGTGCAGGGGGAAGGAAGAATTCCACCTTGTGGTTTTTCTCATTACAGGTGTATATTTAAAAGTTGTGCAGGGGGAAGGGAGAATTTCACCTTGTGGTTTTTCCCATTACAGCGTTGCCAGAACACCTGCACTTGGCTGACTTTCTCTTCTCCTAAAGATACAGGATCAGCCTCAGGCCCTGAACCTGGCAACCCTATGGATGGAGGATAAGAGAGTTGTGCGTGAGGATATGCAGAAACTAGCTGACTGTACAAAAGTAAAAGATACCTTCATTGCTCTGTCCATGTTGCCTCTGGCCCTGCCCACCACCGGCATACGGCCCTCAGAAGGTTGCCCAGAGGGGAATGCAGCCTCGGGCTGAAAAGGTTCAACACCCTGCCCTAAAGGGCCAACCCTCTGGGCTGTGGAGGGCCCTTCCTTTGCGCCCATGAGGGCTCTGGCTCTGTGGGCCCTGGTGCCGTGGAATCTAGTCCCGGGAGCTCTGATGTGGTGGCCCCCTCGTCCCCAGCATCAGACTCAGCAATAGTTATCAGGTCTGGCTCCTTAGCTGGAGCATCTCTGCAGCCTCCGACTCCGTTTCTTGATCACTGCTCGACTCCGGGGCCACAAAACTTAATAACCAAACAATTATTAATCTTCTGCAGGCCTCTTACTGATTTTCTAGAATAACAAGAGAGGGAGAATCCCCCCAAATATGGGGTTGTTGTTTTTTCCTTTTCATGCAATTAATTATCTTATTTCTCCTACTCACTTACCTTGAATTGGAAGCCTGGAGTTGACTCAAGAGCATTTCCTTACACACAGCCTCACTCTCATGCTGTCTGCTCATGTCTGAAGCTACATGAGGGGAGTTAAAAAGGTCTGTCCTTCTCCCTAAGGACACTGCAAGTCTAGATTTCCATGTGTCCACACTGAGGTCACTTATGGACTGCAGCTGTTGATTAATTAAGAAGGCAACACCTTTCAGCCTGTCCTACTTCGCAAGGAGTATGGGAGTGTGTCACTCTGTAACAGGAGTATGGAGGGAGGTGAAATTCAATTGATTTCGCATTTAAAGCCAAATTTATCAAATTTGCACTTTCCAACACATGAGAACCAAAACACAGCCATCCTTCGAAATTCACACTTCTCCGAATTTTGTGATGCAGTGCTCCAGCTAAGTAATGTTTGCAAAAATGCATATATTAGGGGAAAGTGTGTATAAAAATGAATATATTAGTGTAAATAACATACAAATTACATTACACTAGGAGAAAATGCTTGTAAAAATGTGTACATTAGTTAAAACTGTGTACAAAAATGTGTTTTGTAGGAGCAATTCTCTCGAAAATGCTGGAGAATTTTCATGAGGATTTAAAAAAAAAATCCCAAATTGCTGCAGAAACGTGGAGAATTGAATTTAAGATTGGAAAAATGAGAAACAGAGAACCAAAGCTGACAGATCCTTCCATCCCTAAACAGAAGATATTTGGGGCCAGTTCTACCCATGCAGCAGAATGAAATGGTGGGATCCTGAGCCAGTAGAACTACCACTTCAGTATCACACATTTGAGTCCTTCCCTGCAATGAACAAAAACCTCCCTGCAAGTAGAAAACTATAACATCAAGGAGAAAGGTTCTGGCCCATCCTGCTTCTTGCTGTTCTAGATTGTACTTGCAGGGAAGTCTTTAAAAAATAAAAAGTAATCCCAGTCTGTGGTCTAAAGTGGCACCAGGTCTGGCTCCAGGTTTGAGGCAGCCCCCAGCAAAGCACTATCTGGTGGGCCTCTGACATTATTCTCCCCACTACCAGAGGATTGCCAGCAGCAGTACCATGAGCTGCACTGTGTACTGTCTGCCATTTTAATCACAATACTCTGATGAAACATCACTCCAGTGCATTGTGGGAAATTAAAATGGCAGGTGGCTTCCCACTGCTTCCAAATAAGCTCACAGCTGGAAGAATGAGTGGGTGATGGAGCTAAAACAGGCACCATGGCTAGTGGACCCTGCAATGGCACTTGGGCCCTAGCAGTTGCCCAAGGATGCCAAATCTTGATACCAGCCCTGAGTGGCAGAACCCATTCTACCACCTGAGGACTTTTCCACCTCATTTTCTTTCCTCAGACCGAGGCCGGGATGGTAATCCTGCAAGAGGCAGGGAAGGGTCCCCAAGGACGGTGCCATGACTTGTGCAGGAAAGCCAGCTTGAAGAACAAAACAAAAACACAATTGAACTCCATCTTAGCTTCACATTTCAACCTGACACCAAGAGGGCGGGAGCAAAAAATAAATGAGTCTAATCCTTTGGGTGTTGTTTCAGCTCACCCTGTGAATCTCTTTTCTCACCCATTCCTCTCCTGTCGTCAAAGCCCATTTGCTTTCCCTTGACATCTGAGCAGTCGGGAGGCAGCCAGCCATGGCGGCTATAAGAAAAAAGATTAATTGACGCAGCCTCATGGGAGACTTTCCAACCTATCGCACAGGGCTAATCGCAGCGGCAAAAGCCCAACATAAACCCCAGCTAACTGCTCTTGGAACTGTTGTGATTTTCTATGGGCAATATTAGGACACGCTTTTTAAAGCCTGGGGGCCACGTTGTCTTCTGGACAACTTTCCAGGGGCCGCATGCTTGCGGTTGGCGGAGCCAGAGGCAAAAGTGAGTAGAGCAATTAATATGAAATTTTACCTTTGTACGGTAGGCTACTTTCAACACACACTTGCACGTGCATGCACGCACACACAGGGGGAAGGCAGGGGCCTGCAGTGAGCTGGTGCCCGAGGGCCTGTGGCAGGCTGGTTCCAGCAATGGACATGGCAGGCCATACACTGCATGGTGCCTGACTGTCCATGTGCACGCATTTACCTGCATGTGCACTAGAGCTGCAGTCTTCCATCTTTTCAAACTGAGGACCCACCATTAGGATGCAGTTTGGGATCCCTTTCTTATATATTTGTATGATGGTTGTGCTGTTGTGGGTCACAACCCATCAGTTAGGAACACAGGAAGATGCCTTGTATTGAGTCAGACCATTGGTCTGTTTAGCTCCATATTGTCCACCCTGACTGGCAGCAGCTCTCAGAGGTTTCAGATGGGTCTCTCCCAGCCCTACCTGGAGATGCCATTGGAGACTGAACCTGGGACCTCTTGCATGCACAGCAGATGCTCTAACCACTGAGTTTATAGTCCTTCACTGAAGGTCATCGCAGTAGATACAGCAAGCATTCATTTCCCACTGAGATTTAAGTTATAGAGCGGAGGTACAGAACAGGTTCCTCATCTCTAGAATCTAGAGGAGGGGTGGCTAACCTGGGCTGTGACCCTCTGTGTGTAGTTGGACTCCAGTTCCCATCATCATGACCAATGGTCAGGGCTGATGGGAGTTGCACTCTAACAACATCTGGAGAGCCGTAGGTTCCCCAACCCCAGATCTAGAGACCTAAAGGGGAGGGAGCTGAACCCTGGAGAATGACAGTCTAGCATCTCATACAATTATAAAAATGTGTCTCAGAAGGCACAAAGAGGCACAGTGATGCACTTGCCAGAAAATAGAGACTAACCATAGTAATTAAGCATCACTAGAGCATATATGTACTAGAGGACATGTGGACACCAATTCCTATTAGCCCTAGTTATTGGTCATGCTGGCTGATGAGGGTTTTAAAGCAGATTTTTCAACTGCACAAATTCCCCATCAGATACCCCACACACTAGTTTTTAAAAGTGAACAAACACAAAGAGTGCTTTGCTCCTTGCTTACACCCAGTATCAGCCATGATTTCTCCATAGGAGTCAATAGTTCTTATTTACTACACAGCAACAATTCATCGATGAACCTGCTTTAGTTCAGTAACTAACAGGGACAAAAACAAGGAGTACCTCAACAGCTTTTTACAAGGATGCCACCCAGCATTACCTGCCCAAAGATGAAAGTGAAGAAGAAGAGGTTCTGACCTGAAAGAATGTGTTTCCGTGAAGAAAACCTGTTCTTTGCCCTGGAAATATGGCTTTGCCATGAGGGATTGTGGGTAACATCCTGCTTTGGAAATACCAACGGCTGGCTAAAGTCTTCTGCTGAAAAGCAGGCCATTCCCACTAGCCGAGTCATGACCTCATTCCTGGAGACACCTGTGTTGAACACCTGTGTTGAATCTGGTCTGAGAATGGTGTTCTTGGTTGCCAATGCTAGTCCAACTCAGAGTAGACCCATTTAGTTAATGGTCATGATTCACTTAGGCCCATTAATTTTAATAGGTCTGTTCTGTTATTCAGACCATGGCATTCCCAATCTTTATGTATGGGTGTGAAAGTTGGACAGTGAAAAAAAGGGGATAAGAGAAAAATCAAATTTGAAATGTGGTGTGGGAGGAGAGCATTCCATCACTAGAAGCTAAAATGATGAAACAGAGGTTGCCATACTTTGGACACATCACGAGAAGACGTGATTCACTAGAAAAGACAATAATGCTGGGGAAAAAAGTAGAAAAAGAGGAAGACCAAATAAGAGATGGGTTGATTCCATAAAGGAAGCCACAGACCGGAACTTACAAGATCTGAACAGGGCTGTTCATGACAGATGCTCTTGGAGGTCGCTGATTCATAGGGCAGCCATAAGTCATAATAGACTTGAAGGCACATAACAACAACATTCTGAGTAGGACGTCGTTGAATACAACCCTACGTAGTTTACAGGGAAAGTTCAGTTTTCTTCAGGTTTTTTGTGTGAAGGCCTGATGGCTCGAATTGTGTTGGAAGAGGAGACCCCCCCCCATCTTGTGAGCACCAGCTCCACACAACAGTCTGCAGGGAGAGTCTAATCTGAGTGCTTCCCATGTCCAAGAAATTGGCCAGTTGCCTGCTCAGGACAGGGTTGGACCTCCCCCTGAGGGAGCAGGTACGTAGTCTGGAGGTGCTTCTGGATCCAAGTTTGTCACTGGAGGACCAGGAGCAAGCCTTTTAACAGGACATTTTGATTAGGAGCGTCTTTAACAGCTTTATCGTGTGCAACACCTGTAACCTTTCCTGGACTGAGACTGCTTGACTGCAGTAGTCCAGGCTTTGGTCACTTCAGGATTGGATTACTGCAGCATACTCTATGTGGGGCTTCACTTGTACTCGCTCCAGAAACTGCGGTTAGTGCAAAATGCTGCAACACAATTGCTGACAGGAGTGAGGCACTGTCAGCATACAACCCCTCAGAGGTCTGCACTGGCTCCCAATCTGTTGATGGGCCAAATTCAAGGTTTTTCTGTTGGTATAAAAAGGTAAAGGTGTCCCCGCACTTGTAGTGTGAGTCGTTTCCGACTCTTAGGGTGACGTCTTGCGATGTTTACTAGGCAGACCGTATATATGGGGTGGGATTGCCAGTTCCTTCCCCAGCCTTTGGTATAGAAAGCACTTAAAAGCTTGGGACCAGTTTATTTGAAAGATCGCGACCTGGGAGACCAGGGTTCAAATCCCCACACAGCCACGAAGCTCACTGGGTGACCTTAGGCCATTCACTGCCTCTCGGCCTCAGAGAGAGACAATGGTAAACCCCCTCAATACTGTTTACCATGAAAACCCTATTCATAGGGTTGCCATAAGTCAGAATCAATTTGAAGGCAGTCCATTTTTTCATTTCCTTTACCCAATGTGTGTCTGTTCAACCACTTAGAGCTGCAGAACTGGGGCTTTCACAAGCACCATATAAGTAATGTTCGTTCTGCACTTAGCAGACTGTTGAACCTTCAGTGTGGCAGCATGACATGGATTTTAATATGCAATTTTATTTTATTGTGTGTCTTTTGAAACTACTGATTTTGCTTTGAAAACTTTTCGGCTAACTTGTTTGTAACATTGGATTTAATCAATAATTTGAATGTATATTATATATTTTACGTGAACCGCTTAGACGTCTTGATGATTATGCAGTAATCATATTAAATGTTACAGTAATCATGTTAAGACATGAGAAGACATTAGAAAAGACAACAATGCTGGGAAAAACAGAAGGAGTAGAAAAAGAGGAAGGCCAAACAAGAGATGGATTGATTCCATAAAGGAAGCCACAGACCTGAATTTACAAGACCTGAACAGGGTGGTTCATGACAGATGCTCTTGGAGGTCACTGATTCATTGGGTCGCCATAAGTCGTAGTCGACTTGGAGGCACATAACAACAATCATGTTAAATAAATAAATAAATAAATAAATAAATATTGCACAGGAGTTCCTGATTGCAGGGGGATTCTAACCATGTTCAATTGACTGAACGTGGTTACCATCCTCCTTTGAACCTTCATACTGAATGCACGAAAGGTCAGGAGAGGGGAGGGTGTCACACACTCATTCCCCACACACACATGCACGCACACACTTTGAGCCCTCGTGCATTCACCTGAACATTCAAAGAGGGCTTTTCTTTGGCTTTTTTTAATGCTTTGTTTAGTTGTTTGCTTTTCCACAAGGGGAATTAAGGATGAAGAGCTTCTGGCTGCCAAGGAAACACTGGAGGAATCCTGTCATGAACTATTAATAGGGAGATCCATACTCCTGCTTGCCAGCAAACCGCCACCACCGCAAAGTTGTGTTTAATTTCCTACTGCTCCGTTACTGCCAAGGTGAGATTTCGGCACCAGACCCTGGAAACCAGCCATTGTTCAGCTCGGGGGTGGTGGTGGATATCAAGTTCTCTGTAGCAGAGGTCACCAGCAATGCTACAGGCTACTGAAGCCAGCAACAGCAATGGGGAATTAGAAATTAAGGGACTCCCCTGCAGAACTACATCTGCTTATCTCCCTGGAAATGAAGAATGGGTTCAACAGTAATAAAATTCACTTGCTCTTGGGTTGCTTCCAGAGGACCTGTTTATTGAGCATTCATCCTGACTTGTTTGCAGGGAGGTTAGCTAACATCAGATATTTATTGAGTGTTCATTCTGTTCTGTTTGTGGGGAGCAGTGGTGTAGTCATCCAGGGTCGCGGAGGCTCGTAGACCCATTACTTTTTTGAGAGCAGGGTCCCAGCCAGGTCCCAGTGCGTGAGCCAGTCAGCATGAAAAGGGAGAGTATTAACCACTAAAAAAAGTCCTTGTCCTTTCATGCTGATCGGAGCAAATCAGAGTGAAAGGAAGTGAGTCAGCCACTGAGAAGACTCTTCCCAGTAGCTAACACACAGCCTCCCCTTTCATGCTGACTGGTTCCTAGGGACATCTGTTGTAGTGGAGTGTGGACTCGCAAGTCGACAGGGAGAAGAAGGGAGACAAGGGAAAGAGGGAAAGGGGGCATGGCTGTGAGGGGGCATGGCTCCTGCTGGGAGGAAAGGTGGGATACAAATGAAATAATAAATAAAATAAATAATAAATGGAAGGACCCTGCACTTCTGAATTTGCCACTACACTACTGGTGGGGAGTTTAGACGATGTTGCTTCAAGCAAATATTATCCCTCATTTTCCAGTGCGCTTTCCTGTCACAACAAATGGTTCCAGAGTTTTTGAAAGCAGATTTGTTGCGCAAGAGCACAAAACCCACTTTAACTGTGCATCCTGAGTTTGCTGGTATCTGACGGAATCCCCCCGAAAATAGCGACAGTCTGGAAGAGCCCTTTCTTATTTATCAAGGTATGTCCAAATTCCTCCATATGCTGCCATCATCTCTCCATGGGTCATACTGCCTAGTTATCTCTTCCTGATAAATAGCTGGCCCTGGTTTGCCTTTGCGGGAGAATTTGGGACCCCTGTCAAAAATGTTGTTCACCACCAGTGGCAGCTGGTGTCTCCATGTCAGTGAGGTAGTGAAGTCTGCTCTGGGTTTTAGTAACTGTCGAGGGGCTGTCCAAGGCATGGAAGGTAACTTGAGATTAATGTTTTAATGTATTTGTATGTTCTCATTCTGTACGTCGCCCAGAGTGGCTGGACAACCAGCCAGATGGGCGACTAATAAATCTAATAAATAAATAAACTCCATGCTTGCCGTGAGCCCTGCAGAAAGGAGATGGGGCGGTGAGAAGGAGGAGGAGGAGGACTTTGAATGGGATGATGGTTCCAGTGTCGGGCCGACAGGTGCACTGGATTCTGAAAGCTCTCATGCCATGGACAGTGACAGCTCTGCCCCTATAGCTCTGGTTACCTGCAAGGAGGCTCATCCCAGTCAGTCAGTTGCCTCTCCACCCAACTTTCATCCCCTCCCAATGCCTTCTTCACCGCCACCCCAACCTAGCCTGCCTCCCTCTGATGGGGAGGGTCTTGCTGAAACAGACAAGCCATCTCACCTCATACACGGAGGCGGTTGCGCCTGCAAATTCAATGCACCCCCACGGCCCCTCTGAGTAGGAGCATTCGCGCATGTGCACGTCTCAACAGTGACACTCGGTTCACGCAAGTAGGGTGCCCACCCATTTAAGCATGGTGAGGGGGCATGACTAGTTGCTGCGATAACATCTTAGCACAGTATAGTCATGTCTAGTTGCTCCTAGTAAAGATGCTGAATTCTGTGTAACCTATAAGCTGATTCATGAAGCGCTCCGAATGGAAACTTTCTATTAAATCTACTAAAGGAGAGCACACCTCCACATTGGTTTGGGCAGGACAATGTGGAAGGTAACTCCATGTGAATTCTTTAGGTTAAATGAGATTTTGCATACCCTTGAGAACTTTTGTTGGTTTGTTCTCTGTTAAACCCTTCTAAAATTCAGTTTGTTCTCTATGTATTATTTGCCTTTGGCCTAATCTATTGAAATAGATCTTCACCTGTATAAATTGGAAGTGGGGAGATAGCTTGGATTTACTTATTCGTATAGGTCTGAACTTGTGCCCAGTCTTGATAAAGCTCCACATCTTTTCCAGATCACAAATGTGCCAAATTGTCCTAGATTAAATTTATCATCCATTGCTGATGCTGTTGTTAATATACCTGGTGCTAACTTAATGTTTGTATCTGTTCCATATTTCTAAACATAACTATCAAGTAACTTTGTTCTTTACAGTATTTGTTCCAGTTCTTTTGGGATATCCATAGCATATTTGCCTAATCCCCTTTTAAAGCCATCTAAACTATTGGCCCCCTCAGCATCTTGAGGCAGTGAATTCCACAAGTTCATTATGCACTGTCTGAACTTAGGCGTCCTTTCTTTTGACTGCTTTGCATCTGCCTCTGCACATTCACTGTGTTGGGTGCAATCTCTGTCTGTTCCATAGTGAGCTTTATGATGGTCCATTTGATTCAGAGAAAAGTTGGCTGTGGATGGTGCCTGTTGGCTAGTGCCTGTGATGTCACCAACACAATATCCCAAACTGCTGAGATACATTTTCAATTGTTTGTTTTTGTAAGTAGTGGCAGTTTGGTGTTTTGTTTTGTTTGCAGTGTTTTACCAGCTAACACATGCATCGGTAATGCAGGTTGCAAAGCTGGGCTTGCAGCACAGGTGAAAAAGGCATCATGACTGCTTTTCAAATCTTAAGTCTGAGTGGAAAATGGATTTAGGTGTTGCAGGTACACTATCGCATAAATTCATAAAAAGATAACTTGCTGAGGGAAAGTTTTGATAAGGTAGCCCACAAAGAGAAAAATTCTTTATAGTAAGTGTTATTTTGTATGCATTTTTGTATTGTTCACTCTCTGCATTTGCATCAAAAAGGGATATTTGTTTCACTGTGGTCATCATTTAATGCCTTTGTCTCCTTTCATATTGTCTCCAGTTCCTATTTGTGATAACAAAATTCTTCCTGGACCCATGATATACCCACACATACACAGTGACATGGTGAACCAAAAAGCTTTGCTTGAAATGGTGTAATGCAAACAACCAAATCTGGGTGTCAGGGTTCAGACCTGCCCAAACCTTGAACCTGAGGTCTCCTTAGATGAGGAGCAAGAAGACCAGGACCCTCCAGCAGATCTCCACCTACCAGGGACTCTATGGAGCAGCCTTTCCTAACCAGTGTGCCTCCAGATGTTGTTGGACCACAACTCCCATCAGCTTCAGCCAGCATTGCCAGTGGTCAGGAAAGATGGGAATTGTGGTCCAACAACATCTGGAGACACACTGGTTGGGAAAGGCTGCTATGGAGTAATCGGATCTTGGCATCCCTGCCCCAGGATTGGAGGCCCCCACACCAGATGCCTGGGTTCTTTGCTCCCCATCTTCCCCAGGGCCACAGGAATAGAGGAGACAATGAGCCGGACAGGCGCTTCAGAGCCACTGCCAAAATACCTGGCTAGCTGTACGTGAAACTACTTGTTAGGAGGGGGAGTACATGGAAACACTTCCTCAAATCAGGGCCCGGCTCAGAGCCAGGAAGAAGTGGATCCATCTGCAGCTAACATCTCTGGAGGGAAGAGCCTGCTGGAACCTCAAGCATGCCACATGCCGACATATCCCTATTCATATTGTAACTTTATATGGATTTTAATTGCAAGCAGCCTTGGGAGCCAATCTTGGTTGAAAAAACAGGATATAAACATAAATGAATGGACAAACGGACCACCACAGTGCTCCTTGCACATACAAACACATTTGTGGAGGGGGAAAGGAATTACAAATAACAGCAGTGCTTCTGCAGGCTTATTTGAGAAAGTGTATATTATCTAGCAACAAAGCATGGGGGAGAAATTCCATTCCGTTCACATTTAAAAGCAAACCTACCTAATTCACACTTACCAAGACAATATGCAAACCAAAACACATCCACCCTTCAAAAATTGCAATTCTCTAAATTTTGCAATGCTGCTCAGCCAAGTAACGTGTGCAAAAATGCATATACTAGGGTAACGTGTGCATAAAAATGCACGTATGTGAAAATAACATACAAAAATGTAACATACAAAAAAAGGCACAATTACATGATATGTGTACATTGAATGTGTACATTAAGCAAAATTACAAATGTGTATATTAGGGAGAAATTCACACTAAAATGCTGATAAATTTTCATGAGGACTTGAAAAAAATCTACCTGATGTGGAAAAGTGAAGAACTGAATTTAAGACTGGAAAAAATAGAAAATGAGAGAAACCAAAACTGACAGATCCTTCCATCCCTCCTTGCAAGTCAAACTGCTGCAGCCATCAATGTTAACATCACCTGTTGTGCTGCAGTAGCTGCCCAGTTGTTTGTTTAAAGAGGCACATTTATTATTTCTTTATTTATTTATTGGATTTCTTAGTCGCCCATCTGGCTGGCTAACCAGTCACTCTGGGCGACATACAAAATAAGCAAAATAGCAGAAAATGACACATCAATACAATAACATCAAAATCTAAAAGCAATGATGTTAAAATCTAGCCCACCCCAAAGGCCTGCCTGACGAGCCAGGTCTTCACAGCCCGGCGGAAACTCATTGTAGAGGGGGCCTGGCGGAGATCATTTGGAAGGGAGTTCCATAGGGTGGGGGACACAATTGAAAAAGCCCTTTCTCTAGTCCTCACCAGTCTAGCTGTTTTGACTGGTGGTATAGAGAGAAGGTCTTTTGAGG
Source organism: Rhineura floridana (assembly GCF_030035675.1). NCBI lineage: Eukaryota > Metazoa > Chordata > Lepidosauria > Squamata > Rhineuridae > Rhineura > Rhineura floridana. Next base: position 229,391,965 of record NC_084481.1, on the reverse strand, counting down.
CCGATCTTGTTAGGCGGCATAGCTGATGATGCTGGAGGCGCTCCTTCAGATAGGCTGGGCCGAAATCGTGTAGGGATTTAAAGGTCAAAACCAACACCTTGAATTGGGCCCGGCAAGCAACTGGTAGCCGGTGCAACTCTTTGAGCAATGGAGTTACGTGATCTCACTGGCAGCTGCCTTTAATCAGGCGCACCACCGCATTCTGAACCAGTTGCAGCTTCTGGACCGTTTTCAAGGGTAGCCCTACGTAGAGCGCATTACAGTAGTCAAGGCGAGAGGAGACCAGGGCATGTACCACCAATGGGAGCAGATGATTGGGAAGGTAGGGGCGTAGCCTCTGTATCAGATGGAGTTGATACAGTGCTATGTTGGAAATGTGCAAAGCCAGAGTTTTCTCTTTCCTTTTTTGGACCTATCCCTGGGGAAGGTGATGCTAACATTAGTACTTCACATTATAGAGCAGCGATTGGGAACCTGTTGCCCTCCAGCAGATGTCGTCGGACTATAGCTCCCATCATCTCTTACCATAGGACGTGCTTGCTGGGACTGATGACCAATGAGCAGGGGATGATGGGAGTTGTAGTCCAACAACATTGGCTGGAGGACCACAGGTCCCCATTCCTGCTACGACAGATGGCAGCTGAAGTGGTCTGTGCTTGCTGTGGCCAGCCTGAGTATTTATTTATTTATTTATTTATTTTATTCAATTTCTATACCGCCCACAGCCCGAAGGCTCTCAGGGCGGTGCACAACATAAGATAAAATACAATAGAATCACAAAAACAGTAAAATCATACATATTAAACAATTAAGCGACCTGGTATTGTATGGCTGCTTTGTTATCTACATTCAGGATGAAGTTTATATTTCTTTATTTGATTTATATCCCACCCTTCCTCCAAGTAGGAGCCCAGGGCGGCAAACAAAAGCACTAAAAACACTCTAAAACATCAAAAAAACAGACTTTAAAATTTATTTTTTAAAAAATCCTTAAAAACATATTAAAACATCTTTAAAAACATATTTTTTAAAAAAAAAAAGCTTTAAAAACATCTTTTTTTAAAAAAAACTTTTAAAACATATTAAAAAGCAATTCCAACACAGATGCAGACTGGGATAAGAAAAAAGGATTCGGCAGATTCATGGAGCTCGGGTCTCCCACTGGCTGTGCACCATGGTGGAGGGGAGTCACCTTCACCTTTGAAAGCCACCAGAGTGAGGGAAGCCAGATTTATCTCCTTGCAGGCAGAGTTCTAGAGGCATCACCACTGCCACACCTAGAAGTGAGCTTTGCCCTCAACCCAGCTCATCTCTCTCTTTGCAGCGTCTGTTCGACAAATAGCCCTTTAGCAAATGACTGGCTGCACAAAGTACGGCTCATTTAATGGCTGTTGGAACTGGTTATGTATGGCTTGTTCACACTGAAGGCAGGCAGGATCAAATGGTCTCTGCACATGTACAAGTGTTTATGTGAAAGAGTGTATGCATGTTGATTTGTACAGGTTATCAATTAGTTCTCCTGTTTTAGTCACTGTGTGTTAAAGGAATTGTTTTATTGCATATTTTTTAATCACAACATTTATATTTCAATGTTTTAATGGGATTGTTTTATTGTGTATTTTATTTATTGTGTATTTTTAATTATGCCATATTTTAATAATGTGTAGTTGGTTTTTATATTTTGTAAACAGGTTAGAATCCTGTTTTGGCATTATAGATTCTACGCCATCGAATGTAACATGTGAATACCCCTTGCAGGTGTTTTCTTAAAATGAAATAGATTTTATGCCTATAAAATCTAATTATTATTTCAGTTGCCCTCTTTTTACCCCCTTCCTCACCTTTTAATTATATAGATTGTGAACTCCTTGGAGGTACAGAAGCATTAGCTCTTGGCTGTTGGGAATTGCTGCAAGCCACTCAGAGCCCATGGAATAGAGCAGAATAATATAACATCCAATTTTTAACAGTTATGATACTTTGCAAACACAGGAACAGAGGAAGCTGCCTTATACTGTGTCAGACCACTGGTCCATCTAGCTCAGTACTGTTTACACTGGCTGGCAGCAGCTGTCTGGGATTTCAGACAGGATTCTTTCCTAGCCCTATTTGGAGATGCCAGGGATTGAACCTGGGGCCTTCTGCATGCAAGGCAGATGCTCTGCCACTAAGCCACTGTTGATAGCTCTTCTGTGGCTTTCAGTTATCACTGAGAAGACCAGCAAAGCAAATACCCTCTGCTGAGTAAACTTGCATAAACTGAACAGTTTGTATTCAATGGATCTGACTCCCAGGTAAATAAGCATGCATAGGATTGCACTGCTAATATATATTTTTCTGAAGCACACAAAAAGAACCAAACTTGGTCTTGGGATTTTTTATTGATGAAAAATCTGTGATTGCAAAAGCACACCGCCAAATGTTGTTCATCCAAATCGAGCAGAAGCCTGAAAATGGATGGCATCTTTAGTTGGGGCTTTTCTGGGGTGATGATGATGCTATTGGCTTGGGATTAAGGACTGGGAAGAAATCTGATTCAGTTCGCACTTAAAAGCAAAATTAATCAAATTCACAATTTCCAAAACAGCATGACAACCACAACACAGCCATCTGTTGAAGTTTGCATTTATCTGAATTTTGCAATGCAGTTCTCCAACCAAGCATTGTTTACAAAAACGTATATATTAGGGGGAAATGTGCATAAAAATGAATATATTAATAATATACAAAAATCATTAGGAGCTATTGCTTGGAAAATGAGTATATTAGTCAAAACTGCGTACAAAAATGTGTTTATTAGGAGAATTTTCATCAGGATTTTAGCAAATGCTGCAAAAATGCAGAGAAAACTGAAAAAAATAAGAAACTGAGAGCAGCAAAATTCTACTTGGGATTTATTTCACTGCCAACCTTATTGCACCTGTACCCCATTGTTGCAAGTACCTTGCTGAGCCGAAAGATAGGTGCCATTGCCTTCTCCTCCTTCTGGCCTCCGTGTCAAGGCATCATCCAGTGGTGGCTGATGGCTCCATGTCAGCGGGGCAGTGGAATCCGCTCTGGGTTTTTGTCTGAACTTTCAAGGTGCTGTCCAAGGTGCTGAGTTCCTTGAAAATTCAGACTAAAACCCAGAGAAGATTCCACTGCCCCACTATCTTCAGAGCTGTTAGCCTGCACTTGAAGCATCTCTTGGAGATACCAAAAGATCTTTACCGCATCAACCCGGAGTGGTTTGTTCAGAGCTTGGAAAAGTTACTTTTTTGAACTACAGCTCCCATCAGCCCAATCCAGTGCCATGCTGGCTGGGGCTGATGGGAGTTGTAGTTCAAAAAAGTAACTTTTCCAAGCTCTGGGTTTGTTTATAAGCTAGGAGGCATCTCATTAACAACAACTTGAGAGGAAACACACCACTGGCAGGTGGAAGACAAATGCCATGGCGACTGCATCATTTATCAAATCAAGGGAGAACGACCTTTGCTATCCGTTTAGAAGCAAATGGAAAGATTTGAGTTTTTCAACTTGCCTGGAGTGAGGTGGGGTGCACACTGCACACACAGCTAGATCCCTAGTCACTACTTTGCCCAGATTAATGACAGAGTACATTTTGCAAACACTTAACCCAGTGGTTGTTATTAGGGAAGGGTGAACCTGTCCATTTCAGTTTCTCTCTGTTTCTTATTTTTCCAATCTTTAAATTCAGCTCTCCACATTTCCACATCAATTTGCCATTTTTCTTTTTCAAAAATCCTCATGCAAACACATCAGCATTTTAGCACGAATTTCTCCTCATATATACATGTTTGCATGCAATTTCCCCTAATGTAACACATTTTTGCAATTTTCCCTAATATAACATATTTTTGTTTGCTATTTTGGAGGATGGCTGTGTTTTGGTTCAGAAATAGTGGATTAGGTAGGTCTGTCTTTAAATGTGAACGGAATCAAATTTATTTCCCATCTCTACTTGCAAGAATTTACTTTTGTAATACAAAGTGTGGAGTTGGGCTCACACTGCAAGTGACAAGCCCATTTTGGCTTCTCTTAAAATCTTACCTCTATCTGTACCCATAAGGGTCAAATATAAAAACCTTTATGTTATCCTTTGACATGTATGTGTAATAGCTAATCTAGGATAGCAAAGCATTTTCCTAAGAGTCATCTCCAGCAGAAGACAATGTGCACCCTTTTCAGGGGTCCTTCTGTGGTGATAAAGCTGCTTTAACCCCAGAACCCGCAATCTGACTCACCCTCTGTCCATTCACTCTGATGTGCGTGCAGGGGGGGTGGGAAGAGTACACAATTACATCTTTTGTCTTAGTCAACAAGGACAAGAATAGGTTGTGTCTCAGCCCTGTGCAACTCTCCCCTATGTCCTGGCACATCACATCACCGCCTGCTCTCTCATACAACAAAACTTCATTGGTGAGAAAAGAGAAGAGGAGCCTCAGCTTCTGTGGGCTATTATTGTTGAGCCATAAATGTGCATGGTACTTCAGAAAGTATGAGAGGAGCAGGTTGCTGGAAGGAGGTGCTAGACACAGGGGTGACCACAGACTCATATTATGAGGCTGAAAGAATAAACACCCACTATCTATTACATAATGGTCTGAAGGCCTTAACACCCTTGCTATATTTGAACATACTTTTTATAAACAGTAATTTGGATACCGGTTTGGACATTTGGAGAGCATATACAGGTATCGATCTGTATGTGCAATCTAAGGTGGATGTATTGATGCTTGTTGCATTGTTAATGTGAACTGAGAGGGGTTTTCTTTTCTGTTCCTTTACCATCCCCCCTTGCTTCCCCCTCTTTTTTTCTTAAATCAATTTTAAAATCAATTAAAAATTCATGCAATGTCGTACAGCTGATAAACAACTCAAAAAGTTTACTGGTGGTTATGTTGTAATGTTCATTTAAAAAAAAATTAAAATAGAAATAATTTATTTATTGTTCTTTTCATGTATTGTAAGCCAGTGTGGGCACAATATTGCGGGAAAGTGGCATACAAATAAATGAACAAATGACTGATAATGGATGGATGGGATCTCAGGTGTTAATCTTGAAAGGCAGCATTTGGCAACAATTTGTAGGGTACCATGCCCAGTTCTTGCCATGACCCCTGAATCTAGCAATGATCCGGACACAGTCAGAAGCTGCAGGGGCACCAGATGGGGATCTCAGGACTTGGAGATGAAGCTAAGGAGACCATTGCACACGAGGCTATTGGGCAGGAGCCCCCAAAGGAACCACCCAAAACACCAAGGCCTGTAGGACCAGATCTTGGACCCTCACGGGCATTTTCCCTTGAGCCTGAAGAACCAGGTACCTTCCACCAAACATTTATTATTGTTGTTGTTGTTATTTACTCACCTTTCACCCAAAGGTCCCAGGGTGGATCACAACAGTTTTTAAATACATTATCGGTCTGGCAGCACAGGCAGCACACCAGGATGGAAGCTATGAAATGGAGGAGGTGTGTTAAATATTCCCCCTTCTAACTTAGCTAGACCCAGAGACGATGGAGGATTCAGAGCTAATATTCATATTAATAATTCCCCTCAACCAAATGGGGCATAATTAAACACAGGGAATAGTCATCCCTTTGTCTATTCATGATGAGCCCACCATCATGGCATCTGACAGAAACCAGAACACCTTTGGTGCTACCAGGGGTGAAGTGGCCCAGAGTCTCAGGGGATCATAGACCCTTTACTTTTTTGGGAGCGGGGCCCCAGCAGGATCCCTATGTCTCCAGTGTCCTGTGAGCCAATCAGCACGAAGGGGGACTGTGTTAGCCACTGAGAAGAGTTTTTTAACATGGCTCTTTGTCCTTTCTTGCTGATTGGAGTCAATCAAAGTGAAAGGAGGCGAGTCAGCTACCGAGAAGAGTCTAACACACTCTAACACACTTCCCTTTCATGCTGATTGGCTCCTGTGGATGTCTGTTGTTGTGGGAGAAGGTGACATGGGAAGGACTGAGGAGTGTGGAGATAATAATGGAGAGAAAGCAAGCGGCTGAGGAGATGGGGACATGGCTGTGAGGGGTTGTGGCATGACTATCATGAAGGGACCCTGCACTTCTGAATTTATCACTGCACTACTGGGTGCCACACTAAAATATCTCCAGTCATACAACCATAAACTTCAAGCTTTCCTCCAAGACATGAAATCTCAGAGTGACTGCCATCAATTACGATCAATTAAATCACATTGATAATGCCATTATTTATTTATTGTTATTATTATTATTATTATTTATTACATGTATTAGTTGCTTGATACCCAAAGGTCCCAAAACGACTTACACAGTGTTAAAAAAAAACAAATAAAACACACTATAAAAACATAACAACAAACAACAGCAAAACAATAGCAACACCACCCATACATAGCCACAGGAAGGTTAATTACCTGTATTGTAAATTGTTAAGTAGTTCCACTTAGTTGGACAATTGTTTGTATAAACACTGAAAAACATTCCTGAACTGATAATTTCTTGGAATGTTCAGATGCATGCCAGATATCTTCTCACGACTAAGAGATTTAATTTGCTGTTATGTAGCTGAAATTTATTGAATTTCTTTCATGTATTCAGGTATATTGAGGAAAGTACCATCTGTTTCTCACTAGAAAGCAGCAACCAAACTGACCATCATTTCACATACCATATCAGGAAAGCCCTTTAGCTGTTTTTGAGACTCAGTTTTATGGTCCATGGATTGCCAGGTCCAATGTTGTGTGGGACTCTAGAACACAGATAAACTGAGATTCTGAGATTATACGAGAGAGAGAGAGAGAGAGAGAGAGAGAGAGAGAGAGAGATGCCTCCTGATCAGATGTGGTGGAGAGGTGTGTGACGACTCAGCATTAATTCTCAGGCAGCAATTCAGCATTACTTTGAAATCTATTGACATACAAATAAGGATTTATGGGCACTTTAACAAGGCTGAATACATTATTGGGATTTGAGTACCATGGACTGCCTTTTACTGGAATACAATTTTTAGCACTCTTCCCCCCACCCACAGTTTAAATGTGCATATTTTATTTTATTTTTTAAAATCACATTTCCTCTTTTGATTAGAGAATTCTATAATTCAGCGGATTTGATGAAGATTATTACGGCTCCATGTCTTGCAAGGGTTACTGTAGCGCCAGCCCTTCCATGAGGTGAGGAGGCAGCCTCAGGCAGTAGATTTTGAATCTCAGCAAGAGTGCCAGGATGGGAGATAGGGAAACCTGGGGCACAATCCACCAGGACATTTTCCTATCCAAGTCTCATAAATAATTCTCTGCTCTTGTTCAGCTTCTGTTCACTTCAGTTAGACATCCCACTGAGTTCTGCATCATGTTAGTGAGCGTGTCCTAAGCAGGATAAGTGAATCTGTTTTGGTTTCTCTAATTTTTTTCCCTATCTTACATTCTCCACATTTCCACAGCAGTTTGTGATGTTTTCTTTTTTTAAAGATGCCCTCCTGAAACTTCATCACCATTCTAGCATGATTTTTCCCTAATATACACGTTTTAATGTAATTTTCCCTAATATACATAATTGTGCAAACAATTTCCCCTAATATAATGCATTTTTGTATGCTATTTTCACTAATAATGGGCACACTTTACCTTTTTATATGAACTTTTTGGACACATTATCTGGCTGGAGAACTGCATTGCAAAATTCAGAAGATTTCAAAGGATCACTGTGCCTCTGTTCACGTATTGTTTTGGGAGGTGTGAATCAAAAAGGGTTCCCCTTTGAATGTGACCTGACTGCTTACCGGGAGGTATGAAGGGAGGAGCAAAGCAGTGCTGACGTCAGAGTGGTGCAAACACACCCGTGGAAACACTAGATTGGTGCTTCCAGTGCATTTGTACCATGCCCACCTTGCCACTACCTTGCCCCCTCCCTTTCTGTTTCCCAGTAAGCAGCAACAACACAGCTGATGGGAGGTCAGGTGAGCATGCCACCACCCAACCCCAGTGAACAGAACAGAGACTGGAGACATTGCAAGCACCTATGCAGTGGAGGCTGGTCTGCTAATTATCTACTGGCTATCATCTTCCTCCTCCTTAGTTTCAGCACCTTACCTTTTTGGGAGGAGGATCCTAGCAGAGTCCTTATGTCTCCAGCATCCTACAAGCCAATAAGCATGAAGGGAGTGTGTGTTAGCCATTGAGAAGAGTCTTCTGCTTCCTTACCCTTTCCTGCTGATTGGAATGAATCAGAATGAAAGGAGGTGAGTCAGCCACTGTGAAGACTCTCCCTTCATGCTTTTTGTATCTTAGGGCCATATGTTGTTGTGGGAGAAGGCATTAACAAGGGTCTTATTCTCAACCCAGCAAACAAAAAAAGCATGGGAGGGGGTGTGGTTGTGACTGTCATGAAGGGACCCTGCACTTCTGAATTGCCACTGTGCTACGTTCAGCCCTGCCTTTGCAGAGCTCAGCAGGGAGGAGAATGGGGACAAGACTAGAATTAGTTAACTCTGTCACTGGCTCCGCCTCCCCTCTTTGTGGTTTTCCCTGTGGCAGCCCGTAAACTGCGGAAGTCCCTCCGCACAGCAGTGCGTTACATATCTTCCTTGTATAGTTTTCACCGCATGCTGAAGACGCGCCTCTTTACCCTGGCTTTTGACACTTAAGGTGTTTGTGTTGCGGGATGCACCTCTTCTGCTGAATCTATCGACCAGTCCACACTATACATTATATATGCAGTGTCATACCACTTTAAACAGACATGGCATCCCCCCCCTCCCAAGAATCCTGGGAACCGTTGTTTGCGAAGGGCGCTGAGAGTTTTTGGAAAGGAAATGGACTGCCTCCAAGTCGATCCCGACTTATGGTGACCCTATGAATAGGGTTTTCATGGTAAGCGGTATTCAGAGGGGGTTTACTATTGCCTCCCTCTGAGGCTAGTCCTCCCCAGCTGGCTTGGGCCTGCTCAGCTTGCCAAAGCTACATAAGCCAGCACCTTCCTTGTCCGCAGCTGCCAGCTGGAGGGCAACTGGGCTCCTTGGGACTATGCAGCTGGCCCACAGCTGCACAGGTGGCAGGGCACATAACTCCTGAGCCACTCACTGTGGGGGTGATCTTTAGCTGGCCCTGACGCCCAGGAGACACAAGTGGGGTTTAGGACGTCCCTATTTCCCTCCCAGAGTTACAGTTCCCAATATTCACTGAGAAGAGAGGGGCTGATTGTTCAGCCAGTATGTTGGCTACAGTCCGATGTGTATAACATTAACCATGATGTTTGGGTCCCCTTGAATCAGGTCCCCGGGCCAAGGGCCTCACTTGCCCCCCTAATTCTGGCTCCTGGGGCCAGGTTAGCCTCCTGCACTGGGGGCTAGCCAGCCCTGATCTGTGTAATATTTGGAGAGCATGTACATGTTTTTTACTGAAAAAAAGGTTTTAAGCCAAATTAAGCCTGTAATTTTATTCCAGTCCAGAACAGAGACTGCATTTCATTCCCTTATTTTGCCAGGCATCACAGCATAGTTTCTCTCTCTCTCTCTCTCTCTCTCTCTCTCTCTGTCTCTGCATCACATTGATTAAAAATACACTCCAAGCCACTAGCAAATAACTGGGTTATTTGGGACATCTCTGTTTATCTTTGCTTTTAAATAGGCTGCACTGACATCAGGCGCGGTCTGCGCAGCAGACTCTTCAGCTAAAATTACAGCTTGCCAACTGTACAGAGCGAAGGCCCACGGAAGCCTGCAGAAAGGCCTTTAGTAGTGTCTAACATCTAATTAGTTACTTTGGGTCTGTTCCAAAAAGCCTGCAGGGCCAGAACATTTTTGGGAGGACAGTCACACAAAATCCTTTCCAAATCCAGAAGACGTCCGCCATGAAATAAGTCTTCAAAAGGTTTGCACTTTGATAGGATTTGGCTTCCCCCTCTCCCTCCCCCCCTTTCTCTAAATGCATCTCAGAAATAAGACTGTCTAACCAGCTCACTCCCCCATCCCCAATCCTATTTTGAAATAAAAAGAATACAGATGGAGAAATGCAATGTTGCAGAACAAGGGCGGGATACCCTTTTCAGCCCAAGGGCCACATTCCCTTCTTCCAGGGGCCAAATGCTAGTGGCAGGCAGAGCAGAAGCAAAAGGGGGCGGAGAAATGAATGCAAATTTTACATTTTTACAGTAAGCTAGTTTCTACATATATTCTCACACTCCTCTCGATCCTCCATCCAGAGGAGCAAGAGGCATTATTATTGTTGTTGTTGTTGCTGTTGTTGTTATTATTATTATCCACCCTTCTCCCAGAGGTCCCAGGGTGGGTTACAACAATTTTAAAATACATCGCAAACAATTAGAAACAACGTAAAATCACAGCAAACAGGGTGGGTCCTAAAAATATACATCTCAGGTGTCAGAGAAAAGAGGCGCATCTTCAGCATTCGCCTAAACTGTGCAATGAAGCTGGCAGACGCACCTCAGTGGGGAGGGAGTTCCACAACTTAGGGCCACCACACAGAATGCCCTCTCCCCAGCTGTCACCTTTCCAAGTGAGCCCCCTCTGCTGAGTTCAACACCCAAGAGAGTCGGTAGGGAAGGCGGCGGTCTCTCAGATATTTGGAGCCTAAGTCATTTAGAAATCAGAAGAAGGCTAGGACTGGGGAGGGCAGCTGTGAGAGAACTAGAAAAGGTCCTCAAATGCAAAGATGCATCACTGAACACTAAAGTCAGGATCATTCAGACCATGGTATTCCCGATCTCTATGGATGGATGTGAAAGTTGGACAGAGAAAAAAGCGGGTAAGAGAAGAATCGACTCATTTGAAATGTGGTGTTGGAGGAGAGCTTTGCGCATACCATGGACTGCGAAAAAGACAAAGAATTGGGTGTAAGAACAAATTAAACCAGAGCTATCATTAGAAGCTAAAATGATGAAACTGAGGTTATCCTACTTTGGACACATCATGAGAAGACATGATTCACTAGAAAAGACAATCATGCTGGGAAAAACAGAAGGAGTAGAAAAAGAGGCAGGCCAAACAAGAGATGGGTTGATTCCATAAAGGAAGCCACAGGCCTGAACTTACAAGATCTGAACAGGGTGGTCACAACAGATGCTCTTGGAGGTCACTGATTCATAGGGTCGCCATAAGTCGTAATCGACTTGAAGGCATATAACAATAGCAAGTCATTTAGGGCTTTAAATGCTGACATAGCATTTATTATCAGAATATGAAGACACATTCCAGCTGGGCAAAAATGTCCAGGATGCGAAGGTGGGCCAGTGAGGGGGTATGGCCTGAGGAGCATTCAGAGGGCTGGACTTCGAGCCCTAGAGGGCAGCATTTGCGCCTGAGGCCTGAGGCTCCTCATATCTGCTGCAGAAGGAAGGCTATGGATTGCGAACCTGAGCAACAGAGATAATTTGTGGGGCAGCTGCCATCACTTTTGGAAGTGTTTCTATCGGGAACCTATTAAAATAAAGGCTCCAGATTTTTTTCCCCTTATCAGTGTTACGGGTTAAGCGTTAAGTGTCAGTTCCACACATCGAAGTGGTTGAGAGGGCACATGTGGGGTAAAGTGATCCCACAAGTAAACTAGCCCCAAGCTTTATACACCAGTACACCTTGAACTTGGCCCAGGAACAAATCAGCAGCTAGCGTGAATCTCTCAGTAGAGATGTAATGTGCTGAAGCCATTTGCCTTACTGCAGCATATTTCTCTAACTGGAGTTTCTGGGTCAAGTGGAAGGGAAGCCACACATAGAGTCCATTGCAGTAATCTAGTCTTGAAGTCACCAATTCCTAAACTACTGTGGTCAAGTTTTGTTGGTTCAGGAACAGCTGTAACTGTTATACCAGGTACAGCTGATCAAAGGCATTTCTAAGTGATTCTTAAGGACTGCCTGACTCCCTATGTTTCATCTCTATCACTGAGATCTTCTGATGGGGAACCCTTCATGATTCCTCACGTCCCTGAGGTTCAGTTGGCCTCTACCAGAAACCGAGCCTTTAGTACGGCAGGCCCTGCCCTGCGGAACTCCCTACCAATAGATGTTCAACAGGAACCATCCCTTTTTTCTTTCAGACATCTCCTGAAAACTTTTAAAACAGGCCTTTTAATATGAATTTTCTTTTCCAACCAATGCAGTACTTACGGATGCTTTTTATTATCGTTTTTAACTATGTTTTTATTCGTTTTTATCTCTACTGTATTTTTATATGCTATGATGCTGCCTTGATATACTTTTATGAAAAGTGTGGCTTGTAACCTTTTTCAAGTTCAAGGTTCTGGTTTTGGTGTACAAAACCCTACATAGCTTGAGACCAGGATACCTGAAAGACCGTCTTACCCATTATATACCCAGCCAATCACTGCGCTCTGCAGGTGAGGGCCTCCTGCAGATACCATCTTATCAGGAGGCTCGTACTGCACAACATAGGAAATGGACCTTTAGTGTGGCGGCACCTACCCTGTGGAACTCCCTCCCCTTAAATATTAGACAGGCTCCATCTCTGCTATCTTTTCGGCGCCTTTTGAAGACTTCCCTCTTTCAACAAGCCTTTTGAGACCTATCCCAGTCTGCGTCTGTGTTAGAATTGCCTGTTAATATGTTTTTTTAAATAATGTTTTAACCCTTTTTTAAAAGATATTTTAAAGCTTTTTTTAAAAATGCCTTTAACGTTGTTTTGCTTTAATGTATTTTAAGGTCTGTTTTTATGATGTTTTAAAGTGTTTTTAGCGCTTTTGTTTGCCACCCTGGGCTCCTGCTGGGAGGAAGGGCGGGGTATAAATCAAATAATAAATAAATAAATAATAAAAATAAATAAATAAATTCTGTTTACGACAGCTGGTTTCTGCATGTAGCAGGTTCTGGAGCTTCCTAGTAATGCTGGCCCTAGATTCTGCATGAACTTTGGTTTGGCTCTGCCTTGGCTGTCAATGAACCAGTACTGAGTCGCATCGGTTGGGATACATTCAAAGAAGGGTTGCTTTGGGCTTGGTTGCAACATGAGAGTGTGCCAGCAGCAATGCATGATGGGAAGAGGTCTCTGGCAAATGGTAAGACTTATTTACCGCTGAGTCAGCAGCAAATCCAGATTCGTTTCAGTGATAATGGAATGTTCAGTCCCAAAACAGAAATTTGGTTTAGAAAATGAGAAGGGGCATAGAAAAGGACGTGTCCGCTGCCACGTCATTGAAATGGGGCCTGTTTATTTTAATTCTGTCTCTCCAGGCAAGCCATCGGACAGAACAGCGCCCGTTAGTATTGCTACCTAGAAATCTAATCACCTGTTTATGTCTACATCCTTTCCTGAAATGACATCAAAGAACTGCTGGTGGAAACTCAAACTGCACCCTTCAAATGTCTTCTTTTTCGGCTTTGCTGTTTCCCTCTACTTAGTGGCAACTTCTCTTTAAGCTGTTTGGTGTTTACAGCAGCGTATTTTAAAACCTAAGCAGATTGACTGGAACACTGGAGTGCCCTGTTCCCACCAGTGAATTAGACCTTTCTTTGAAACATCTAAAAGTATTGCTTCCCCTCACCACCCCCACCCCGTAAGCTAAAGTAAGGCCAAAGCAAACTGTGGCGTGCAACCGAGGCAGGGAAGACACTGAGAAATGGGGCCTAGCAGAGAACAAGATGGCCATGGGTGGGATGCGGTTACCAGCCCACGTATGTAGGTTCTCCCCACTTGTGATCCCTAGCAACTGGTATTAAGAGGCATACTGCTTCCGACAGTGGAAGGAGAACACAGACATCATGGCCAGTAGCTGTTGGTGAGGATCCACTGGGGATCACCTTGGGTAAAACAGCTTTTGTTGCTGCAGCTTTCTCTTTCGGGTGGCCCCAGTCCAACTATCCAGGAGCCAAAACTGCTGCTACTGAGCCGGTACAAGCAGACGCAGCACAGGGCAGAAAACAGCTGGCCATGACGAAGGGCTCAGGAACCTGAACAGCCCAGAGGAAGCAAGCCGGGATGGTGGAGATGGTGGAAAGTGGTTTCCTGGAGAGGGAGAAAGAGGAGCAGAGGCCACCTTCCCTTGCCTCCAGTCTTTGCTTATTTGCAGAGAGATCCCTGACAGAAGACCTCCCAGCCTTCCCAACCCTAAAGGTTGAGGATTCGGGAGGTCCTGTTCTTTGGTGGTGGCCTGAGGGTATCTTGAGAAAGGGCCTGCACTCCCTGGATCTTTTGCTTCCCAAAGGCTGAAGTGGGGGCAGGAAAGCAGCTATTGGGATGCACCAACTGGGAAGAGATTATTGAATTGCCTGGGAACAGGGCAGCCAGGCTCAGGGCCTGAGACTGATCCTGTATCTTTAGGAGAAGAGAAAGTCAGCCAAGTGCAGGTCTTCTTGCAACCCTGTAATGGGAAAAACCACAAGGTGGAATTCTCCCTTCCCCCTGCACAACTTTTAAAGATACAGAAGGCCTCTTGGAGGCCGGGCCTGGCAACTGTATCTATAAAAGTTGTGCAGGAAGAAGGGAGAATTCCACCTTATGGTTTTTCCCATTACAGCGTTGCAAGAACACCTGCACTTGGCTGACTTTCTCTTCTCCTAAAGATACAGGATCAGGATCAGGCCCTGAACCTGGCAACCCTACCTGGGAAGCACAGGTGCCGTTGGAGGCCTGATCCTGTATCTGCTGTGAAACCTCAATAAATCATGAGTAACTGCACTTGGCTTGTTTGGTCCTCATTTGGGGCTTAATTTGAGCATGTTTCCCCAGGAGATCATGGACCTTGCAGCCTTTAATGTGCCCCTTCCTGAGGAGGGCCCCACACCAATAGGCTTTTCCTCCGTGAATTTCATAGAATAGTGGAGTTGGAAGGGGTCTATAAGGCCATCAACTCCAACCCCCTGCTCAATTTTCCTAATCCTCTTTTCTAATAGAAATTGATAAGGGACGGATGTGCAATAATCAGTGGTGTAGTGGTAAATTCTGAAGTGCAGAAGCCGATGGGGAGAGTTCCCATAACCATGTCCTCAAGGAGAGTCCAACAATGCAGGCAGTCATGTTGACATTATTTTAGATATATCTGTGCACACATGCCAAATGGCTACAGCACATAGCACAATGTTCAGTTCATTAGAGTCAGCATCTGCAGGCCGGCACATTGTTGGGAGTAGGAATGAAGCAATCTGTCCATCTTGGTTCTCGCTGTTTCTCGTTTTTCCAATCTTAAATTTGGTTCTCCACATGTCTGCACCAATTTGTGAACTTTGTTTTTTAAAAAATCCTCATGAAAATTCTCCAGCATTTTAGTGAGAATTTCTCCTACTAAACACATTTTTGTATGCAATTTTGCCTAGCGTGCACATTTCTGCAAGCAGTTTCTCCTAATACAATGTAGTTTTGTATGTTGTTTTCACTAATATAGTCTTTTTTTGCACTTTCCCCTAATATATGCTTGTTTGTGACACTGTTTGGTTGGTGAACTGCATTGCAAAATTTGGATAAGTGTGAATCTGATACATTCGGCTTTAAATGCGAACTAAATCAAATTTATCCTCCATCCCTAATTGGGAGTAAGCTCCATGAAACTCAGTGGTGCTTAGGTTCAGCCTGTAAAACACACTGAACATTAACAAACAATTATCAGCCAGCAGAAGTGCAACTTTAGCTTTTCATTAGAAATGCAAAGCATCTTGCAAAGAAGCGTTGCCATTTAAACTGCTAGCATGAAGTAGAAACCCCCAGCAAAGGAAAAGAAAGGAGCATACAGCTTCTGCTTGATACTTTTCTTCATTCTCTGACTTCCCTCTGTGCTAATCCCCTCATGATCCCCTCTGAGTACACTGATTCAGAGCAGGAGTGGGAGGCACTTGAGGAAGAGGACTCTGAAGGGGAAGAAGAAGGGGAAGACAACAGAGCAGAGCCCTTTTGCCTTGGAGGGGAAAGGTTTGGGAACCACTGGCACTTGATATTGTGGTCCATGATGTTTACACACTTCCCCCCCCTTTTGCCCCACTACTGTCTCTGACCAAACAGACCCCTCAGGTTTCTACAAAATCCTGCAGAATTGTTTGATCCGAGTTGAGGTGGGAGGAAGTGATGTAGGCACACTAGTAGATAATAATGCCTGTTTTCAAAGGCACCTGTGGCACACCATCGCTAGGAGTATGTATCAGTTTAACTGCCATGGCTTCCCCCAAGGAATTCTGAGAGTAGCCACATCCACACCAAACATTTATTCCACTTTAAACCGCCATGCTTTCCCTCAAAGAATCCTGGGAAGTGTAATTTGTGAAGGGTGCTGAGCGTTATTAGGACAGAGTGGTTTAACAGTCAGCCCCTCTTCCCAGAGAATTCTGGGAACTGGAGCTCTGTGAAGGGAATAACGGTCTCTTAACAACTCTCAGCACCCTTTACAAACTACACTTCCCAGGATTCTTTGGGGGAAGCCATGACTGTTTAGAGTGAAACAAATGTCTGGTGTGGATGTGACCCATAGTGTGGTGGTGAGGGTGCTGAGAATATTTTTTAGAGATCCCTAAGGACCCATCCATCACTGGATTGCTGTTCCCCAGAGTTCACTATGGTGGCCTGTGCTGGAAATGTGTCCTTAGAGTTGAGCAGCCCAAACCACTCTCCCCAGCAACTGGTATTCAAACGCATACTGCTTTTGACTGTGGAGGGAAAACACAGCCATCGTGACTAGGGGCCACCGAGAGCCTAATCCATGAATAAGGCACATACCCTGTGGAATTCCCTCCCCATAAATACTAAGCAGGCGCCATCTCTGCTGTCTTTTCGGCACCTTTTGAAGACTTTCCTCTTTCAACAAGCCTTTTAAGTTGAGACCTATCCCAGTCTGCGTCTGTGTTAGAATTGCTTTTAATATGTTTTCTTTAATAATATGTTTTTAACACTTTTTGTTTGTTTGTTTTTAAATATGTTTTTAAAGCTTTTAAAAAATGTTTTTAACGTTGTTTTGTTTTAATGTATTTTAAGGTCTTTTTATGATGCTTTAAAGTGTTTTTAGCATTTCTGTTTGCCCTCCTGGGCTCCTGCTGAGAGGAAGGGCGGGATATAAATTAAATAATAATAATAATAATAATAGGTCTAATCCTCTTTTAATGCACTGTGTTAAGAAGTACTTTCTTTTGTCCCAAATCTCCCAACATTCAGCTTATTTCCATGGCCCCAAGTTCTAGTATTATGAGAGAAGGAGAAAAAAATTCTCCCTGTCCACACTATGCATAATTTTATACACTTCTACCATATCCCTCCTTACTCGCTTTTTCCCCCTCCTAAACTAAAAAGCTAAATGTTACGACGTTTGCTGACAGGGGAAGTGCTCCAGCTTCATGGTATGGCTTCCATTGCTGTTACTCATGGCGGCTAGATGGAATGCCCGTGTTCAGAGGCACTGTACTTCTGAATGCCAGACGCTAAGGAGAGGGCTCTTGTCTCCATGCCTGCTTGTGGCTTTTCAGAGGCATCTGAGTGACCACAGTAGGAAACGAGATGCTGGACTAGATGGGCTTCTTGCTGTGATGCAGTGAGGCTCTTCACTCAGGTCGGCCTTGACATTGCTTGATATGACCATCCAGGTTGCCTCAGATACTTGGGTACACATCCATTTCTAAAATGCTGAAGACTCTTGAGATTAATCAGACGCAAAGTTCCTTCTTTTAAAGGTAAATAATTACTTTAATTAGCAAACAGCACTAACTATGTGTACCTAATGGCGGACATTGGCTCAGCAATTTAAAGAAAATAACCTTCTACTGTCATCCTTGAGGTGCCTCTGCCAAGCTGTCTGAGGGAAGAACTTTGTGGCAAGAACTGCCTTGTTCCCCTGGACCTTGTCATTAGCTCTGTTTCTTGGCCACCCTATATTGGCCACCCTATGTTCAGATACTGAGAGCCAGTCCTAACAGTTGTGGCTGGTGGCTCTGTATCAATGGGGCAGTGGAATCTGCTCCAGGTTTTAATATGATCTTTCAAGGAGCTGTCCAAAATGCTAAAGCACCTATTCCCCTCACAGAGCTACAATTCCAAGTTCTCTGGGGAATGACTATTAAACCACTCTGGGAACTGCAGCTCTGTGAGAGGAACGGGGATCTCCTAACTCTCTGCGCTCTCTCTTTGGGGGAAGCCATGACTGATTAAACTGGAATAATAGTGGAGTAAATGTATACTGTGAATGTGACTATAATGCCTTTGGCTGTCCCTGTGTGTACATGTAAGCAATGGAATCTGGTGGCTCCAATGTCAGTGAGGCAATGAATCCACTCCACGTTATAGTTCGAACTTTCAAGGACCTGTCCGAGGTGCTGAACATATTTGGGGAATGTTGTTGTTGTTATGTGCCTCCAAGTCGACCACGACTTATGGCGACCCTATGAATCAGCAACCTCCAAGAGCGTCTGTCATGAACCACCCTGTTCAGATCCTGCAAGTTCAGGCCTGTGGCTTCCTTTATGGAATCAATCCATCTCTTGTTTGGCCTTCCTCTTTTTCTACTCCCTGCTGTTTTCCCCAGCATTATTATCTTTTCTAGTGAATCATGTCTTCTCATGATGTGTTCAAAGTATGATAACCTCAGTTTCATCATTTTAGCTTCTAGTGATAGTTCTGGTTTAATTTGTTCTTACACCCAATTCTTTGTCTTTTTCACATTCCATGGTATGCGCAAAGCTCTCCTCTAGCACCACATTTCGAATGAGTTGATTTTTCTCTTATCCGCCTTTTTCACTGTCCAGCTTTCACATCCACACACAGAGATCAGGAATACCATGGTCTGAATGATCCTGACTTTAGTGTTGAGTGATACATCTTTGCATTTGAGGACCTTTTCTAGTTCTCTCACAGCTGCCCTCCCAGTCCTAGCCTTCTTCTGATTTCTTGACTATTGTCTACATTTTGGTTAATGACTGTGCCGAGGTATTGATAATCCTTGACAAGTTCAATGTCCTCATTGTCAACTGTAAAGTTACATAAATCTTCTGTTGTCATTACTTTAGTCTTTTGACGTTCAGCTGTAGTCCTGCTTTTGTGTTTTCCTCTTTAACTTTCATCAGCATTCATTTCAAATCATTACTGGTTTCTGCTAGTAGTATGGTATCATCTGCATATCTTAAATTATTGATCTTTCTCCCTCCAATTTTCACACCTCCTTCATCTTGGTCCAATCCTGCTTTCCGTATGATATGTTCTGCATAAATAAATTAGGTGATAAAAATTTTGGGAATAGGCTTCAGCAACTTGGACAGCTCCTGGAAAGTTCAAGCTAAACCTGGAGTGGATTCACTGCCCCGCAGACATCAGAGCCACCAGTCTCCACTGCATGTAAGTCCTTATGTGTGGGATCTCTATTGATACAAATCTGGTGGTGGTGGGGTAAAAAGTTTTCATTCCAAAGGATTATACCAAGTCCTGCAGCAGTTTTTTTCCAAGTCAGAATGAATTTACTCCCACCACCACCACCACTTTCAAATATGTGTTTGGAAATCTCCACATAGCAGCTGAATACCAGCCAGCAGAAAGGGTAGCTTATTGTTGCCCTTGTTTGAATCTTTGATAAGCAAACAGGCGCTTTGTTGATTCAGACATTACATATAAGCTCAGGCTAGTAAATAATTCAAAGCTCACTTGTTTGGTCGGCTCCTTCAGAAAATCAATTGGGGTTTCTAAAAATATATCATCAGCACAGGCTAATTGATCTAATAATACCCATTGTTTGTTTTTCTGCTTTGAACAAATGCGCAGCAAATTGCTTGTGAAATGATGTTTGCTGAGGGAGTCCAGCACAAGAGTAAAAAAGGACCAGACCCTCTTTGGTCCATCACCCACTCAGAACGAAATGGATTCAGGCCTAATTCAAGTGTTCTGCCACTTATTCAGTAGCCACAGAAAACCCTTTCAGCTCTCCACCTTGCTGGGATCTAGTGGTACATAGTCCAGGGGAGCCACACATGAAGTGGATCCAAATATTCCTGCAGAGGCTTGACAGGGCAGCCATTTATGCATCATCAAAAAAGGACAAAAAGGGGATATAGAGCTGCATAAAATTTGCACATTCTAATTTATAAGCATGGATGCATGCAACTTTGAAACAATTATTGCAAATGAAACAGAAATACAATACAGTGCAGCGTAATGGGGAGAACAATGACCAGGTGACCTGTGTACTGTCCGAGTGCTCAGTGTTGAAGGTCACCTTCAAGGCCCCTGTTGCTCTCCCTTCTCAGGGCTCTTCATCTTTACATCAGATGAGGGATAGAAAGATCTCTCAATTTCTGCTCTCTGAATTTTTCATTTTTCCAATCTTAAATTCAGTTCTCCATATTTCTGTGTAAATTTGTGACTTTTTAAAATAAAATCCTCATGAAACTTTTCCAGCGTTTTAGTGAGAGTTTCTCCTAATAAACACATTTTTGTATGCAGTTTTGACTAATGTGCACATTTTTGCAAGCAGTTTCTCCTAATATAATGCATTTTGTGATATTTTCACAAATATATTCATTTTATGCACACTTTCCCCTCATCTATGGATCTTTGTAAATATTGTTTGGTTGGCAAACCACTGCAAAATTTGAACAAGTGAGAATTTTGAAGATTGGATGTGTTTTTGGTTCTCATATTGTTTCAGAAAGTGCTGAAGGATTTGATAGATTCGGCTTGATATGCGGACTGAATGAAATTCCTTGCCCATCCCTAAACCAGACTTGGACTGGGCAGCCCTTCAGGAAGAGAACTCCTTCAGTTTGGGTATGGGCCTCTGAGAGCCCTTCACAAAATAGACAACTGCCCCCTGTAAAGCAGGACACATGGCCACCCTAAGCCTCGACTGTGGGACAACTGTAGGACAGGACAGGCGCCATCATTTCACAGATGAAAATAGGGCATCTGTACGTTTCAGCTGGAGATCTATTTGCTCATTGCCCGGCCCCCCAACATGCATGCACGCATACACACACACAGAGTGGTAGAGTGAAGATGTGGATGGGGAAGCAGGCCTGGACCTCCTGATCTTGCATCCAATGTCCATGGTATCAGTGCAAAGTCTGAAATGGAAGCCCACGTGTGTATTTGAACAGAAAAAAGCTGTAGCTATCAGTGGTGCAGCATCTGTGCTGCATGCAGAAGGTCTCAGGTTCAGTCCCTGGCATCTCCAG
Organism: Rhineura floridana; assembly: GCF_030035675.1. Taxonomy (NCBI): domain Eukaryota; kingdom Metazoa; phylum Chordata; class Lepidosauria; order Squamata; family Rhineuridae; genus Rhineura; species Rhineura floridana. Next base: position 229,370,873 of record NC_084481.1, on the reverse strand, counting down.
GTAGGGCTAGGAGGGACCTCTGCTTGAAACCCTGGAGAGTGGCTGCCAGTCAGTGTGGACGATACTGAGCTAGATGGGCCAAGGTCCTATCTCTGTGTAAGGCTGCTTATTCTGTTCCTGTGTGTATGGCTACATGAACACAAGCCCTCCATAACCCCGGGAATCCAGTGCCACAATATGGCTGCTGTCTGGGCGTGGCACAACACAAAATGGCTTCTGCAGGGACCTGCCATGACATAAAATGGCTGCCACAGCTAAAAAAGCAGGAAAAGACACAAACACATTGGGAGGGTGTGCTTCCCCCTCCACCTTAAAAGGAAAAAAGGTCACCCACTTCAACCGCTCTTGCGCTCACTCACAGAGAGAAACTCTTTGCCCCTCTCCTCTGTTCAGAACAGAAGGCAGGGTGGTGTATCCCGTCCTAGCATCCAACAAAATGTGGGCATGTTTCAGGAGGGGGTGGTGTTCAGTGAAGGAGAACTTCAGCAGCACCAGCCAACATGGCCAATTGTCAGGGATCATGGGAGCTGTTGTCCAGCAACATGGGGGGGAGTCACAGGCTTCCCCTCCCTGTGGTAGGCCCCAGTCACTCTCCACCTGTTGGGACTGCAGAAAAAGTGGTTTTCCTGAAACCTTCCCAGAGTCCCACGGAAAAAGTTTGGGCCCATCTGCAGTTCTGGATTTCTGGAAAACAATGGAGGCTGGTCCATCAGGGCAAATGAGGCACTGCACTCTGCCCTCAACCAGCCCCCACCGGCTGTCAGATTCCTCCTTTGTCTCCTTGCTGCCATTGTCAGACTCAGCAGGGAGGGGGCTGGGGGCAAAACTAGAACAAGTCGGCCATGCCCACCATTGGCCTCCCTGCCTTCCACTCTACCAGTCCCAATGGGCACCAGCTGCTGCTGCTGCAAAATGCTAGCCCTGCTCAACCCAGCAACAGCCTGTCCCAGAGAGCGCCGTTAGAGTCAATCCAGCAAAAAATGATGCCTGACGTTCTGTGATGCGCATCTGCAGAGTGTCAGAGTTTTGGTGCCAAAGACACAGTGCCCCCATCTAGTAAATATCTGTTTAGCCTCGCTCTGTTCATTCTTAATCACAGGGGCACCTGCTTCACACTCCACAGCTCACCATTGCAAAGCAACCATATGCCTGCATAGATGAGCGGGGGTGGGGGGGTGAGGAAAAACTCCCTCTTAGCTCAGATGAAGAGTGCTTGGTAAATATTTAGAGACTGATTTACAGAGCTCTGGATGGTGCTGACAAGAGGAGCGTGCAGAACAAGACTCTTTCTCCTTGCTGTTTACGAAGACCCAAACAGTGCCAGAAAATGCAGGAGGAAAGGAAGGCTCTTTAATTCCTAAATACTTTACTCCGTTCTGATGCAGATTTAAGCATTACTCAGTTCCTACACATTGAACTACACAGTGCCGTCTGACCTATAATGGCCCACGTAGAAGCACCATGCGGTTTTCTGCAAGGAAATTAGACATGTAACGGTGCCATGACTGTTATGGCAAATAATAGGGCCGTGATGTTGAACAGGATGCTCTAGACCGCTGGTTCCCAAACTTTTTTCCCACGGACCGCTTGAAAATTGCTGATAATCTTGGCGGGCTGCTTCATGATTTTTCTGCCTATGGTAGTAATTGTAGCTCACTGTTCTGGATTCTATATGATTTTTAATTGAATTTGTACTGCTTTTTATTGCTTATTTTGTATTTTACTGCATGGCAATTTGCGTTCCATTGAATTCAAATCGTAATACAATAATATACAAGATAAGAAATAAAAGAAGCAATAAAAATGCAATTTAAAATCAATGGGAATATTTCATGCAGACATGCCACGGAGCACCTTAATGAAGCTCATGGACCACCAGTGGTCCACGGACCACAGTTTGGGAACCATGGTGGAGGGAACAGCAGTCCCAGGAAGCAAATACAGTTCTCCAGTCCCAGAGCTTGGAAAAGTTACTTTTTTGAACTACAACTCCCATCAACCCAATCCAGTGGCCATGCTGGCTGGGGCTGATGGGAGTTGTAGTTCTAAAAAGTAACTTTTCCAAGCTCTGACCAGTCCTCTGTATCTGGCCCTCTGTCCTCAGGTCACGACCCCTCCTCAGGCCACCCTCTTCACCAGCCATGCTCCATGCCCTCCTCAAGTACTTGTGGCAGGCTGGAATGTGTGTCTGAACTTCTTCTGGCATGCCTGGGTGGAGAATAGATCTCTCTCTCTCTCTCTCTCTCTCTCTCTCTCTCTCTGTGTGTGTGTGTGTGTGTGTGTGTGTGTGCACTTTTCAGCTTCCCACAGAATTCCATGCATGAACACGGCAGGGGAAGGGCCAACTGCATACCTTACTAGTACATCTATGCAATCTCAGCACAACACTAGCGGTTATCTGTGAATCTCTAGCCATGATGGGGTTCTCCTGTTATCATCACATCCTGAAAGACCAATGCATTCTAGGGACATTTCCCTCCCTATACATCATGAAAAGGAAACATCTGCATAGTAAAACAAAGCAAAGAACCCTGAGCAGAAGTGGGCAAGGCCATGCCTGCATGCCCTTTTGAGTAAGTTTGGTGCCCTGCAAAGAGCACTTACATCTCTCCCTTTCAATCTGTCACTCATGCATGCATGCATTTGCTTCTCCCTTTATTCTCTCTCTCACACACGCATACACACACATACTGGCCCATCACTGTCCTACTCCGTGCTTTCCCAAAGCTGCCCACACTGCTTGGTAGAAGTTACTTGGGGGGGGCACTCCTGCATGGCAGTTAATTGTGGACTCAGAGCTGTACATCTATGCAATTTTTTTTGCAGCATCTGCACAACTTTATCTTCATCAAAACGGCATCTCATTCACACACACAATTTCATCTGGATTTACTGGTTCTGTCGTATTTTTTTTCTTATGCAAACAGGAAATCCAGAACAAACTGGGAAATACTAAGGGGTGGCATTTTGATGAGGACGATGTCATGTGGGCATGAGGGAAGGGCAAATATGTCAAATTCAGTTTCTCTTGATTTTTCATTGTTCCAATCTTAAGCTTAGTTCTTCACATTTCCACATTAGTTAGCAGTTTTAAAATAAAAAGTCCTCATGGCAATTCATTAGTATTTTAGTGTGAATTTTTCAGAATATAAGAATATAAGTTCAAGGTTCTGGTTTTGATGTACAAAGCCCTATACAGCTCGGGACCAGGATACCTGAAAGACTATCTTACACTTTATATACCCAGCCGATCACTGCGCTCTGCAGGTGAGGCCTCCCGCAGATACCCTCTTATCAGGTGGTTCGTTCTGCACAACATAGGAAACGGACCTTTAGTGTGGCAGCACCTACCTTGTGGAATTCCGTCCCCTTGAACAGCCTCTAGAGGGCACCATGTTGGCTACCCCTGTACCTCAGTAATGCAGGGAGGGTTACTCTGTCCTCTTTGGGAGGAAGGGCAGGATATAAATTAATTAAATAAATAGCTACGTATAATAAGCAAAAAGGGAACATAATTGAGCCAACAAGGTACAAAAGATTTTGAAAAACTAATTCAATGGGGAAAGTGTGCTATCCAATAGTTAAGTGCATTCCGATCTGCGTATAAGTCTGTGAACTATGAAGTAGGCAAGTCCACTTTAAAATGCTGGCCGAACAGAATTCTCCTCAATCCCTGGTTGCAGCTGGTCAAGCAAGCAGAGGCATTAGAACAGTCTTTGCCAACCTGATGACCTCCAGATGTTTCAGACTGCAGTGTCCACTAGCCCCAGCTAGTATGGTCCAGTGATGCTGGGACTGAAGGGAATTGTAGCTAAAAACATCTGGAGGCCACTAGGTTGGGCTGCACCAGAAGAACAAGCAGGGGCAAGAATATCTGTCTCTGACACATGATCCTAACATACGTGCATCTGATGGAACATCAATTTTTGGTCCTATATGAGGGCCCCAGTACATCAGCATTCATGCTCAACTAATTGCACTCAACAACTGGTAAGTCCAGCTAGGGGTTCAAGTCTAGACAGCTGAACAACAACAAGCATCAGCATAGGGATGCAGGTGCACATTTAGTTGTGTGTTGACTCCTAAAGGATGCAAACTGGAAGAAGATTCAGAGGAGGGCAACAAGGATGATCAGGGGAATGGAAACAAAGCCTTATGAGGAGAGACTGAAAGAATGGGGCATGTTTAGCTTGGAGAAGAGAAGACTGAGAGGAGATAGGATAGCACTCTTCAAGTACATGAAAAGTTGTCACACAGAGGAGGGCCGGGATCTATTCTCGATCATCCCAGAGTGCAGGATACTCAATAATGGGTTAGAGGAAACCAGATTTTGGCTGAACATCAGAAAAAACTTCCTATTAGAGTGGTACGACAATGGAACCCTTGTCCTAGGGAGGTGGTGGGTTCTCTAACCCTGGAAGCATTCAAGAGGCAGCTGGACAGCCACCTGTCAGTCATGCTTTAAGTTGGATTCTTGCACTGAGCAGGGGATTGGACTCAATGGCCTTATAGGCCCCTTCCAACTCTACTTTTCTCTGATTCTATGACTAGGGATACAAGGAGGCAGCTATTTCTGTCCTATCCCGAGTTCATCAGTGCAATCTGTTCTGCTAAAGATAGTATTCTACTAAAACCTACATAATTTGTCTCACTATCCACTATGGCCAAAACTAACATCATTAGTTATGTCATTAATTTAATTGGAAGGGAAATGTCAAAAATAATGCAGAAACTAATGTAATTATGTAACATTTGCAGATTACAAAACGATAGCAAATACAGTTTGTATTTGCGTGATTTCCATTCCTGACCCCAGACAAATATGCAAATTGTGGCAATTTCTGCTCCCGTTTTCAGTGGAATTGTCCGACATCTCTAGTGTTGACTGCAAACAACTATGGACACTTATGTACACATGGGAATCTCCTTTTTTGCATCAGGGTGACTGATGGCTTTTAATCAGCCATTCACCTTTATACAAAACAAAAAAAATTGCATAAAAACATTGGCTACCTGGTTTGCCTGCTTGTATCACAACAGCTAAAGTAAATTAATTGCCACCAGTTTTACTGTGTAGAGTTACATTAGATGAGCACGTGAGATTTATTTATTCTTTTCCATTCTCTCTCCTCCTATCTGATTGGAAGCCTAAAAAAGAGCAATTCAGGTCCTTGCCCTGTTGTTGTGACCCTCAAGCTGCCAGGAAACCTTGTGAAGTTTCTCGCCTTCCCGAACATTTGTCAAGTTCAAAACCTTTTGTCTTGGGCACTCACCTTCCCAGTCTGCTATGACCTCCCCTCCAGCTCTCTCTCATCTGCCAGCCTCATGTTGCCACTCATTCAAGCCAGTGCCTGTTCCCAACGCTCATGCTGCTGTTTCAAGCTGAGTGATCTTCACATCAATTGCTTCCAAAGGTATGAGGACACTCTCCTGCAGAACTGTTAGTCTGTTAAGTCTCTCTGCTAGTGGAGCCAATTGCCCTGGCCCATGGAGAGCTAAAATCAGTTCCACTGCTGATTTAGCAGAGTTGGAAACTTTAAACCAGAATCGTGTGCACTCTCAGCCAGGGATGGAGGATAAATTCAGTTCACATTTAAAGGCAAACCTACCAAATTTGCATTTTCAAAAACAATATATGAACAGAAACACAGTCATTCTTCAAAATTCACGCGTCTTTGAATTTTGAAATGCAGTTCTTCAACCAAACAATGTGCATAAAAATGCATATATTGTTGAAAATAACATACAAAAACTATATTAGGGAAGATTGCTTGACAAAAATGTGAATATCAGACCTGCCTACAAATATGGTATATTTGGAGAAATTTATTTTATTTATTTTTATTTATTTATTAAATTTATATACCGCCCGACTAGCAATAGCTCTCTGGGCGGTGAACATAAAATAGCATAAAAATACAATGAATAACAAAATAATACTAAAATACAATCATCAATCCAATACAATAAACATTTTAAAAAGTAAATCAGTGTAACTTAAAATGCTTCAGAGAATAGGAAGGTTTTGACCTGGCGCCGGAAGGAGAGCAGAGTCGGCGCCAGGCGTACTTCCTCGGGGAGACTGTTCCATAGTTCGGGGGCCACCACTGAGAAGGCCCTAGATCTTGTCATCACCCTCCGGGCCTCCCTGTGAGTTGGAACCCGGAGGAGGGCCTTCGTAGCAGAACGTAGTACACAGGCCGGTTCATATCGGAAGAGGCGTTCCGCAAGGTATCGTGGTCCCGCACCGTATAAGGTAAGCATTCCTAACCACCGAGGCTACTTGAGCCTCAAGTGAGAGGGAAGAGTCTAAAAAGACTCCCAGACTACGAACCCGGTCCTTTAGGGGGAGTGTAACCCCATCCAGGACAGGGTATATATCCACCATCCGATCAGAGAACCCGTCCACCAACAGCATCTCAGTCTTGTCTGGATTGAGCTTCAGTTTGTTAACTCTCATCCAGTCCATTGTCGCGGCCAGGCAACGGTTCAGCAAATCGACAGCCTCACCTGAAGAAGATGAAAAGGAGAAGTAGAGCTGCGTGTCATCAGCATACTGATCACAACGCACTCCAAAACTCCTGATGACCTCTCCCAATGGCTTCATGTAGATATTAAAAAGCAGGGGGGACAAAACTGACCCCTGCAGGACCCCATATTGGAGAGCCCGCGGTGTCGAGCAATGTTCCCCAAGCACTACCTTCTGGAGACGACCCGCCAAGTAGGAGCGGAACCACTGCCAAGCAGTACCTCCAACTCCCAACTCCACGAGCCTCTCCAGAAGGAAACCATGGTCGATGGTATCAAAAGCCACTGAGAGATCAAGGAGAATCAACAGAGTTACACTCCCTCTGTCTCTTTCCCGACATAGGTCATCGTACAGGGCGACCAAGGCTGTCTCAGTGCCAAAACCGGGCCTAAAACCCGATTGAAATGGATCTAGATAATCAGTTTCATCCAATAGCGCCTGGAGCTGGCCAGCAACCACCCGTTCCAAGACCTTGCCCAGGAATGGAACATTCGCCACTGGCCTGTAGCTGTTAAAATTGTCTGGGTCCAAGGAAGGCTTTTTCAGGAGTGGTCTCACCACTGCCTCTTTCAGACAGCCCGGGACCACTCCCTCTCGTAAAGAGGCATTTATCACTTCCTTGGCCCAGCTACCTGTTCCATTCCTGCTAGTTTTTATCAGCCAGGAGGGGCAAGGATCCAGTACCGAAGTGGTTGCACGTACCTGTCCAAGCACCTTGTCCACGTCCTCGAGTTGAACCAACTGAAGCTCATCCAACAAAACAGGACAAGACTGTGCTCCGGACATCTCACTAGGATCTACTGCTATAACTTGAGAGTCTAGGTCCTGGCGGATACATGAGATCTTATTCTGGAAGTGATCGGCAAACTGATTACAGCGGGCCTCCGACGATTCCACCGTGTCTGGAGGGTTTGAATGGAGAAGCCCCCGGACAACTCGAAAGAGCTCCGCTGGGCGGCAAAGAGATGATTTAATAGTGGCAGCAAAATGATGTTTTTTAGCTGCCTTCACTGCTCCTACATAGAGCTTAGTCGAAGCACTAACCAGCGCATAATTGTATCCGTCGGGAGTTCATCTCCATTTCCGCTCAAGCCGCCTCCTATCTTGCTTCATCGCTCAGAGAGTATACCATGGAGCTGTATGAGCTCTACACAGGAGAGGGCGTGCAGGAGTGATCGTGTTTACAGCCCGGGTCATCTCCGTATTCCACAGAGCGACCAGGGCTTCAGCAGGAGCGCCAGTCCTATCAGCCGGAAAATCCCCCAGAGCCCTTTGAAAACCTTCAGGATCCATTAGTCTCCGGGGGCGGACCATTTTAATAGGTCCCCCACCCTTGCAGAGGGAAGAGGTTACTGAAAGTCTAAACTTCAGCAAGCAGTGGTCTGTCCATGACAAAGGGAGTGTTGTAAAACTCCCCACATCCAGATCACTTTCCCCATGCTCAGTAGCAAAAACAAGGTCTAGAGTGTGCCCCAATACATGTGTTGGACCACTAACATATTGAGATAGCCCCATGGCTGTCATGGAAGCCATGAAGTCCTGAGCCGCGCCAGACAAAGTGGTCTCTGCATGAATGTTGAAATCCCCCAGTACTATTAGTCTGGGGGACCTCAACAATATATCCGAGACCACTTCCACCAGCTCAGTTAGGGAAGCCATTGGGCAGCAAGGTGGGCGGTACACCAAAAGGATTCCCAGCCTGTCCCTCTGGCCCAACACAAGGTGCAAACACTCCAGGCCAGTAACTGAATGAACATGGTGCTTGGTGAGTGAGATGGAACTCTTATAGACGACAGCAACCCCACCTCCCCGACCCTCAGATCTACCATGATGCTGAACCAAGTACCCCGGTGGGCAGAGCTGAGAGAGACCAACTCCTCCCTGCTCACCCACCCAGGTCTCGGTTATACATGCCAGATTGGCTGCCTCATCCACAATCAAATCGTGGACAAGGGAGGTTTTATTATATACCGATCTGGCATTTAATAACAGCAACTGGAGATCTGAGAGTTGGCTGATAGGACTACCAACAACCTTGCGGGTGTGGGAAGGACCGGAACAAGGCACAGCCACAACATGTCTGGACCGCGTTCCCCTTACCTGGCATGTCCTTCTCACAGCGCCATACCTCCCTCTGCCCATCACTACGGTAATTGGGGCCCCCTCAAGTCTCCCCACCTGATGGATAAAACTCTCTCCGAAGCACATAATACAACTAAAATATACAACAATTAAACGTATAAAAACAGCCATATATACAGCCATATATACAGCATATAAACACACTCACATACACACTCACTCAGACATACATTCATATAATCAGGCACCCATTCATCTCAAATTGCATCAACACACCAACAAACAAGAAAAAGAAAAAAAAGAAAAGAAAGCAGCAGCAAAAGCAGCAGCAAGAGCAGCAGCAAGAGCAGCCACCTCTCCTTCCCTTGGGCGATGGTATCTTCTTCCTGCAGGCACTGGGTCTCCCAGGCCACCTCAGCCAGCCGGCTTATGTATCCCTCCAAAGAGGGACAGGTGGTAAGAATCAAGTCCTGGCTGGCTGGGTACCTGGGGCCTGGTCCTGCCAGGCAGAAGTCCCTCTGGGAAGGGTGGTGGAGGTGGTGGTCCCACGGCAGTGGCAGCAGCAGCAGCAGCGGCAGCAGCGGCAGCGGTAGCACAGCAGCAGCACAGCAGCAGCACAGCAGCACAGCAGCAGCAGCACAGCAGCAGCAGCAGCAGCAGCGCAGCAGCAGCAGCAGCAGCGCAGCAGCAGCGGCAGCAGCAGCGGCAGCAGCAGCAGCGCAGCAGCAGCGGCAGCAGCAGCAGCAGCGGCAGCAGCAGCAGCGGCAGCGGGAGCACAGCAGCGGCAGCACAGCAGCAGCAGCAGCACAGCAGCAGCACAGCAGCAGCAGCAGCACAGCAGCAGCAAGAGCAGCAAGAGCAGCAAGAGCAGCAGCAGCAGCAAGACCAGCAGCAGCAGCAGCAAGAGCAGCAGCAGCAAGAGCAGCAGCAGCACAGCAGCAGCAGCACAGCAGCAGCAGCAGCAGCAAGAGCAGCAAGAGCAGCAAGAGCAGCAGCAGCAGCAAGACCAGCAGCAGCAGCAGCAAGAGCAGCAGCAGCAGCAGCAGCAGCACAGCAGCAGCAGCAGCAAGAGCAGCAAGAGCAGCAGCAAAAGCAGCAGCAGCAGCAGCAAGAGCATGCAAGAGTATTGATAATCCTTGACAAGTTCAATGTTACAGTTACAATTACATGGCCCCAAAAAGTAGTAATTACTGATACAATTACAATTGCTCTGAAAGTAACTGATTACTTTACTTTTTCTCAAGAGTAATCACTACAATTACATTTGTTACTTTTAAAAAAAACCCTACAAGGTGCTAGCCTAAAACAACACTAAAAATAAAAAAACACACACAGAGGGTAGTAGAATTAGTTTTTTTATCCAAGAATAACAGATTGGTATAACAGAATCTCACATCCCCCTCACCCCAACCCCAATAATGATGATACCCCAACACTTGAAATCAAATTTTACACTTGAAATGCTTTTATAATATGTTTCTGTTATGTCTCAAAAGAACAAGATGCTCAAAGAGCATGTCAGACAAGGAATGTCTTTTTACAGTCATTACGTTGCCACCAGTACTGAACAGGCGTTCTACTGCGGCGCTTGAAGGCATGCCTGTGTTGTGCTGCAAAAAACACCGCAGCACACGTGGAAAGCCATGGAGTGATGACACTTCCCTGCTGGGAGACCTCAGGTACCTCACCAGTTCCTCCTCAGCAGTGTCCACTGCTGACTTCTTGCCCTGGGGCAGAAAGTTAAAGAAGTCATCTTCTAAGTCATCTCCTTCCTGGTCTTTATCTGAAGACTGATCACTGTCCTCATTAAGTACACCCATCTTTATTTCAGCTTTCAACAAGGCTTCCATTGTGTATCTAAGAAAGAGAGAGGATATGTTAACACATATATGTTAGGAAACCATCATCTGCTCTTCATTTCCTGATGCTTGTCATGTCCCCTGGTTCAGGGTCCAGCCTGAGCCTGTGGATGATGACATGGAAGGTAGGAAGGTGACCAAGTCATCACACTCATGGGGCAGCACAGCAGACCCTTAAGGATTACCTGCAGCAGCCCAAGGTTGTGATGAGGAGCCCCAGGAAGAAAAGGCCCAGCCCCTGCCTACCACCTTAAGCCCTCTGATGCCTCCCTTGAGACAACATTTCCCTTGGAGTAATCCACCCAAAGGGCTTCCTAATGTTCTTACTTGTTAGTATGGGTGGTTGCCTGGCACGATTCGAGCTATTCTAATTTGAAGCAAGGGTGTAGGCAGGCTGCCAGAAGAAGCCTCTTGTCCTCCCAGATAATTGCAAACCGCTTTCATCAGATAGCTGCAAACCGCTTTCGTGCACACCTCTCAGCAGCTGAAAACAGTATGTGTACCTCACAGGTTTGTTTTCCAGCCCTCCTAACTTGAGGTCCAGATTGTAGAGCGTTGGTAGCAAATTCCCCATGAACATGCCATTCTCCCATTGCAGGATGTCTAGGGACTGGGCTAGTGGCCCCATGATCGCTCTATATTCCTGCACCACTACAGTCTCAGCAGCTGTGATCCTGTACAAGGAGCACTGGTCCATTATGGCATTCATTTTTAGTGACACAGTTGACAGGACCTCATGTAGTTGCTTCAACACATCAGAGGTGGAATTCCACCTGGTCTTATTCGGTACCTTCAGATACACACCACATTGCACATCAATGTACTCAGCAATCTGTGCTGACTGGTTCTGCTTGGACCACAACTTGCTGCACTTTCCCATCAAGGAATGAAAGAACCAAGAAGACTACCTTTGGAGGAGTCAGAAAGCATGGCCTCTATGTCTTGTGCTGTCTCCAGGTTGAGGGAGTGGCTAGTACATCTCTGGTGTGGTGGTAAAACAAAATCTTCTCCTGAGTCTGCAGCTTCTTCCTCTGCCTCAGGTCCTGTGTCCAGGATCTCACAGGTGGGCACAAACTCCACCTCAGCCTCCTCCTGCTCCTGGTTATCACCATCGTTGTCATTTGCACTGGTGTCTGCAGCTTCTGTTGGTTCTCTGGCCATGAAAACTTTGAATGCTTTCATAAAGTTGGAGCCATTGTCTGTAGTAGTGCACATAATGTTATTGTGAATCCTGTACCGCACATGCACATCATGCAGTGCTTTTGCAAGGACATCATATGTATGGCGCCCCTTCAGATGCTTGCAAGCCAAGGCCCCGACCTCACACTTCAGGGTAGTTGGGTTGATCCAGTGGGCTGTTACCCCAAAGTAACTCTTCTTGCCATTGGTCCAACAATCTGCAGTGGTTGCTATATATGCCATAGCACCCACTCGGTTTGCAAGAGTTTCTCTCATGTGGCATGCCCTCTTCTCAATTCTATCTCTCAGAGTCTGGGCACATATGATGGTGAGATCTTTTGGGAGTCCAATGTGAACCTGCCACCTAACACCCACAGAGCAGGTGGGAAGAGCGACTCTGCACAGAAGCCCATTATGAGGCACATGACTTTCGTCCACCAATCAGAGGAGCAGGAGACTTCCCCTGCTCCCTTCCCCAACTAAACTCTAAAAGTAACATTGGAAATGTTAAAGTTACAGCTCAAAATTAATGAAATTACTACTCGTTCTGTTGTCAGCAAAATGTAACGAAGTTACCCACTTGTTACTGAAAAAAGTAATACATTACAAGTAATTCGTTATGGGTTGCATCCAGTGACCATTGCAAATTGTGTATCCGGGCATGCACTGGCTGGACATGTCTGTGGAAGCCTGCCTGTTCGCGCAGGTCTCTCTTCCTCAATGCAGGTGCCTGACTGAAAAACTGGCAACGGCCTTTCAACCAGGTGTTCACTTCCTTTAAACTGTTGAGACGTCTTGGAAGAAAAGTAGAAAAAAAGAAACACAGCAGGCGAAAGAGCGGAAGAAATGCACCTTTGGGCTACCAACTTTGTATTTGACAGCGGCCCCAGAGAGAATAGTCAATTCCTTCAACAATGCTAAATTTGAAAAACAGCCTTATCCCCCACTAGCCTACAGCCATGCTACCACGCTCGATCTCATCTGATCTCAGAAGCTAAGCAGGGCAGGCCTGGTTGGGACTTGTTATATTGATCTGGATGAGACTGAGGATAAAACAGAGCTTCTTTATTTAATAATTCTTAAACAGTAAAACATGTGAGCTTGTTCTGTGCTAGGCCTCACCCAGCACACACAACACTGACTAACTAACTCTAGTAACTAAACCAGTCTAGCTCCCCCCTAGGGTGTGTAATACCCTCTGGAGAAAGTTACCTCTTCCTTTGCTGTGCATCTAACCTAAATACACATTTCACTACAGTACTTGGATGGCAGACCGCCTGGGAATACCGAGTGCCGTCGGGATCGAGGAAGGCAATGGTAAACCACCTCTGAATACCTCTTACCATGAAAACCCTATGAATATATCCGAAAGACTCATAGGGTTGCCATAAGTTGTAATCAACTTGAAGGTGTATAACAACAGTAACAACCCCCATTAGCACCTTGCAATAAAGGGAGGGAAATTAAGCGTCAACCTGACCCTTCCAATTAATGCAGCTGGCATTGTAACCATCAATGCCACTACTAAATGATCAGAGATTTTGCAGTGAAGTAATTGAGGCCGCCCTGGTAGCTTGCTATTTCTTTTGATAACAAGCACTTTTCTCTTAATCCAATTAGCATGATATCATGAAGAGGCAGAGAATAGGGACATTATGGCCAGGAAAAAAAGAGATATGAGCCCTGGCAGGACTGCGTAAAGGGATCCAGAGGGGATCCCGGAAATTACAGGCCAGTTAGCTTAACTTCTGTCCCTGGAAAACTGGTAGAAAGTATTATTAAAGCTAGATTAACTAAGCACATAGAAGAACAAGCCTTGCTGAAGCAGAGCCAGCATGGCTTCTGCAAGGGAAAGTCCTGTCTCAGTAACCTATTAGAATTCTTTGAGAGTGTCAACAAGCATATAGATAGAGGTGATCCAGTGGACATAGTGTACTTAGACTTTCAAAAAGCGTTTGACAAGGTACCTCACCAAAGGCTTCTGAGGAAGCTTAGCAGGCATGGAATAAGAGGAGAGGTCCTCTTGTGGATAAGAAATTGGTTAAGAAGCAGAAAGCAGAGAGTAGGAATAAACGGACAGTTCTCCCAATGGAGGGCTGTAGAAAGTGGAGTCCCTCAAGGATCGGTATTGGGACCTGTACTTTTCAACTTGTTCATTAATGACCTAGAATTAGGAGCGAGCAGTGAAGTGGCCAAGTTTGTTGATGACACTAAATTGTTCAGGGTTGTTAAAACAAAAAGGGATTGCGAAGAGCTCCAAAAAGACCTCTCCAAACTGAGTGAATGGGCAGAAAAATGGCAAATGCAATTCAATATAAACAAGTGTAAAATTATGCATATTGGAGCAAAAAATCTTAATTTCACATATACGCTCATGGGGTCTGAACTGGCGGTGACCGACCAGGAGAGAGACCTCGGGGTTGTAGTGGACAGCACGATGAAAATGTCGACCCAGTGTGCGGCAGCTGTGAAAAAGGCAAATTCCATGCTAGCGATAATTAGGAAAGGTATTGAAAATAAAACAGCCGATATCATAATGCCATTGTATAAATCTATGGTGCGGCCGCATTTGGAATACTGTGTACAGTTCTGGTCGCCTCATCTCAAAAAGGATATTATAGAGTTGGAAAAGGTTCAGAAGAGGGCAACCAGAATGATCAAGGGGATGGAGCGACTCCCTTACGGGGAAAGGTTGCAGCATTTGGGGCTTTTTAGTTTAGAGAAAAGGCGGGTCAGAGGAGACATGATAGAAGTGTATAAAATTATGCATGGCATTGAGAAAGTGGATAGAGAAAAGTTCTTCTCCCTCTCTCCTAATACTAGAACTCGTGGACATTCAAAGAAGCTGAATGTTGGAAGATTCAGGACAGACAAAAGGAAGTACTTCTTTACTCAGCGCATAGTTAAACTATGGAATTTGCTCCCACAAGATGCAGTAATGGCCACCAGCTTGGATGGCTTTAAAAGAAGATTAGACAAATTGACGGAGGTCAGGGCTATCAATGGCTACTAGCCATGATGGCTGTGCTGTGCCACCCTAGTCAGAGGCAGCATGCTTCTGAAAACCAGTTGCCGGAAGCCTCAGGAGCGGAGAGTGTTCTTGCACTCGGGTCCTGCTTGCGGGCTTCCCCCAGGCACCTGGTTGGCCACTGTGAGAACAGGATGCTGGACTAGATGGGCCACTGGCCTGATCCAGCAGGCTCTTCTTATGTTCTTATGTTCTTACAACACACTTCCCTCAGCAAGGTTTTTTTTTTGCACCCATACTTTAACTCCTTGCAGAAACAAATTTGGAAGAGAAGGTTCTTGCTTCACTTCTTCAAGTTTTTGAATTTGGGAGTGGAAATGATCTCTCAGCTTTTCAGTTTTATTGAATCATTTAGCACTAAGTGGTTACACTTCACAGTGTGGTGATCTCCCCTCTAACCCACCCACCCCCTCGAGATTCCTCAGAATCTCAGGCCACTCTTTCTTCAGAGGAGACCTGATGAGACCTTTCTTCTCGTTCCTCGCAGGACCCTCCTGTGGGCTTCTCCTGCCTTCTTGTGCTCAGGATCCTCCCCCTTTCTCCTCCTAGGCTAGCCCCCATACACAATCAACAAAGGCAGTGCTACTGCTTCTTACTGACCCCACTTGACTTCCCCTTTGGCTTTCTAGGCATTGAGATTATCACCCTCTTCCTTGCCTGTCCACGCCAAACTATGTTTCTGTTGGAAGCACCAACCACTGTGGGGCTTGTCCTGCAGCCAAATCTTCACCTGTCCTCATCAAGCCCACATCTCCCTCTCAGTGTTTGTATTTATCTCTATACACGGAGAGAGGAGGCAGGCCCTCCAGCCTGACATGTTGTTGTAGCAACTTCCTGCAAATAAACAGAAAGCATAAACAGCAGCATAAACAGATGATAGATTCGTAGAATAGTAGAGTTGGAAGGGGACTATAAAGCCATCAAGCCCAACCCCCTGCTCAACGCAGGAATCCGAACCAAAGCATTCCCGACAGATGGCTGTCCAGCTGCCTCTTGAAGGCCTCCAGTGTCGGAGAGCCCACTACCTCTCTAGGTAATGGGTTCCATTGTTCTTTGGCTCTAACCGTTAGGACGTTTTTCCTGATATCCAGTCGAAATCTGGCTTCCTGCAACTTGAGCCCATTATTCCGAGTCCTGCACTCTGGGATGATCGAGAAGAGATCCTGGCCCTCCTCTGTGTGGCAATCTTTCCTGTACTTGAAGAGTGCTATCATATCTCCCCTCAGTCTTCTCTTCTCCAGGCTAAACATGGCCAGTTCTTTCAGTCTGTCCTCACAGGGCTTTGTTTCCAGTCCCCTGATCATCCTTGTTGCCCTCCTCTGAACCCGTTCCAGTTTGTCTGCATCCTTCTTGAAGTGCGGAGACCAGAACTGGATGCAGTATTCAAGATGAGGCCCCTAACCAGTGCTGAGTAGAAGGGAACTAATACCTCACACGATTTGGAAACTATACTTCTGTTAATGCAGCCTAATATAGCATTTGCCTTTTTTGCAGCCACATCACACTCCTCACCCACATAGATACCAACTCACTCAAGTTGTCCATGAACGTTTAGTGTGCTGTGGGTGAGGAATGGCCACATGCTGTCTCTAGGATGGTTCTCTGTGTCAGCCAATGTGGTCTGGATATTGAGAACCAACTAACAGAGGCAGCACTAGGCATGACTGGGCCCTTGGGCACCAGCCTGTCTCAGGTCTGCGGCACCCACGTGCATGCCCCACCTACCTCTGATGTCATTTCATGTCAATTCCCTGCATGCTGCATGCGCATGACTGCCATCAACCAAGATGGCGCTGGAGGCTTCCCTAAGGGGCTAATGCCCCTGCTGCCATATTGGTTGATGGCACGCATGCACACTATGCTTTGTGCACATATGCCTGCCATCAACTAAGATGGCGGCATGGGTGTTAACCCCTTAGGGAAGCCTCCGCTGCCATCTTGGTTGATGGCAGCTATGCGCACACAGTGTGCACAACATTCACAGCAATGGGAAAGGTAGGTGGGGCATGTGAATGGACATCATGGGCCCATGCGGTCTGTATGGGTTGGGCCTGGGAGCTCCCTCTCTGTGATCTATGGCAGGGTCGGGAGTTGATGCTGCCGCGGATTGCAGAATGGAAGCACTACCCTCCCACCCTAAAGAGGGGTCCTTTAGGGGCCCCTCTGGGCCACAGAGATCCTCAGCCAGGACCCAACCTGGCCACCCTCTGGCACCAGCCGTGAAACTGAAGCTCTATAGTAGTGGGGAAAAATAAAGTGATTTATTTCAAAAATTCAACAATGTACTTACTATGACATGCAAAAACACCTGTTTTGCCCATAGATATTCAAAAACCCAATTTTTAATCTTTTATTTCAGGTTGGATATTTGAATTTCACATGCTTTGCAAATCAAGGAACAGCATGATTGTTGTCGCTTGCAGCCCAGCTTCTAGTCTAGTCATGTTGCACCAGGAGATCCACAGTGCTGATCTAAATAGAGGAATTAGTTTGATCTGCTTTTTGCGGTAGGCCAACACAGCCAGAAGGTCCAGATCTTACTTGCAGATTGGAACACAACTCCCAAGCAGATTACACACTACTCCAATTTTGCAATGCATTTTCAGTCTGCAAAAATTATGCTCAAAAATATGTTGCATACAAAATGCATAACGTACCATAAAAAGTGCATTTTTTATGAAAAATGCATACAAAATGTGTACAACTGGACAGAGTAGAATGGAATGTTTCAGTGCCGGTGAGACCCAAATGGGGAGAATGAGCTGTTAGCACTACCCAGCAGCTCTTGAATGACAGGGAGACCAGACGGCAAACTGGCCCCCTTGCCTATTTGCAACGACGGATGGAAAGATCTGTCAAGTTTGGTTCCCTCCGTTTCTCATTTTTCCAATCTTATATTCAGTTCTCCACATTTCTGCAGCAATTTGTGGGTGGGTTTTTGTTTTTGTTTTTTTTAAAGATCCTCATGAAATTTCTCCAGCAATTTATTGCGAATTTCTCCTAATGAATGCATTTTAGGCAGTTTTGACTAATGTATGGTGTAGTGCTTAGAGTGTTGGGCTACGACCTGGGAGACCAGGGTTCAAATCCCCACACAGCCATGAAGCTCACTGGGTGACCTTGGGCTAGTCACTGCCTCTTAGCCTCAGAGGAAGGCAATGGCAGACCCCCTCTGAATACCGCTTACCATGAAAACCCTCTTCAGAGGGTCACTATAAGTCGGAATTGACTTGAAGGCAGTCCATTTCCTTTACACATTTTTGCAAGCAATTTCTCATCATATAATGAATTTTTATATGTTATTTTCACTCATATATTAATTTTTATGCATACTTTCCCCAAACATGTGCATTTTTGTAAATATTGGTTGGTTGTCGAATTGCATTGCAAAATTAGAATACATGCGGATTTCAAAGGATGGCTGTGATTCAGTTCTCGTACTGTTCCTGAAAGTGCGGATTTGATAGGGTCAGCTTTAAATGAATTTCTCCTCCATCTCTATTTGCAACAGGTAGATAGGAGGACCATGATTTGAACCCAACCCTGGTCTCTCAGGGACCCATTGCCTTTTCTCTCACTGCATTGAGGAACTTAAGGCTGAGATAGGAGTGAGTGCGGATTTTAATTCAGCAAAAGCAGCTCAGACTGGCAGCCTAAATAGGAGGTGGAGATCCTAACTCTTCCTTAGTCAGGCAGGCATTTCCATTCTTCTGAGGCCCTCCTCTGTGGGAGGCTTGGAGGGTGGTGACAAGGAGAGGGCCTTTTTGGTTGTGGCTCCCTGTCTATGGTATGCTGTCCCCAGTGAGTTGTACCTGGCGCCTTACAGAGCAATCCAAGTGCCAGGGAGCCGGCGGAGGGGGAGCAGTGGAGGAGGATCCAGGGGAAAGTTCCACGGGATCCTCCTCCCACCCAGGAGCAACCGCCCCAGCTGAATGTGGGCTCCACACACATGAGCCGGCTTGGACACACTGGCTCCAACAAACAGGCTTCCCAGGGAGTAAGCACTCCCCCTAGGCCACAATGGGGCATTTAATTATTTTTTTTACTGTGCTAGCCTTTTGGCCGGCGGAGTTTGACGAGGGATCAGGACCCAGGGGAGGGCTCTGAATGTGAGGAGGATCTCACCTAAGTCCCCTCCATGGCTCTATCCCACTACACCTCCAGAACGCCCAGTTTTCAGGGCTTCAGCTGGCTTCCACCTTCCCTCCATCCGCTGTGCTGGCTGTCCCCGGCAGCACCGGCAGACTCCTGACAGAGCCACATCTCCCCCGCAGTGGAGGGTTGCTGCCGACAGAGCCTGGCAGGCAGGAGCCTCCTGGTGCAGCTAATGCTCTGCAGCATCCAACTCACTCCACCCTGGCAGAACGGTAAGTTGATTGCCCCCTTAGTTGATATCCATTTGGCACCAGGTAAAGACTTACCTTTTCTCTCAGGGTTTTGATAGACTGAGACGATGATGTTCTGTTACTAGTGTGCTGCCAAAGCTTCCTGTGGCTGTTATGGGGGCTTGTTTGGTTCTGTTTTTATGGTATAATGTACTTACGTTTTTTAATGTGTTGTAAGTAGGGATGGGTGAGAATTTTGATCCCGTTCACATTTCAAGCAGAATTTATCAAATTCACAATTTCTGAAACAATATAAGAACTGAAACTCAGCCATCCTCCGAAATTTGCATTTATTAAAATTTTGGGATGCAGTAAGCCAGCTAAACAATATTTATAGGCCTGATATGATGAGAAAATGCTTGTAAAAACCTTTGTCAAA
This sequence comes from Rhineura floridana, assembly GCF_030035675.1. Lineage (NCBI taxonomy): Eukaryota > Metazoa > Chordata > Lepidosauria > Squamata > Rhineuridae > Rhineura > Rhineura floridana. The sequence continues at coordinate 229,351,432 of NC_084481.1, read as the reverse complement.
ACTGCCTACAAAAATGTGTTTATTTGGCGAAATTCACACTAAAATGGTGGAGAATTTTCATGAGGACTTTCTTTTTTTAAAAAGTTGCAGATCGCTGTAGAAATGTAGAGGACTGAACATGAGAAAAGTGAGGAACTGAGAGAGCCGAAACGGACAGATGTTTCCATCCCTGGTTGTAAGTTTGGAGACCTTTGGGTAACAAGCAACTAACAAGTTTAAATAATAAAAATAAATAATACACTTTTCTCTCCTCCTCAGCAGCCCCACATGCAGCTAGCTAGACACTTTTGCTGTGGGTCTGAAGTTCCTGCTTGCATTACTGTCTCTTCTGCTCGTGGGGGAAATGAGGGGGGTCTGGGCGCTGACAAGAAATCCAGAAGCTGGTGTGTCCCAGGACATGGATGTCTGGATCCAACAGCTCTTCTGGGTCACTGGCAGAGTGGAGATCTGCTGGGGGATATCCTCCTCTGAGGAGACCTCAGATTCTAGGTCTGGGCAGGCTGAACTGTGACAGCATTGCAGGCAGAAATCCTCTTGGTATGTTTTTCTCCTTTCCACTGCCATGGAAAGCTTCACCTGTTGAATTTCTGTTTCCCACACAACAGCTAAAGCCGGTGCAGCCCTGCCAGAAACAAAAACATGGGTCTGCTGTGGATGGTTCATTCTCCACGAAGCGGAAGGGAGGAGCCTCACCAGCAAACAGCAGTCAGTCCAGAAAAGGGAGCCTCTAGCCAGCCTCCCACCCTGAGCCTGGGAAAGCCATTAGCTTAATGGTGGCACTTCTAATTGGACACGCTGTGTTTGACGTGAAATGTGTGTGTGAGTTTTGGAAGGTTGTTTGCTCAAAGGCAGGGAGAACCAGCTGCAATATCAGTGGCTGTTTGGTTGATTTTCTGGCGCGGGGCGAGAGGTTGGTGCTGTTTCTCTGTGGGTGTCTCTGGGAGTAGGTAGGGGAATGCTGAGAATTCAGCAGAAATTAAGCCCGACAAAGCAGCTCTTTGATTAGGTTACAACAAACCCCATTTATCCTTATGTGCACAAGGCTCTTGTTAAATAAGGTCAGGGGAAGGGGAAAACAGGAGATGGGGTGGGGGCCCTGGATCTTTCCCGAGTAATGTGTTCAGTTACCTGCCTTATTTATTTAGTTATTTGATTCATATTCCTCGCAGTAGCAGCTCAGGGCGGCTCAGTGGTAGAGCATCTGGGTTACATGCAAAAGGTCCCAGGTTCAAATCCCGACATCTCCAAGGAGTCACTGCCAGTCAGTGTAGACAATACTATTATTTATTTATTTATTGCTTGAATTTGTATGCCGCTTTTCCATACAAATATGCTCAAAGTGGCTTACAAAATACTATGCTAGATAGAGCAGTAGTCTGACTCTCTCTAAGGCAGTCTCTTACGTTCCTGTGTGTACACCTATGGTGTAATCTTTCTGGTCTGCTTGGCAAGATGGGATCATAAGAACATAAGAAGAGCCTGCTGGATCAGGCCAGTGGCCCATCTAGTCCAGCATCCTGTTCTCACAGTGGCCAACCAGGTGCCTGGGGGAAGCCCACAAGCAGGACCCGAGTGCAAGAACACTCTCCCCTCCTGAGGCTTCCGGCAACTGGTTTTCAGAAGCATGCTGCCTCTGACTAGGGTGGCAGAGCACAGCCATCATGGCTAGTAGATAAAGTGGCCGTGTGCCCTGCCTTACAGAGGGCAGTTCTCTCTTTGAAGGGCTACCAGGGGACAGCCCTGTGTTTGAAGGGGTTCTTTATCCGAAGCACTGTCTTGACCAAGCCTGGCTTGAAGGTAAAGAACCTTAAGAAGGGAGACCTGCAGGGGCTTGAAGCTGCCCATCCACAGTGACCACCTGGATAGTAAACTGAGCAAGCACACAGGTCAGCTGGTCACATTCGTTCCCCTATATAGTGAGATGTACTGCGTTTCTATTTAAATTATAGTAACTATTTCTAAATTTGAATATATATTCACTAATAGGCAAAAAACCTTGAAGTTTAAGAATGTACCTATAGCCAACAGATATTTCTATCAAACTTTAAAATGCAGGGAAATTGGACAGCTCTAGTGAATGCACCAGGGGAGCAGGAGACTTGACCTCCTCTCTGAGATATTGGACTGCCCTACAAATTGGTCAAAACGCAAACACAATTTGGGTTGGTCTTTCACATACAGCAATGGAACCAATTACCTAGAGAGGTAGTGGGCTCTCTGACACTGGAGGCATTCAAGAGGCAGCTGGACAGCCATCTGTCGGGAATGCTCTGGTTTGGATTCCTGCATTGAGCAGGGGGTTGGACTTGATGGCCTTACAGGCCCATTCCAGCTCTTTGATTCTATGACAGGACCAAATCAAAATTACTTCTGGTCTAGTCAATTTCACTTGCATATCTCCCCCTTTTTCTTTTTAAAACAAAGACAGTTTCATTATGAGACAGTTGTTCATCATAGTGGGATGCATATGAATGTGTGTAGGGGAGGCGATGGCAAACTCTACAGTGCCACCCCCATATCTGTGAAAAAGAAGAGCTGAGTTAGGCCGTGTAGGTGGGGTGCCTTCCAAAAAGCATTGTTCGCATTCCAAGCGAGGGAACTTTGCAAGCGGCCGGCATTGCTCTGCCCACCCACGGCCAGCTTTCGCAACAAGGAGCTTTGTAGAGGGAATAGAAACTATTTTTTTCTCCTGCTGCTAATGCAGCAAGAAATAAAAGGAGCTGCTCCCTCTCACATTTTCATGCTTCTCAGTTACTGATGGAGGGATCTGACGGTTTTGGTTTTCACAACTTCTCATGTTTCCAGTCTTAAATTCAATTTTCTTCACATTTCTGCAGCAATCTGCATTTTTTTTCCAAAAAAGAAAAATGTTCAGCATTTTAGTGTGAATTTCTCCTAATAAACACAATTTTTTATGCAGGCTTGACTAAAAATGCATTTTTGCAAGCAGGTTCCCCAAATATAATGCATTTGTTTACATTATTTTCACTAATATGTGCATTTTAAGCATACTTTCCTGTAATATATATGCATGTTTGTAAACATAGTCTGGTTGGTGAACTGCATTGCAAAATTCAGGTAAGTGTGATTTTGGAAGGATGGCTGTGTTTCAGTTTTCATATTGTCTGGGTAAGTGTGAATTCGATGAATTTGGCTGTCGATGCAGACTGAATCAAATTTCTTCTCCAGCCCTATTTTCAGTGCTTCATTTCTAAAAGAAGAGGTGCTGGGGCTTAGGTTACAGCCTTCCTGACTCAGAATCAGGTATGGCTGGATGCAGCTATTTAGTGGTCAAACCAATAACATCTGCACATGCTCAGAGACACAGTTCTCTAGGCCTGAGCATTTATAACAGGCTCCAGAGCAGAACCCTGAGAATGAGCCCAAGCAATAAACAAGACATGTCCAGCTCCCTTTGCCATCAAAGGGACAATAAACACAGGAAGCTGTCTTACACTAGATCAAACTATTTGCCCTTCTAGCTCAGTATTGTCTACACTGACTGGCAGCAGCTTTCCAGGATTTCAGACAGGAGCCTTTCCCAGCCCTATCTGGAGATGCCAAGGATTGAACCTGGCATCTTCTGCATGCAAAGCAGGTGCTCTACCACTGAGTCACAGCCCTTCGGTGTCCCCAGGGGTGTAGCTGTCTAGGGTCTCAGGGGGGTGTCTTAGACCCCTTACTTTTTGTGGAACAGGGTACCAGCAGGGTCCCTATGTCTCCAGCACCCCATGAGCCAATCAGCATGAAAGGGGAGTGTGTCAACTGCTAAGAAGTGTCTTCTAACATGCTTCCTTGTCCTTTCATGCTGATTGGCACCAATCAGAGTGAAAGGAAGTGAGTCAGCCACTGAGAAGACTCCTCTCAGGAGCTAATATTCTCTTTCATGCTTATTGGTTCCTGTTGTTGTGGGAGAAGGCATTAACAAGGATCTCATTCTCAACCTATCAGCAAAAAAGAGGGGAGTGGGCTATCATGAAGGGGTCCTGCATTTCTGAATTTGCCACAATACTACTGGTTGTCCCTAATTTCTACCCTGTTCCCCATTCCTAGTTTCCACTGATAGGAAAAGGTGCTGGCAGCTTGTGGCGCTACAGAAGCAGGTCACAGGTGCAGTTCTTTCCTAACACCTGTCTGCTAACTTTTGTAAAAATGGAGATTCCAAGGATTGGACCTGAGACCTCTTGTATGCAAAGCAGATGCTGAGCCCCTGAGCTATGGTCCCTTTGCAGCTCCTCTTCCTCAGTCCCTTTTATTCCCACATCACCGAAAAGAGAGAGAGAGAGAGAGAGAGAGAGAGATGGATGTGCAGCCGTAGCTGTAGCTATCCCTCCCTTCTAGTTACGGCTCTGGGCTCTGCTCTGTACCTTACTCAGCATGATTATGAATCCAGCCCTGCATGGGATTAGGCTACTGGGCTACCAATGAAGGAAGTAAGTTTTTGTAGTTCAGACCACTAATTGCCTTCTTTGCCCCTATGTGTCTGAATGCTTTCTCATTATTATAAAACAGAGAGTTGGACTTCATCTTATCTGGGGTGGGGGAGTGACCTTTGCAAAAGGCAAAACAATAGATAGATAGATTTCCACTTCTCTAATTTTCTCCCTTGTAGAATTCTCTTTTTCCATTCTGAATACTTAGGAGACCCAAATGCTATCGTGGAGATTTTTTTTTTGTTCCTAAGCAGTATTCTTCAAACACGCTCATGAGCTGATTCCCAAATGGAGTTCTGCAAATACTGACTCTCTCTCTCTCTCTCTCTCTCTGTGTGTGTGTGTCTGTCTGTCTGTCTACTGATTTACACCCCTGTAGAAGACTCTACTGCTTCACACACTTGCTCAAAACAAAGGTGCTGATTCCCTCTTCTGGCTGCCCAACTTTTCAGTCTGCCACAGCGGAGGTTTGCTTCTTAATGGGTTTTAGATATAAAAAAGGGCTTTGCTGTATGTATTTCTTGCTTTGATGCACACAAATGCCCCTCTTTCAGCAGCTCAGTTCTTCTGCTATTCAATTCGGCAGGTCCTTTTGTATTTTCAAAGCGTCACAATAATTATTCTGTCCTGTTTCCCACAACGCTGGGTAAACAGGAGTGCTGACCAACTGGGCTGCTTTAGCAATGACCCGCCAATTCCTTTGGCAACTTAAGCCCAAGGGAGGCTTCTAAACAGAGTTTTCATCTGTGCCAGACTCCTGTTCAGTTATGACTTGGCCACAGGCAAACACGCCTTGGTATTTGGTAACTTCTAGACTGGACTATGGTAACATACTGTACAACCCTTGAAGAGCGCTCGGAAACTGCTGCTATTCCAACATGCAGAAGTCAGGCTGTGGACTGACAAGCTGTAGGTACTACAAGGCTTTAGGCTAGGTTGCAGACGAGCATCAGCCACAGGGAGCATGTCAACCACAGGAATGCACCTCTTCACCTGGCCTTTGACACTTGAGGTGTGTGTTTTCAGGACCCAGCCTATTCCTGTGATTCTAATCTGTTTTCATTGTTTTTGATACTTAATTTTAAACTGTTGTAACATGCTCTGAGACCTTCTGGTGAAGGGCAGGTAATAAATTTACCAACAACAACCCTCCCCTTCCCCCTTAAATATTAGCCAGGCACCATCTCTGTTATCTTTTCAGCCCATCATCAAGCCTTTTAAGTAGAAACCTTATCCCATCAAGCCTTTTAAGTAGAGACATTATCCCAGTCTGCGTCTGTGTTGGAATTGCTTTTTAATATGTTTTTAAAGCTGTTTTGTTTTAAGATGTTGTTAAAGCTGTTTTAAGATGAAGAAGATGGAGAAGTTCCATACTTTCTGCGAAAACAAGATCAGGAGCAGACTGCGGTACAGATCATGAACTGGTAATATCGAAAATGAGAGCAAAGAGAAAGAACAACAACAAAGTAATCATAATGCCAAAATACAATTTAAATAACATCCCAGAAGAATTTAAAGATTAGGAACAGATTTGAGGCTTTAAACTTAGTTGACACCAGAAGAACTATGGATTGAAGTCAGAGATATTATCAGGGAAGAATGCAAAAAGACAATACCTCTAATTAAAAAGAGAGAAAGACTTCAATGGATGACTGAAGAAACTCTTAAAATGGTTAAAGAGAGAAGGAAAGCAAAAGCAAAAGGAGACAGAAACACGGTTAGAACCCTAAATGCAACTATACAATGACTAGTACGCAGGGACAAAGAGAACTATTACAATAGTTATAGTATAGAAACAGAAAAGGACAACAAAAAGGGTAGAACAAGAGCCCTATTCCAAAAGATTAGAGCAGTGATTTTCAACCTTTTTCATCTCACGGCACACTGACAAGGCGCTAAAATTGTCAAGGCACACCATCAAGATTGTGTTTAAAGTTCAATAACTAAAAATTTAATCGTGTTATTTTTTAAAAAAAATAAATCAGTGGGAAATCTGTGCTTGGTGATTTTTCATGATGTCCCTTGTCCAAGGGCGGATGGTTGACAAGCATACCCTCAAGTCCTCCTCCAGTGTTTGAAGCCGCGACCTGTTCTTGCTCTTCATTGTGTTCATAGCAGAGAAACCAGCCTCATACAGATAAGATGTTGAGAAAGGAAGCAGTGCTTTAATCGCCATCTTTGTGATGACGGGGTATTCCTCTCGAAGAGACAACCAGAATGAGGCCATATCATCTGTTGATGAGTGTTTCAGTTTCAGTCCTCTATTATTTCTGATTTCCGTCAGCTCATCTTCTTCTGCAACAGTTAATTCTGCTGACTCGCACGCACTTAGCACAAATGGATCTCTCACCCAGTCCAAGGAAGGTACATCAAGTGACGGGAAATACTTTTCAATGTTGGGTGACAAACTTTGTAGAATTAAATCGACAAGATTTTTGTCCAGTCTGCAACTTTTTGTCAGTTCAAACATTTCAACTTTGTTCTCTTTTTTGATTCTGGCTCCCCACAGTGTTAGTTTTTCCTTAAAGGAGATAACTTTGTCAGTATAAGTAAGAATATTCTCATTCTTTCCCTGCATACTCTTGTTAAGAGTGTTCAAAGCTTGGAAAATGTCCACCAGGAATGCAACTTTATTGCACCAGGTCTCATCACTAAGCAGGTCAGCCAGCTCAGACTCTTCTGATGTAAAAAATATTAGAAGCTGTTCCCTCAGTTCATACAACCTTGAAAGCACCCGCCCTCGAGATAGCCACCTCACTTCCGTGTGCAGTAGAAGTTGTGTGTGAGCAGCTTCCATGGCAGAACACAGTGCTGAAAACAACCTCAATTTTAATGGCCTACTCTTGATGTAGTTAACCATTTTGATCGTCTCAGCCAGTACTTTTTGGAGTTCAGGTAGTACTGATTTTGAAATGAGGGCCTCTCTGTGCAGGAAACAGTGTGTAAAAACAATGCCAGGGTTCTTTTGTTTGGCCAGTGCGACGAATCCTCTTAAGCTCCCCGACACAGAGGGAGCACCGTCTGTGCAGATGCTGATGCATGATTTCCATGACAAATTGTGAGAATTGAAATAGATGTTGACAACATCAAAAATGCCTTGGCCTCTTGTTTCTCGTAGTTTGAGACTTTTCTCATGCAGCAACACCCCAAGAAAGCTGAGCTTTTATGCAAAAAGGACTGACAAACATATAAGCCATGCCAAGACCACCTAGGAAACACCACCTACTAAATTGTTATTTATTTTAACTGATTTTAATACTGTGTTTTTATACTGTTGTAACAATATATTATTGTAACCCTGGATATGAAATCCTAATTGCAATAACAACAACAACAACAACAACAATAATAATAATAATAATAATAATGGCAACAAGAGTAGATGCCCAAAGGTTACTTCTAGTACAGCCCTGTAATTTGCCCTAGAATAGACACTGGCAGAGTAGCTAACAGCACAGAGTCTGAGCTGTGTGTATGGAAGGAGGAAGGGTGGGGAAACCACGTGAACTCTTCGTGACAACCCCCCCAACGCATCTACTGGACTGGACAATGAGAACGCACATCGAAGTAGTCATCCATATCAACTACGGGAGGTGGGGAGAGAACGTCACATTCCACGATTCATAAGACTACCTACGAAAATCACCCGCGACCAGAGCCGCCCCTAGGCACCGGGAAGCGGGGCAGTTGCCCTGGGCCCCGTGCTTTGGAGCCCCGGCGCTTGGCAATATAGAGAAGCTGGGCTGCGGCAGGGTTTTTTTCTGCTCTTGGGGAATCTCCCGCTCTTCGGCTGCGTGCCTGAGTGGCTTCCTTGTGCTGCTGCCCACTCATCAGCTGTGTGCGATCTAATTTTAGGCGGGAGGTTTGAATCCCCTGCTCTTTGGGGATTCAAACCTGCCGCCTAAAATTAGATCGTGCACAGCTGATGGGCGGACGGCAGCACAAGGAAGCCACTCAGGCATGCAGCCGAAGAGTCTCTTCCCCCATCCCCTAGAACGACTGACTGACTGGCTGATGAAGTTCTCGAGGATGGAGCTCTTGCCTACACTCTGACTGCCCACCACGGTGATTTGCGGCAGGGCGAGGTGGCAACTCTGTCCAATAGAGCTGAATGCATCCCATAGCAATGACCTAAGGGGGGCAGATCCGCTTCATCTCACAGCCTGGGGCAGCAACCACCAAACTTCCCCCTCGGATTCTCCTCATCAGGCGTCAACAACGCCCCACCCCACTTTCCACCCTGCCCTTACGTGTCAATCACTATCATTATTGCTCGACACAACTGCCATTTGCTAAAGTGAAATTTTTTTGAGGGACGTTCTCGTGTGAGCAAACTCCCACGGCACACCTGCGGACCATTCGTGGCACACCAATCTGCCATGGCACAGCGGTTGAAAATCACTGGATTAGAGAAATGAAAGGGAAATTTAAACTACAAGTAGAGAAATGAAAGGGAAATTTAAACCACGAGTAGGGATGTTGAAGGACCCTCCGTGGCGCAAGGACCCTCTGTGGCGCAGAGAGGTAAGCAGCGGTAATGCAGCTGAAGCTCTGCTCTCAGCCAGAGTTCGATTCCAATGGAAGGAGGAAGTCGAATCTCCGGTAAAAGGGGTCGAGGTCCACTCAGCCTTCCATCCATCCGTGGTCGGTAAAATGAGTACCCGGCATATGCTGGGGGGTAAAGAAAGGCTGGGGAAGGAACTGGCAATCCCACCCCATATAAATGGTCTGCCTAGTAAACGTCGCAAGACGTCACCCTAAGATTCGGACTCGCACTACAAGTGCGGGGACACCTTTACCTTTAGGGATGTTGTGTAATCAACAGGGGAACATACTGACTGGCCGAGATGAAGGAAGATGGAAGCAATACACTGAAGAACTCTATAAAAGAGATGGCAGGATGACAGATTCATTCATGGAGGAACCGTATGAGAAAGAACCAGAAATTTTAGTATGTGAGGAGAAAGCTGCTCTTAAAATACTTGGAAGAAACAAATCACCAGGAATAGACGGCATACCAATAGAGTTGCTACAAGCTACTGAGACTGAATCTGTCCACATTTTGACAAAAATCTGGCAAGAAATATGGAAAACTAAACAATGGCCCACAGAGTAGAAGCATTCCATATACATCCCAATTCCAAAGAAAGGGGATCCCAGGGAATGCAGTAATTATTGAACTATTGCCTTAATATCCCATGCAAGTAAAGTAACGCTACAACAAAGGCTGTTACCATGTATGGAGTGAGAAATGCCAGACATCCAAGCTGACTTTAGAAAGGGAAGAGGCACCAGAGATTATATCGCAAACATATGTTGGATAATGGAACAGAGCAAGGAATTTCAGAAGGAAATCACCTGTGCTTTGTAGATAACAGCAAAACCTTTGATTGTGTAGATCATGAAAAACTATGGAATGCTTTAAAAGAAATGGGGGTGCCACAGCATCTGATTGTCCTGATGCGCAACCTATACTCTGGACAAGAGGCTACTGTAAGGACAGAATATGGAGAAACTTATTGGTTCCCAATCGGAAAGGGTGTGAGACAGGGGTGTATTTTATCACCCTATTTGTTTAATCTAAATGCAGAAGATATCATATGGAAAGCAGGATTGGACCAAGATGAATGAAGGAGGTGTGAAAATTGGAGTGCAAAATATCACTAATTTAAGATATGCAGATGAAACCATACTACTAGCAGAAACCAGTAGTGATTTGAAACAAATGCTGATGAAAGTTAAAGAGGAAAGCACAAAAGCAGGACTACAGCTGAACGTCAAGAAGACTAAAGTAATGACAACAGAAGATTTATGTAACTTCAAAGTTGATAATGGGGACATTGAACTTGCCAAGGATTATCAATACCTCGGCACAGTCATTAACCAAAATGTAGACAATAGTCAAGGAATCAGAAGAAGGCTAAGACAGGGGAGGGCCCCTATGAGAGAACTAGAAAAGGTCCTCAAATGCCAAGATGCATCACTGAACATTAAAGTCAAGATCATTCAGATCATGATATTCCTGATCTCTATGTATGGATGTGAAAGTTGGACAGTGTAAAAAGTGGATTAGAGAAAAATCAACTCATTTGAAATGTGGTGTCGGAGGAGAGCTTTTCGCATGCCATGGACTGTGAAAGAGACCAGTAATTGGGTGTTAGAACAAATTAAACCAGAACTGTCACTAGAACAGCCTTTCCCAACCGGTGTGCCTCCAGATGTTGTTGGACCACAACTCCCAGCAGCCTCAGCCAGCATTGCCAATGGCTGAGGCTGATGGGAGCTGTGGTCCAACAACATCTGGAGGTACACCAGTTGGGAAAGGCTGCTAGAAGCTAAAATGATGAAACTGAGGTTATCATACTTTGGACACATCATGAGAAGACATGATTCACTAGAAAAGACAATAATGCTGGGAAAAACAGAAGGGAGTAGAAAAAGAGGAAGGCCAAACAAGAGATGGATTGATTCCATAAAGGAAGTCACAGACCTGAACTTACAAGATCTGAACAGGGTGGTTCATGACAGATGCTATTGGAGGTTGCTGATTCATAAGGTTGCCATAAGTCGTAATTGACTTGAAGGCACATCACACACGCACACAAATGTTTTAAAGTCTTTTGTTTTTAAGATGTTTTAGAATGCTTTTAGAGTTTTTGTTGGCCAGCCTTGGCTCCTTCTGGGAGGAAGGGTGGGATATAAATTTAATAAACTGGAATAGAGGAAGCTGCCTTATTCTGAGTCCTATCATTGGTCCATCTTGCTCAGTGTTGTCTACTCTGACTGGCAGCAGCTCTCCAGGACTGCAGACAGAGGACTCTCCAAACTTGAACTGGAGATACTGGGGAATGAAGCTACAACTCCCATCATCCCTGACCCCATTGGCTAAGCTGTCCAGGAATGACTAGAGTTGTAGTCCAACAACATCTGGAGATACAAAGTTGAAGAACACTTCAGCAGAAACTCTTGGCACTTACCTTTTAAGCCTTACACTGCCAGAGATTTTGGGTGGTAGTCAATGCTCAGAGTTGAAGTTAATAGACATAACTAACTTTAGTTCATTAATTTCAGGGGCTCTACTCTGAGTAGGATTTAGTTGAATACAACCCTTTGTTCCTTGGAGAACCACCTTCTTCTTTAGAAGTCTCCTCACTCCTCAAGGCCCTCTGCATATGTTCCAACTACTATTTTTTTTCCAGGAACATCAATCTCCATTGCCCATAGGTGACCTTATTTTGTCCTTTGGGGTGATTTTGGAGAGAGCTTTAGCTTATTCTATTCAGTTCCATGGCACTGCAAGAGGTTTTGCTGGGGCCAACTCTGTCAAGTCTCAGTTCTGTGAAGGGACTGTCAAAGAATTCCATCAGAAACAGAAATGGGAGTGGAAATTGCCACAATTTGCATATTTGCCTGAGGTCAGGACTGGAAGTGACTCCAGCAGATACGATCAATAGTCACCACCTTTGGGGGTTTTGGCCTGTGAACACTGCATAATTAATTATTTTTTTTTTGCATTGTTTTTGATGTTTCCCTTCCATTGAAATGCACTGATGTTAATTGTGCAATTAATTACACAATCAATCACATTAGTTTTGGCCATAGTGAATAGCAAAGCTAATAACATAGGTTTTAGTGGAAGCCAAACTGTAGCAGAGGAAACAGTGCTGATTGCAACAAACACAGGACAGGATGGAAATCACGGCCTCCTTACAACCCATGCAAGTACCATTGAGATTAAGGTGCATCATTTGGAGAAATTGGGCATGCTAAACACACACACACACACACACACACACAGAGTTTCTTCCTTCTCTGAAAATGGCCTGCTCTGACTGTTCCATAAATACCAGAAGGATGAACTTGTCACCCCTCTCCAATTATTCTTATTGGTAATGTGACTTTCCTTTCACATCTAGGTTTCTCATAATTAAAGATGTCTATGTGTCGAGGTCCACTGAGCCTTCCATCCATCCGTGGTCGGAAAAATGAGTACCCGGCATATAGAATCATAGAATCATAGAGTTGGAAGGGGCCTTGTAGGCCATCGAGTCCAACCCCCTGCTCACAGCAGGAAATCCACAGCTAGAGCATCTCCCGCAGATAGCTCTCCAGCCTCTGCTTGAAGACATCCAGCAAAGGGGATCCCACCACCTCCCTAGGCAGTTGGTTCCATTGCCGAACTGCCCTTACTGTCAAGAAGTTCCTTCTAATGTCCAATCTGAATCTACGCTCCTGCAACTTAAAACAATTAGACCTAGTCCTACCCTCTGGGGCAGCAGAGAACAAATCTGTACCCTCCTCTATGTGACAGCCCTTCAGGTACTTAAAGAGTGCAATTATGTCACCCCTCAGCCTTCTCTTCACCGGACTGAACATGCCAAGTTCCTTCAACCTTTCCTCATAAGACTTGTTCTCCATACCGGCTATCATCCTCGTCGCCCTCTTCTGAACCCGCTCCAACTTGTCTATATCTTTCTTACAATGCGGCGCCCAGAACTGAACGCAGTATTCCAGATGAGGCCTGACTAATGCAGAATATAGTGGGACTATTACTTCCCTTGACCTGGAAACTATAGCTCTGTTTATGCAGCCCAAAACCATGTTTGCCTTTTTTGCTGCAGCATCACACTGCTGGGTCATGTTCAACTTGCGATCCACTACAATTCCAAGGTCCTTCTCACACGCACTACTGCTAAGCCGGGTATTTCCCATCCTGTACCCGTGCATTTTGTTTTTGTGGCCTAAATGCAGAATCCTGCATTTGTCTTTATTGAATGTCATTTTATTAATTTCAGCCCAATTTTCTAGTCTATCCAGGTCCCTTTGGATTTTATTCCTGTCTTCCATTGTGTTAGCTATCGCTCCTAGTTTCGTATCATCCGCAAACTTCATAAGGCTTCCCTCCACCCCATCATCTAAGTCATTGATAAAAATGTTGAAGAGTATCGGCCCCAGGACAGAACCCTGTGGCACTCCACTCGAAACCTCCTTCCAGTCTGAAGCAGAGCCACCGACGACCACTCTTTGAGTACGGTTTTCCAACCAGTTGTGAATCCACCTGACAGTATTTCCATCTAGTCCGCATTTGGCTAGTTTGCTAATCAAAAGGTCGTGGGGGACTTTGTCAAACGCTTTGCTGAAATCTAAATAGATGACATCTACAGCATTTCCACCATCTACTAAGCTAGTGACCCGATCAAAAAAAGAGATGAGATTAGTTTGACAGGATTTTTTCTTGACAAACCCATGCTGGCTCCTACTAATCACAGCATTGTCATCTAGATAGTTGCCAATGGACTCTTTTATTATCTGTTCTAATATCTTTTCCGGTATTGAAGTCAGACTGACCGGCCTGTAATTCCCCGGATCTTCTTTTTTACCCTTTTTAAAGAGCAGGACGACATTTGCCCATCTCCAATCCTCCGGCACCTCTCCCGTTCTCCAGGATTTCTCAAAGATGATGGCAAGAGGTTCCGAGAGTACATCAGCAAGTTCCTTCAATACTCTGGGATGCAGTTCATCAGGCCCTGGAGATTTGAACTCATTTAGGTTAACTAGGTATTTCTTGACTATCTCCTTATCAATCCCGAACTGCAATCCCGACCCCTTACTGAGATTGCTACCGATGCAAGGTTGCACACTGTTCCCTTTTTGGGAGAAAACGGAGGCAAAATAGGCGTTGAGCAGTTCTGCCTTTTCCTTGTTATCTGTCAACATTTTGCCCTCCTCATTGAGCAGCAGTCCCACCGTTTCCTTGGTCTTTCTCTTGCTTCGAACATATCTGAAAAACCCCTTTTTGTTGTTCCTCGCTTCCCTCGCCAGCCTCAGCTCATTCTGGGTTTTAGCTTTCCTTACGCTATTCCTGCAAGCCCGAGCCGCTCGTCGGTACTCTTCCTTGGTGATGCGTCCTTCCTTCCATTCTTTATACATGCACTTCTTTATTTTTACCTCCTCCACCAGTCTTCCATGTAGCCACATTGGCTTTTTCCGATGTCTTCCATTTTTCTTCCTCTTTGGAATTGTTTGCGATTGCGCTTTTTGTAATACGTTCTTCATGAACTCCCACGCTTCTTGGGCTCCTTTTTTCTTTAGTCTATCTAGCCACGGGATCCTACCGAGCATTTCCCTGAGCTTGCTAAAATCGGCTTTCCTGAAATCCAAGGTCCATATTTGACTATATTCTTCTTTGGCTTTCCCCAGAATCACGAATTCCAGCATTACGTGGTCACTTTCCCCCAAGGTACCGACTGCTTTAATTCCCGTGACCAATTCGTCCCTGTTAGTTAAGATCAGGTCCAGGATTGCCGATCCCCTTGTTCCTTCTTCTACTTTTTGAAAGAGGAAATGATCAGCAAGGCCCATCAGGAATTTGTTGGAGGCTTTGTGCTTCTCAGAGTTTGTCTCCCAGCAGATATCCGGGTAGTTGAAGTCCCCCATCACTACTACTTCTTGCCTCCTTGAGATTTCAAAAATGTGTTTGAGAAAGGCCTCATTTACTACCTCTTCTTGGCCAGGGGGTCTGTAGTAGACACCTACTACCATGTCGGTTTTATTTGTTTCTCCATTTATTTTTACCCAAATGGTCTCTACCGGACCACTTTGTTCGCTCTCTTGGATTTCCATAGAGGTGTATTTGTCTTTGACGTATAACGCTACTCCCCCTCCTTTTCTGTTGCTTCTATTCTTTCTGTAGAGTTTATATCCTTGAATGGCTATATTCCAATCATGGGAGTCATCCCACCAAGTCTCTGTTATCCCTATGAAGTCATATTTGCCTTGATGCACTAAGACTTCAAGCTCCTCTTGCTTGTTTCCCAAGCTCCGCGCTTTGGTATATAGACACCAGAAGTCTCTTTTGTCCTGATTGGATTCCTCCGTTAATATACCGTGAGCTTTGCTGTGCATCCCCTTCTCTCTCCCAGTGTCTCCTGTACCCTTCAAATCCTTGTGTTTACAACCCGCTGTCTTTGGATCGGTCTTTAAGCTATCATCTCCATCCCCCAGAGACTTTAGTTTAAAGCCCTCTTGATGAGTTTTGCCATACTTCTGCCAAAGAGATTCTTCCCAGTCCTCGTGAGGTGCAGCCCATCTCTTGCCAACAGTCCCCCCTCCAAGAAGCTTAGACCATGGTCCCAGAATCCAAACCTCTTCTGTCGACACCATCTGCGTAAGCAGCCGTTGACCTGCAGTATCTTCCTTTCTATCCTTCACGGGAAGAATTGAGGAGAAGACCACCTGCGCCCCAAAATCCTTGACCTTCCTACCCAGAGCCTCATAGTCTGAGGTGATCTGTTCCAGGGTGTTTCTGGCCGTGTCGTTTGTGCCCACATGGATGAGGAGAAAGAGGTACCTATCTAGGTTCCCAATGAGCCTCGGCAGGTTGTCAGCGACGTCCCAGATGCGTGCCCCTGGGGGGTAAAGAAAGGCCGGGGAAGGAACTGGCAATCCCACCCCATATATATGGTCTGCCTAGCAAACGTTGCAAGACGTCACCCTAAGAGTCGGAAACAACTCGCACTACAAGTGCGGGGACACCTTTACCTTTTTATGCCCATCTATTTAACGTCAAAATCTCTAATAGTTCTGTTTCATAGGGAAATTGGAAGCAGCATGCTATCATCCTCTGTAACAGACGGCTGAAGGGTCTTGAGTTTGTTTGTTTTTAACTAAAGGAAATAACGTGCCACAGCAATCCTTAAATATTATTCATGCACAGACAAATGAGGTTTTTAATTAAATGGCATGCTCTAATACACAACCTGATAGATATGGTAGTAGCGGTCTTTAATGCTCTCCCTGCCTCTGAGCTTTAATGACATGATAATGACAGTAATTCTAATCCATGGGATATAAGGCCAGTCAGGCTGTTTGTGACACTGTTCTGTGTAAGTCCTTTTGGGGTTGCTGTTAGGATTTACTAAATGTATTATGGAGAAGATCAAGATTTGAGGCATGCACCCCTGATCATTTCAGACAGAGTTCAAATACCTGACAAATGGAAGATTGTCGATAGTTCTTCTGTTTTCAATTGGATCAAAAGAGTTTGGGTTACACGTTGCGCTGACAGGCTCCAAAGCCCAAGGCATTTAAAAATTTTTTACAGCATTCATACCCCACACTTTAGCCAAAAAGGCTCTCAGGGAGGCTTAGAAAAATTGGTCCTAAGATGATCCCTGCCCTAAAGCTGACAGTCTGAAAAGACATGACACACAAGGAAAAAGCAATGGGAGGGAGGAGGAAAAAAGAAGCTCACTCTTAAAGTCACCGTTCTTAAAGTTACAGCTGATGCCAGTGGTGGTTCTGGCTGCCTTGCCCTTGATAAAGAGGAGCCCCTCACTGGAACCATTCTTCCTGCTTCCTGATCAGGTCCAGGAGCAGAGCTGGTGACAGCATCCAGGCCAGGAGGACAGGGCAGCTCCCCAGACAGTTGACTGGATGGAATCCATGACCTTAACTAAGCTGCTGGACAGGGCCGGCCCTCCCATTAGGCAGAGTGTGGCAACTGCCTCAGGCAGCAGATACTGGGGGTGGGGACAGTGCTGGTAACTTGGTTTGGATTCCTGCATTGAGCAGGGGGTTGGACTTGATGGCCTTATAGGCCCCTTCCAACTCTACTATTCTATGATTCTAACTCACAGCTGTTCCTCCTGAGCCATGAGACCATTCCCCTCTGTTGGAGGACAGAGCTGTGTGTTCTATGCAGCCTCCCCTACAGGCCCCATAACTACCCTGCCGCCCTCAGGTGGGGTGGAGGATACTACCCCATTGCTAGTATTAAAGAAAATTCATCTGCCAGTCCAGTCAGCTTCTGTATGTGGAATGGTGGGGTGCCAGCTTGTCTTTTACTCCAGGCAGCAAAAAGTCTTGGGCTGGCTCTGCCCCTAGAGCCAAAAAAATGGTAGCTAGGCATGGGGGGGGGGGAGGAGATTCAATTCATTTCGCATTTAAAGCCAAATCAATCAAATTTGCACTTTCTGACCGAAACACAGCAATCCTTTGAAATTCGTAGTTAACCAAATTTTGCAATGGAGTTCTCCAACCAATGTTTACAAAAATGCTCATATTAAAATCAAATTTATTATTAATATATTAGTGAAAATAACACACACAATTGCATTGCATTAGGAGAAATTTCTTGCAAAAATGCCTACATTAGTCAAAACTGCACACAAAAATGTGTTTATTAGGAGAAATACTGAAGAATTTTCATGGGGATTTTTTTAAAAAAAACTTGCTGCAGAAACTTGGAGAGCTGAATTGAAGATTGGAAGACTGAGAAACCAACAGGAATGAAACTGACTGATCCTTCCATCCCTGTTGGTAGCCCAGACCAACCCTCCTTCCCTCTGTAGAGTTGGGCCACCCTTCCCCTCAGAAGCCACACGAGGAGAGACTCTGCCCTGGGCCAATGCCAGAGGGTGGCCAGGTTGGGCCCTGGCCGAGGGCCCCGCAACACAGAGGGGGCCCTAAACAGCCCCTCCTTGGGATGGGAGGGTGGCACTCTCGTTCTGTGATCCACAGCAGTGTCAGGTCCTACAACCCAACCCTGTTGCAGATCATGGAGGGGGAACTCGTGGGCTTCGATAGCCTGCCTGCACTCCCGACCTACCTCTCCTGTCAGTGTGAATGCTGTGTGTGCTGTGTGCGCATCCCTGCCGTCACCCAAAATGGCAGCGGGGGCTTCCCTAAAGGGCTGATGCCCCCCCATCTTGGTTGATGTCAGGCATGCACGCTATGCACATGCGCCATTCGCACGACAGAAGAGGTAGGTGGGGTATGTGGCTGGGCTTATTAGCCCCACACTGACTGTATGGTTGGGGTGCTAGGCTACGGCGCTACAGGCCCAAGTAGCCTGGTGCCAGCCCTCATTCTGCCCCCTGGCAATAAATCTGGCAGAGTAATGTGTAGGGAGATATAAGACCTGCACTCCAGCACAGCCAAAAGCTCCTTCTTCATCCTAGGCAAAAAGGAGAAATGGGCAGCCAATTGGGGCTGGAGGAAGAGAAACAGTGCAAGCTCCAGGATTTTTTGGGGTGGCGGAGAGGCTTGGGCAAGAGGAACCTAGAATGGCTGCCTGTCTTACTTTGCAGAAGACAGGCTTCTGTTCTGAGGAGTCCTCTCTGTGAAGGACTGCCTGGGCGAAGACCAGATTAATGATAAAGTACCCTAAGAAGGAAGGCCGGCAGGGGCCTTGAAGTTGCCCATCCACGGTGGGCACCTGGACAGCAGACTGAGCAGGCGCACAGGCCAACTGGTCACAGCCTTCCCACTAGGGTGCGATGTACTCTATTTAAATTATAGTTATCATTTCTAAATTTGCAGACATATGAGTGAGCCTGTGCATGTTTTGTGCAAACACCTGTCCTCCTTTTCTGGTGATGCATAAGTTCCCCCCCCCCTAAAAAACACCCCAGTCTTCACCCTGCAATTGCACGCTCGCTCGCTTGCTTCTGCCTCAGGCACAATCCCCACTGCTGTGCAGAGAGAGAAGGCAGAAGAGGGGCAGGCAGTGACAGATGCTGCCTTGCTGCACCCTCCTATTGCTTCCTGATTCTTGGCCTGCTCTGAGGCACAGCAGGTGGCAATGGCAAGAGGAGGAGCAGCACCAGCAGGGCTCCGATGGTCTGTAGCAGGTTCCCTGCTTAGGTGAAGGCCTTAACAGATGCCTGACGATGCTGGCCCTTGACGCCAGATGCTGGACAGCAACATTCTGGGCACTTCAGCCAGATGAAAAAGCAGGCGTGCAGACCCCAAAGGAGCAAGGAAAACAAAGGGGCCTTCTCTGAATGCTTAGTGTTTTGAAAACTAAGTGGCTAGTCCCCTTTAACTGTGAGGCTATGAGAAAAATAATGGAGGCAGAATTGTGCCCAATTGCCCACTAGGAAGTAGTATAATGAAATAACTTTAACCATACTATGTTCTTTGCCTAGCCTAGTGATCTGTTCTTGGTTTTGCTCTGTCTGTCCATCCGTCGGCTTTCCTATCTATTCTTCACTGTAAGGTCCTAGGGCGCATTACAACAATTTAAAGATATAGGGTGAATCCACCTGATTTTTACTCAGAGTAGACTCACTGAAATTAAAAACCTCAGTTACTCATGTCCACTAATTTCAGTCGACCTACTCTGAGTAAAAATCAGGAGGATTCACCCTGTGTCTTTATATTGTGAAGGATACAATATAAAGCTATACAGCTTGGGACCAGGATACCGGAAAGACCGTCTTAGTCCTTATCTACCCAGTCGATCACTGCGCTCTGCAGGTGAGGGCCTCCTGCAGACACCATCTTATCAGGAGGTCCGTTCTGCACATCATAGGAAACGAACCTTTAGCGTGGTGGCACCTGCCCTGTGGAATTCCCTCCACTTGAATATTAGGCAGGCGCCACCTCTGCTATCTTCTCAGTGCCCATTGAAGACCTTCCTCTTTCATTGAGCCTTTTAAGTTTATTTTATTTATTTATTTATTATTTGATTTACATCCCGCCCTTCCTCCCAGCAGGAGCCCAGGGCAGCAAACAAAAGCACTAACAACACTTTAAAACATCATAAAAACAGACTTTAAAATACATTAAAACAAAACAACTTTAAAAGCATTTTTTAAAAAGCTTTGAAGACTTTTTTTTTAAAAAAGGTTGAAAAACATTGTTTTTTAAAAAAAAAAGTTTAAAAGCATATTAAAAAGCAATTGCAACAGATACGCAGACTGGGATAAGGTCTCAACTTAAAAGGCTTGTTGAAAGAGGAAGGTCTTCAGTAGGTGCCAAAAAGATAACAGAGGTGGCGCCTGCCTAATATTTAAGCGGAGAGAGTTTCATAGGGGAGGTGACGCCACACTAAAGGTCCATTTCCTATGTTGTGCAGAACGGACCTCCTGATAAGATGGTATCTGCAGGAGGCCCTCACCTGCAGAACGCAGTGGTCGATAAGTTGAGACCTTATTCCAGTCTGCGTCTGTGTTGGAATTGCTTTTTAAAATGTTTTTAAACCTTTAAAAAAAAGAACAATTATGTTTTTAACCTTATTTTTTTTAAAAAAGATGTCTTGAAAGTTTTTTTTTTTTTTTAAGTTTTTAAAGATGTTTTTCATAATGTTAAAATCAGTTTTCAAAACAATTTTGGACTGTGTGTAAACAGGCCTCAGCATCCTCTTCAGGCACAGACACAGACAGCTTTCAACTGGCAGGCCGGACAGAGCTCCTGGACTGTCTTGCGGTCCCCCAGTGGCTTGGTCCCCCAGTGTTTCCTCTAGGGGAGGGAGCACTGGCCACCACAGGTAAGGAGCTTTTGTAGCGTTTGCTTCAACTGACAAATATTTGAGCGGAGCAGGAATAAAGGCAAAGAGCGTCAGCGCTGCTACAAGGCAACAAGTTCCCTAACCCACTTCACATTCCCAGATGGAAAGAGATCTGCACCCTGATGGTGTCTTCAGCTACTCTCAGCTGGGGCTAAACTAGATCGCAATTGCACATCGGCCTTTTAAAAAGTAAATTGCAGGCACAGGGCTCTGATCTGGACCACATGTACACAGCCATGGCTTCCCCCAAAGAATCCTGGGGACTGTAGTTTGTGAAGGGTGCTGAGAGACCCCCTATTCCCCTCACAGACCTACAGTTCTCAAAGTTCTCTGGGAAGAGGGACTAACTGTTAAACCACTCTGACAGTTATAGTTCTGTGAGGAGAAATGGGGTCTCCTGACAATTCTCAGCACGCTTCACAAGCTACCCTTCCCAGGGTTCTTTGGGGAACGCCGTGACTGTTTAAAGGGGAATCACAATGGAATACATGTATAGTGTGAATGTGGCTCTAGATTGGGATCCTGGTGTGTGGGTGGCTTTAACCCTTTGCATCCCCCACTATGGTCCTGATCTGTGCTGGAGCACGTTGGAGGTCTTCCCCCTCCCCCAACATAAACTGCAGATCTGGAGTGGATCTAGCTACCCACATGCCAGAATCCCTCTCCCCTGCAATTTATTTTTTAAGAGCCAATCATGCAATGCTTAATAGCACAAATGGCATCTTCTCCAGTTTAGTCCTCAAACTGCCGCCAAGCTGCTGTTTGCTCACACACACCACCTTGTTCTAGTCCCTTCCTCTGAGCTGGGGGTCGAAGGCAGTCACTTTCCCAAGCTCTGGTAGCTTTCCCACTCAAACCACTCCATGGCATTGGCCACTGTCACCCAGCCACTGAGCTGAGCTCCCCCACTGAGGCAGTGTTAACCAACCATGCTGAGTACTGACCTGCAATCTTCTTAGAAAGGGATAGTCACACGCAGCAGCCAGGAAGTGTAAATAGTGGAGACTGACTTTATGGCATTTCCAGAATAAAGATGGGGGAGAAATTTGATTCAGTTCACATCTAAAGGTGAACCTACCTAACTCACATTTTCCGAAATGACACGCAAATCGAAACACAGCCATCCTTCAAAATTTGCACTTTTCTGAATGTTGCAATGCATTGTTCCAGCCAAGTAATGTGCACAGAATTGCATATACTGGACTAAAGTGTGCATAACAGGCATTTGTTAGTGGCAACAATATACAAAAATGCATTATATTAGGGGAAGTTGCATATGCAAATGATGGCTGTGCTCTGCCACCCTAGTCAGAGGCAGCATGCTTCTGAAAACCAGTTGCCGGAAGCCTCAGGAGGGGAGAGTGTTTTTGCACTCGGGTCCTGCTTGCGGGCTTCCCCCAGGCACCTGGTAGGCCACTGTGAGAACAGGATGCTGGACTAGATGGGCCACTGGCCTGATCCAGCAGGCTCTTCTTATGTTCTTATGTTCTTATGCAAATGTGTATGTTAGGAGAATGCTGATTAATTTCCATGAGGACTTTTTTTTAAATGCAAACTGATGTGGAAATGTGGAGAACTGAACTTAAGACTAGCAATATGAGAAACTGAAAGCAACCAAAAGATACAGATTCACCCATCCCTATCAGAGTAGTGCTTTGCCTACTCCGGCCACTGACTTCAAAGACCCCGGAGTGGAGAGCTGATTCTACAGGTCTAGATTTGGACATGCCTCTTCCCACAGCCTTGACTTGGCCCTGTTGGACAGTACTGAATTGTGCATAATGCATCCTGTCATGGGAATGAACAGGGTTTTACAGTTAGGTTTGCACACAGAATCAGCATGAAATGTGCCTTTTTCAGTGTTGATAAAATATCCACCTCTGCTGCAATTCCATGCATGTAGCGTTCAAAGAGGCCAGTATCCACTTTGCAGGGCACTGAGCATGAATGATATAATGCTTCTGAAGCACTTTACACACTCTGAACTGTGCTATAAATGATTAATTTACATTGCTTAGAAAAGACCAATAATTGGGTGTTAGAGCAAATTAAACCAGAACTGTCACTGGAAGCTAAAATGATGAAACTGAGGTTATCATACTTTGGACACATAATGAGAAGACATGATTCACTAGAAAAGACAATAATGCTGGGGAAAACAGAAGGAAGTAGAAAAAGAGGAAGGCCAAACAAGAGATGGATTGATTCCATAAAGGAAGCCACAGACCTGAACTTACAAGACCTGAACAGGGTGGTTCATGACAGATGCTCTTGGAGGTCACTGATTCATAGGGTCACCATAAGTCGTAATCGACTTGAAGGCACATAACAACAAAGTGACATTAAATAGGATCTCTTTCTTTTTATAGAATGAACTTTATTGTATCTGTTTAAAGTAATAGATTTAATGTAACCATGTTTATAGAATTAAATAATTTTAGCTTGAATAAGATGAATATATTATATGTTGCACGTTTTTCATGTATGTTTGCTATTACATAAAATAATGAGTTTTATATATTGATTTAAAACTTCTTTTGTTTGTTTTTACCTGCCCTCAATCACAAGTTCCCAGGATGGGGGAGAAATTCAATTCAGTCCGCATTTCAAGCCAACTCTATTAAATTCACACTTTCCAAAACAATATGAGAATGAAAAACAGCCATCCTTTGAAATTCAAATTTTACGATGCAGTAAGGCCTGGAGCGAGTGGGTGGCCAGATCAGGCACTGGCTGAGGCTCCTGCGGCTGGTCGAGGGCCCTTGCCGCTAGCTGAGGCCCCTACAGCAAGGAGGCTAAAGCTCCCACTCTACGATCACAAACCACCATCAGGTCATGGACCACAACTGGACAATGGCACAGATTGCGGAACAAGAGCTCCATTCTCCCAGTTGATATCACTCCTGCACACATGCGCAGCTAGCTGGCACTTAAATATGCCTCGTTGCTTCACCTCGCACCTTCAACACACCCCTGCCACCATCTTGAGTGATGGGAGGCAGGCACACTGATGCATGAAGTTGCGCAACCAGAGCATATTTAAGTGTGTGTGTACGTGGGAGGAGAGGAGGGCTGGTGCTGACCCTGGATGCAATACTCCAACTCAACAACGTTTACAGAAATGCATATACTAGGGGAATGTGTGCATTATCATGAATATTTTGGTTTAAATGCACTATATTAGAAGAAATTGCTTGCAAAAAATGTGTACATTCATCAAAACTGCATACAAAAATGTGTTTATTAGAAGACATTCACACTAAAATCCAGAAGAATATTCAAGACAATTTTAAAAAAAGAAAATCACAGATTGTTTATCATTTATTTATTTATTATTTGATTTATATCCCGCCCTTCTTCCTAGCAGGAGCCCAGGGCGGCAAACAAAAGCACTAAAAACACTTTAAAACATCATAAAAACAGACCTTAAAATACATTAAAACAAAACAACTTTAAAAACATTTTTTTAAAAAGCTTTAAAAACATCTTAAATAAAAAGGGTTAAAAAAACATATTAAAAAGCGATTCCAACACAGACGCAGACTAGGATGCGTCTCAGCTTAAAAGGCTTGTTGAAAGAGGAAAGTAGGCGCCGAAAAGATAACAGAGATGATGCCTGTCAAATATTTAAGGGGAGGGAATTCCACAGGGTAGGTGGTCCCACACTAAAGGTCCGCTTCCTATGTTGTGCAGAACGGACCTCCTGATAAGATTGTGTCTGCAGGAGGCCCTCACCTGCACAGCGCAGTGATCGGCTGGGTATATAATGGGTAAGATGGACTTTCAGGTATCCTGGTCCCAAGCTGTATAGGGCTTTGTACATCAAAACTAGAACCTTGAACTTGGCCCGGTAGCAAATGGGCAGCTAGTGCAATTCTTTCAGCAGTGGGGTGACATGTTGGCGATACCCTGCCCCAGTGGGCAGTCTCGCCACCGCATTTTGCACCAGCTGCAACTTCCGGATCAAACTCAAGGGATGCCCCACATAGAGCGCATTACAGTAATCCAGACTGGAGGTTACCAGTGCGTGGACAACAGTGGTCAGGCTATCCCAATTCAGAAACAGCCTCAGCTGTCTTATCAGCCAAAACTGGTAAAAGGCAGTCCTAGCCACTGAGTTCACTTGGGTCTCTGGCGACAAAGAGGGATCCAGGAGCACCCCCAGACTACCCACCTGCTCTTTCAGAGGAAATACGACCCCATCCAAAGCAGGCAACTGACCAATTATCCGAACTCGGGAACCACCAATCAACAGTGCCTCAGTCTTGCTAGGATTCAGACTCAGCTTTTTGGCCCTCATCCAGCCCACCACAGAGTCCAGGCAGCAGTCCAGGGCTTGCACGGCATCTCCTGATTCAGATGTTATGGAGAAATAGAGTTGGGTATCGTCAACATGCTGCTGACACCTCGCCCCAAATCTCCTGACTGCTCCCAAGGGTTTCATATAGACGTTAAAAAGCATGGGGGACAAGATGGTACCCTGCGGCACTCCACAACACAACTGCCAGTGGGCCAAAAGTCAGTCACCCAATGCTATTCTCTAAGAGTGAACTTGGAGATAGGATCGGAACCACTGTAAAACAGTGCCAGATTGTTGCAGAAATGTGGAGAACTGAAGTTAAGATTGGAAAAATCAGAAACAGAGAGAACCGAAACTGACAGACATTTCAATCCCTAGTAATAACTGTTGTAACATTAAAAATTAATAAAACAAACTGAAGAATGTACATCAAAGAACAGAGGTGGCCATATAAAAACCGCCCAGATCTAAACTCTCAAAGGTCAGAGCAAAATCTTGAGCAAATGACAGAAATTGTATGAGGATGCTGATGCACATTTACAGAAACTGCAACAGAGAACGCTCTGATTTTTTTAAAAAAACTTAAAAGATAGTTGTCAGATTTGTATTGTATTGTATTGGTTTATTGCGGTCAAAGACCCAAGAAATATAAAAGTTCACCAGTAATACAGCAACTATAAAAACATTATAAATCATTAGTACACATATACACTTTAAAACGAGGGAGATTTTCTTAGCCTCTGCACTAGATTAAAAAATTTGGCAACAGATTGTGTCGATATCTTATCAACGTCTGACATGAGGTAATGCAAATACCAGTTGGAGGACCTACCGGGGAAGCGGTTAATAATAGGAAAGATAAGTCTAGATCGTTCTGCGTCATACAAGATACAACGGAGCAAAGTGTGGGCAAGGGATTCAATCTCAGTAAAAGTACAAGGACAAAGGCGCTTCGCCAATGGAATACCTTGAAAGCGACCTTCAAGGATAGCAGAGGGGAAACAATTAAATCTTGCTCTAGAGAATCCCAGACAATAAGTGGAGGTAGTTAAGTTTGCCAAATAGGCAGCATGGTTGGGAAAAGCGAAATTCAAGCCTAACGACAAAGGAGAACAAGTGGTGTTCGCCCTCAATCTAGAGTATTGGAGATCAATATCTTTGATACGTTGTTCTATGGTGTGCTTGGCTAAGGACGGATCCATAACAGATAGAAAGTCTATTGAAAGGCCAAGCATCTTTAATTTATTCTGAAAGTTCTTTGACCAAGAACTGGTAGAAGGGTCTTTCCATAGAAGATGTAAATAACCCTTTGAGGGATCAGCATAAATTACTTTAATCCAATACCTAATGGCCATAAGCCACGCCGTGCATTCAGTGGAGTGGAGCCCAACCTCTAGACGGAGAGCAGCAACAGATGCACAGCGGGGCATACCAAAAATAGATCTCAGAAAGCGAGATAAAACTGATTCCACCTTGGGATTAAAGCCCGGGGCTCAGATCGGAACTCCATATAAAAGTTGAGAAAAGATTTTGTATTTAAAAACTTGAATCGCAGCAGGGATATATTGCCCACCCGTGGTAAAAACCACCCCGGAGTATAGCCTTGGAGGTGTTCAAGGCAATTTGAACCGCAGAGGAAATATGGGCAGTCCAAGAAAGTGTTGCCTGAAATATAACTCCCAGATATTTAAACTGCCTGACTTGATCGATAGAATGACCCTTAATAATCCAAGGGTGTATAGAGGTCCGGCGAGAAAATACCATGATCTTAGATTTAAGAAAATTGATAGTTAAAGAATTTTCAGAGCAATAGCTCATGAAAGCACGTAGAAGCCGTTTTAAGCCAATATTCGATAAAGACATTAAAACGGCATCGTCGGCATATAATAGCAAGGGACATAAAATTCCAGCTAATTTGGGAGGGTGAAAATGATCAGACAAACAACAATTACTCAAATCATTAAGAAAGAGGTTAAAAAGTGTTGGAGCCAGGATACAACCCTGACGCACCCCCCTAGAGGCCAGAATGGGATTAGTCAGACTTCTGTCAGCGCCACAACGAATGCGGACAGAGGTACGATGATATAGGCAACTAATAAGAAAGAGCAATCTCTTATCTATGGTGGAATGATATAATTTGGACCAAAGCTTTGTTCTCGGAACAGAATCAAAGGCCGCTTTAAGGTCCATAAAGGCGACTGATAGACCGTTGCCGAAAGAGGAAGAATACTTCTCAGCTAAATGTGATAATATTAAACAGTGATCAGTCGGAGACTTAGCCTTTCTAAACCCGGCCTGCTCATTGCCCAATATGTTTTCTTCCTCAATCCATGCTAGGAGCCTGAGATTAAGAAAACTAGCATATAATTTACCCACAATAGATAAAAGACTAATAGGCCTATAATTAGCGGGTTCGCTCCTGTCACCTTTCTTATAGACAGGGATAATTACAGCCTCAAGCCACTTGGAGGGAATTCGGCTGGAGTGGTTAATGTGAGAAAATAAGTTGCCTAATAGGGGAGCCCACCAATCAATGTGCGTTTTTAACATTTCAGAAGGGAAGGCATCAATGCCTGGGGCTTTACCTGTCTTAAGGTTGTTAATCAAGGAGATAATCTCCCACGACGACACAGGAGGCCAAGAAGGAAAAGAGGCGAAGTCCGCAGATGACAAGGGACACATTAGGGGACCATCATCGTCAGAGAACAAGGCAGAAAAGTGCCGTTCCCAAATAGCAGGGGGGATATTGCAGTGAGAAAATGAATGGGAACCAAGAGCATCGGTCACTAAAGACCAAAATAGTTGGGTATTGTTATTGAGGGAAGCACTAATTAGGGACTTCCAGCTGTTATAGAGAGCTAATCTCTTCTTAGAGGCAAGTAATTGCTTATATTTCCTTTTAGTAGTAAAATATTGAGGTGGAAGTGTGGGAAGATTCTCTAATCTGTAATATTTATAGATCAATCTGAGTTGGTTTTTTGCCTCAAAACAATCCTTGTCAAACCAACGGGAAGTAGCAGGCCTAATGTCAGCATTAGAAAGGTTAGAGTTAGACATTAGAACCTCATATAAGGCAGAGGATAATGACGAATAATCGGCTAAAACAGCGGAGGCATCAAAGGAAGCACCAAAGGTAACATCCAAAATTTGAAATCTAAAAGCAGTGGCAGAGGGGGAAGTAAGGAAGCAGGCTACCTTATGTGAGGAAGCAATAGACCAGCGTGTCCTCTTGTACCTGGGGCAAAGGGCATTCGTTGCAAAATGCGGGTAGGCAGCAAAATGGCCGGGTTCGGCCAATGACAATGTAAAGTTTAAGGGGAAATGATCACTATCGAATTTATCCGCTATTGTAAAATCAGAGGTCCAAGAAATCAGGGGGTAAGAAGTTAGAATATAATCAATCACACTGCAGCCAAGGGGGGAGGTGAATGTGAATTCTGCACTGTTACCTAATTCTACATGACCGTTTAAAATCAGGAGATTAAGTCTAGCAACAAACTGAGTCAAACAAATTCCGGCATAATTTACTCTAAGATCTTTAGAGGACCTTTGATAGCTGGGTGTATAATTATAAGAGTCAAGAACGCCCCATAGGGGCGAGCTTAAAAGGGCATTGTTATTTGGACCAATTCTCGTGTTAAAATCCCCAAGAATAATGATGTTTGCCCTGGGATGTGAGGAGATAAGATGTAAAATAAATGTCTCCAAAGTATCCCAGGACAGTTCTATGTCCTTCTTAGAGACTGCAGGAGGAATATAAACGTTAATCAATAAGAAGGAAACAGATTGGAATTTCAATAGGCCCGCAAGAGCAAAGCTAGCACAAACACCCAGCACCGTGAAATTTGCATGGAGGGAAGTGGATATAAGAAGCGCTAAACCAGCCCTGGGTCTGCCCCTATGAGTAGCAGGCACAGCGAATAGCTCACTTGTGACATATCCGTTCAGGTGGATGCTATTAGTGGACCAAGTTTCCTGAAGGCAAATCACCTCGTGCTTCTTGAGGAACTCCAAGAGGTCCAAAGAAAATTTCTTTGAGGCCCATCCAGCGATATTCCATGAAAGGATCTTAAACGAATCAGATTTGTATGTAATTCCAGAGCTGCAAACAGATTTTTTTCCCCCAGTGAATAGTCTGTCCTGTTACATAGATTGCCAGGCCCATTTCAAAACAAAAATCTGATTGATTTTTTTAAAAATACTCTCAATAACCAATCAAATCCCACACCTCATCTTCACATCTTAGGATGGCACCTGCAAGGTTCTCACAGGCCATCTCCACTCTCATCGTCTACTACTCCACTTTTTTGCTATCCTAGGAAATACTGAGAGATACGTATCCTCACTCCTGGGTCTGCATAATCCATCTTTGCCACAGAAACTAATTACTTTGTTAGCTCAAAAGACAGCAAGAGGAGAGCTAATGAGGTCCTGGACGCCTATGCCTTTTTTTTCATCCTGCCTGCAAGGAAAGATGCAGTGATATAACCAACAGGAACAACAACAAAATCTCTCTCTCTGTCTCTCTCTCTCTCTCTTCCCCAGCTGTCTTCTTCAGAAAGCAGTTAAAATACTGTCAATTTAGAACAGAATAGCTTGAAGTGATTCTTCCGGTGCTGAGCACATCTGTTCACAACATGAAAAATGGCAGAAGCTGGAAAGGGGCTGGATCACTCATCCATACCAGGGCCACATCTGCACCCAGGGCTGGCACCAGAGGGTGGCCAGGTTGTGCCTTGGCTGAGGGCCTCTGTGGCCCAAAGGGGTCCCTGAATGATCTGTGATCCACGGCAGCATTGGGGCCTGCAACCCGACCCTAGAATCATAGAATAGTAGAGTTGGACGGGGCCTACAAGGCCATCAAGTCCAACCCCCTGCTCAATGCAGGAATCCAAATCAAAGCATTCCCGACAGATGGCTGTTCAGCTGCCTCTTGAATGCCTCCAGTGTTGGAAAGCCTACCACCTCCTTAGGTCATTGGTTCCACTGTCACTAACCATTAGAATGTTTTTACTGATGTCCAGTCGAAATCTGGCTTCTTGCAACTTGAGCCCATTATTCCGTGTCCTGCACTCTGGGACGATCAAGAAGACCCTGCTACAGATTGCAGAGACAGAGCTCCCAGGCACCTCCCAATACAGAAAACATGGACTTCAATAAGCCCGCCCACAGGCCCCACCTACCTCTTCCATGTGTGAATGCATTGCGCGCTGTGTGTGTGTCTTCCCTAAAAGACTCACACCCCCGCCGCCATCTTGGTTGATGGCAAGAATGCACGTGTAGCATTCACATGACATGAGAGGTAGGTGGGGCGCATGGGTGGGCTTATTAGCCCCATGCTGCCTGTGGGCCCTAGGCAGGCTGCTGTCCAAGGACCCGGTTATGTCTGGTGCTGGCCCTGTCCGCACCATACATTTAAAGCTGTATCACACCACTTTAAACAGTCATGGCTTCCCCAAAGAATCCTGGGAACTGTAGCTTCCTCTGGGTGCTGTGAGTTGTTAGGAGAGAGTCCACTTCCCCTCAACAAAGCTATAATTCTCAGAGTTCCGTGATAAGAGGGGTTGATTGTTAGACCACAATAAGTGCAAGAAGTCCTGCACCAGCGGTTGGAACTTCCAGCAGGCCACAGAAGACCATCATTGCCTTCCCCAGCGGTTCCTTTCTTTTGTAAAGCTGGATTTATTCTATGTTTGCTGCATTGTTTTTGCCCTCTTTGAATTTATTTGTTCTGTTCTGTAGACTAACTTCACACCCCTAACCCAACGCGTTGCATTTTGAATATTTATTGTAAACCATTTTGTTTTTGATTTTTTAATAATTTTTATTCAAATTTTTCAAAAGACAAACAAAACAAAGTCAAAAAACATAACAATACAACAAAAAAAATAAAAATAAAATAGTTGACTTCCGATTTGTCACAGATCAGCTATAAGTATATAATATACATCAAACCTGTCCCTTAATATATACATACAGGATCACTTTTCTCCATAGGCTGTCTTAGTTAATCGTCAAATCCCAATATCATCATTTTGTTTTGATCTTTCAACAAAAAGTCTAAGAGAGGCTTCCATTCCTTAAGAAATGTGTCTGTCGATTTTTCTCTAAGTAGACATGTCAATTTATCCATCTCTACTAAGTCCATTAATTTCAATAGCCATTCTTCCGTTGTTGGTGTTGATTCCATTTTCCACTTTTGTGCATATAATAATCTTGCTGCCGTAATCATATATAATATTATTCTTCCATATTTCTTTTCTATTTGTTTATCCATAAAACCCAATTAAAAAAATTCTGGTTTTGACTGAATATTTATCTTTAGAATTTTTTGCATCATCCTACCTATCTGTGCCCGAAATGATTTTGCCTTTTTACACAGCCACCACATATGATAAAATGATCCTTCTTGTTGTTTACATTTCCAACAAACATTAGAAACATTACTATACATTTTTGACAACTTTTCTGGAGTCATGTACCAACGGTACATCATTTTATAGAAATTTTCTTTAAGATTATAGCATAATGTAAATCTCAAGCCTTTTTTCCACATATTTTCCCATTGATCCATTTGTATGTTATAACCAAAAAATTTTGCCACTTTACCATACACTCTTTTACTTGTTCTTCCTCCATATCCATTTTCAGTAAGAGTTTACACATTTTCGCAATTATATTTTCATCATTTGTACACAAACCTATTTCAAAATCAGATTTACTTATTTCAAACCCATACATTTTCTTGTCCATTTTATATCTTTCTAACAATTGTAAATAGGCAAACCATTAAGACTATATCCTTCCTTTATCAGTTGTTCTCTCTCTTTCATTATATATTCTCCATGTACATTTTCTAATAGTTCTTGATAAGTTAACCATTTCTCTTTTCCAGCCATTTCTCTTCTGTAAAACGCTTCTTGACTTGAGACACATAATGGTATTTTCGAATAGAACCTTGGTTTATATCTATTCCATATTTTCAACAGAGGACGTCTTATAAAATGATTATTAAAGTCTACATTTACTTTTACTTTGTCATATCATAGATATCCATGCCATCCCCACTTCAGGTTATGGCCCTCCAAATCCAATAGTCTTTTATTCCTCAATAAAATCCATTCCTTTATCCAGACTAAACAGCAGGCAGCAAAATAAAGTCTCAGATTTGGTAATCCCAGTCCTCCTCTTTCTTTGGCGTCTTGTAGTAATTTAAATTTAACTCTTGGTTTTTTTCCTTGCCATACAAATTTAGAGATATCTTTTTGCCATTGTTTAAAAGGTAAATCAGAGGATATTACAGGTATTGTTTGAAACAAAAACATCATTCTCGGTAATACATTCATTTTTATCACAGATATTCTACCCATTAATGACAATTGTAGTTTATCCCATCTTAGCAGATCTTTCTTAATCTCTGTCCATAATTTTTCATAATTATTATGAAACAACTTTGAATTTTTATTTGTCATAATGATACCTAAATATTTCAACTTTTTCTCTATTGTAAAATCTGTCTTGTCCATTAACTCTTTCTGTTCCCTTAAAGTTAAATTTTTCACCAACATCTTTGTTTTTTGATTGTTGATCTTAAATCCTGCTAACGGTCCAAATTCTTTTAATTTGTCCATCAATACATTAATTCCTTCCAAAGGGTTTTCTAATACAATTATCAAATCATCAGCAAATGCTCTGTTTATATTCTTCTTTTTTTATCTTTAATCCCGAAATCCTTTTATCTTGCTTTATATCTCTAAGCAGCACTTCTAAGACCAGAATAAATAGAAGGGGGGATAATGGACATCCCTGTCTTGTACCCTTTTGTATTTCACATGAATCCGTTAAATCTCCATTAACAATTATCTGAGCCTTCTGAGATGTATAAATCGATCTAATCCATTTTATAAAATTGTCTCCAAAATCCATTTGCTCCAAAACCTGAAACATAAATTTCCAATTCAAATTATCAAATGCTTTCTCAGCATCTAAGAAAATCAAAGCTGCTTGTTTATCATTTCGTTGTTCTAAATATTCCAACACATTCAAGACATTCCTGACGTTGTCACGTAATTGTCTTTTAGGTAAAAACCCCGATTGATCTTCCTGGATAAATTGTTGCAGTATTATTTTCATTCTTTCTGCCAAGATCATTGTAAAAATTTTATAGTCATTATTCAATAGAGATATCAGCCGATAATTTTTTGTTTTAGTTAAATCTTGCTCCTCTTTAGGTATTAATGTTATGTTAGCATTTTTCCAACTATCCGGTATCTTTCCCTCTTGCAAAATAGAATTCATTGTATACTGTAAAGGTAGCAAGAGTTCTTCCTCCAAACATTTATAGTACATTGCAGATAACCCATCTGGTCCTGGCGCCTTTCCTGATTTAATTTTGTTTATAGCTTCAGATATCTTTCTTGACGTGATAGGGCCATTAATAGCTTGTCTCTGAAAGTCTGTAATTTTAGGCAAATTCTGTTTAGATATATACTCTTCTATTTTTTCAGATGGGATTTCCTGACACTTGTACAATGTTGAATAATATTGATGAAAAATCTTTTTGATTTTTACATTATCTGTCAGCATCTCATCTCCTTCTTGTATCTTTAAAATAATATTTTTTTGACGTTCTTTTCTTAATTTATATGCTAACCATTTCGCCGGTTTATTTGCAAATTCAAAAGTCCTTTGTTTAGCAAAATTTAGTTTCCTTTCAATTTCTCTAACTGTCAGCATTGATACTTGATTCTGTAACATTTTAATTTGATTTACAATAGAAACTTTAGTTGGATTTTTTTTCAATTCTTCCTCTTTTTGTTTTATTTCTTCCAAAATTAATTGCATTTTCTGTTGTTTCTTTTTTTTTAATTCAGAGTTACATTTAATAAAATATCCCCTCATAAATGCCTTACTTGTATCCCAAACAATATTTTCATTTGTTCCTTTATGTAAATTATATTCAAAAAACTCTTTTAATTTCTTCTTACATTCTTGTACTACTTTGTCATTCTGTAATAAAGATTCATTTAGTCTCCATCTAAATCCAAGATTTTTTTTTTTAAAGTTAATATCACAGGATTGTGGTCCAAAAAAGTTTTTGGTAATATATCCATTTTAAAAATATCTTTCACTAGATTTTTAGACATCCAAATCATATCAATCCTCGAGAATGTTTTATGTCTTTCTGAAAAATAAGTAAATTCCTTTGCGTTATCATTTATATATCTCCAGGTATCCACCAATTCTAAATTTTCCATCAGTTCAAAGCAAATCTTCGGTAATTTACCCTGTGTCTCTTTAATATTTTTTTCAGAAAGTCTATCAATTTTTGGTGAGATTACCCCATTCCAATCACCCATGACGCACCAATGATCATATGAAAACTCTGACAATTTTTCCATAAGTCCTGTGTAAAACCTTGTTTTATCTTCATTGGGGGCATAAATACCCACTATCAAAATTTTTATGCCCTGTAAAGTAATTTCAACCCCCACAAATCTACCATATCATCCAGTAATATCAATTTAGGAAGCAATTGTGGGTTAATGTAAAGAACAACTCCATTTTTTTTTTTGATCCAGCCGAAATAAATTCTTCACCCAAATTTTTACAAATCAAATATTTGGAATCTTTCTTCTTAATATGAGTTTCTTGTAAACAAATTATATCCAATTTTTTCAAATAATGAAACACTTTCTTTGTCTTCTGCGCTGTGTTGGCTCCATTTATATTCCAAGTTAGATATTTGTAATCCATCTTTAAGCGTGTATTTTAAAATGTGCCTGATGCTCCCTTTAATCCATCATCTTCCTTCCCCTCCTCTGCATGTTCTTGTTGACTTTGTTTCCCAGGAATTATATCCATATCTTTGAGTTTATCTTCTTCCATGTCTTTTGAAGCTTTTCTCAAGAAATCCCTTGCTTTTTGAACAGTATTCAATCGATATTTCTGTTGTCTGAATGTAAAAATCACTCCTTCTGGAACATCCCATCTAAATTGAATTTTGCATTGCTTAAGTTTTTCTGTAAAGAAAGCATATTCTTTTCTCTTACGTAAAAGTCTAATAGGATTTCTTTCATCACCAGTATTTCTTTACCGTCAATTTTAAAGGTATTGTTGAAGTGTTGTTGTAATACCATATCTCTGGTCGTCTTTTTTATAAAGTGAACAAGCACATCTCTTGGAATTTTTTTCATTGTTGCATATCTGGAATTAATTCTATAAACTTTATCTGTTTCAAATTTCATCCGATCTTCATTCAAATCCAGAAATTTTACTAAAGCATTAACAATTTTATCTCTGATGTCTTCACCTGTTTCCTCAGGGATTGCACGGAATCTCAAACAATGTTCTTTATTTTTCAATTCAATCACAGCCATGTAGTCCAAATTTTTTTCTAATTCCAGATTTAATATATCTGTTCTATTCTCCAAGATTTGTACCTTTTCTTTAGTATTTTTTGCATCTTCCTTTATTTGCCCAATTGTCCCTTTAATCTCATCCACTTGTGTTTTAATATAGTCTTTTATATCTATCAATTCAGTTTTCATTTCCTGTTTTATATCACTAATCCCTTCCATTATTTTTTTGAAACATATCTGGGGGTATAGCCCCTTCCTGTGGATCAATTGAACCTCTTCGCTCCTGAGCCTTAGCTGCTTTTCTAGTTGTCATTCTCAAAAGAAGCCTTTAATTTCTGATATTAACCACTGTTCCAAAACCTAGAGGCAGTCTATTTCTTTTTTTTTCCTCCACCAACAAAAGAGTTAATATTCCAGGCCTGTTATTATAGTCCGGCCAGCACAGTTCTTATCTACGTCCAGGAATGCAAAACAATTCTGGTTCACAACACCAAGCGATTAGTAACATATACGAACAGCAGATTCGTCCAAAAACTAACGGAATTGTTTTACTGCTGTTTGTCCTTTCAAAACAACAAGCCTGTTAAGTTGAGACCTATCCCAGTCTGCGTCTGTGTTAGAAATGCTTTTTCATGTTTTTTTCTTAACAATATGTATTTAACCCTTTTTTAAATATGTTTTTAAAGCTTTTTAAAATTTTGTTTTTAACGTTGTTTTGTTTTAATGTATTTTAAGGTCTGTTTTTATGATGTTTTAAAGTGTTTTTAGCCTTTTTGTTTGCCGCCCTGGGCTCCTGCTGGGAGGAAGGGTGGGATACAAATCAAATAATAAATAAAATAAATAAATAGAAACCACTTTCCCATGACCCAGAACTATGAAGGGGCCTTTCCAGACAAACTACACCCAAAGGACGGAAGGATCCGTCAATATCCGGTCTCTCTGATTCTCAATTTTCCAGTCTTCAATGCAGTTCTCCACATTTCTGCAGCAATTTCTGAAATAAAAAAAATCCTAATGAAAAACCTTCAGCACTTTAGTGTATGCAGTTTTGACTAATGTACCCATTTTTGCACTCAATTTCTCTTCATGCATTTTTGTATGTTATTTTCACTAATATAATCTTTAAAAACAAGGCATTCAAGAATCCAGTGGATTCCATTAGTCTCCGGGGGCAGACCATCTTAATCTGTCCATCACTGCTGCAGGGGAGGATCAGAGCCACAAGTCTAAACTTCACTAGGAAGTGATCTGACCATGACAATGGGGTGACATCCACCCCCCCCCAATCTCCAACCACCCCTTCCTCCATCTGGAACAAAAACAGTCAAGGGTGTGCCCCGCCCTGTGTGTCTGGCCGGTGACAACTTGAGACAGCCATGCAGTCCCAAGCCAGAACACTAGAGGCAGCCTCAGCATGGACACTGAAATCACCCAGGACTATCGTTCCAAACTCCTCCAATACCACAGCCGAGACGACTTCCGCCAGCTCAGTCAAAGAAGCTGCCGGGCAGCAGGGTGGATGGTACACCAGCAGCAATCCTAGTTTCCTGTCCCCTTGGCCCAACACCAGGTGCAGGTCCGCACAGCCAGCTCCAAGACAGAGTGGTTTCCTGGTGACAGAGATGGAAGTTCTGTAGACCACAGCTCCTCTCACCCTGTCCCTGCAGCCTGTGCTGGTGTTGAGTATCCAGGTCAACAAAGCTGGGTCAGGTCAACTCCTCTTAGCTCACCCACCCAGGTCTCGGTAATGCACACCAAATCAGCACCTTCATCCATGATCAAACCATGCATGAGTGTGGTCTTATTGTGTACCAATCAGGTGTTAAACAGCATACACAGGCCAGTGGGCACAGCAGATGAGCAACGAGGAACCTGTCCATGAGAGGAGTGGGAGCGAGGAACAAGGTATAGATAGCCTTGCCCTCATCTTCTATGATAGTTCATCCCCTCCCCATGGCTACACCACCCTCTACCCACGATCAGTGAAATTGGGGTGGCATCACCCATGTTCATCCTTACTAAGACTCCTCCTAAATACCTGATATGAACCCAACAGGAGCCCACCAACAGAAGCGACTTGAAATAATTATCCCAGTAGGCCTCTTAGAGAATTGGGAACAGTCAGACCCACTCAATATTTTTCACACAGGACACATCTACTGCCCCTCATCTCACACCCAGGGAGGGCCAGCCTTCTGCTAGTTGCAGACTCTCACTCTGAAGGAATCTGGTGACTTTCTCCTATCATTCAGTTCACTGCACAAGCTCTCACCCTGTGCAGGAACTAAACATGTGCCATACACCCTCCCCACTACCAATCTCCTCCAGATTGTTTTTTTTTTTTAATTGGAAGGGGGTAGCACCCTCCCCCTCGGGAATCCCTAAGGGGGAGAACAATCAAGAACAAATTTATCAAGAACAAATCCAGCCAGACTAATCTTATCTCATTTTTTGATTGGGCAACCTCCCTGGTAGATGGTGGGCATGCTGTGAACATAATATATCTTGACTTCAGCAAAGCTTTTGACAAAGTGCCCCATGATATTCTGATTAGCAAGCTAGCTAAATGTGGGCTGGATGGAACAACTCTCAGGTGGATCCACAGTTGGCTACAGAATCGTACCCAAAGTGTGCTTATCAGTGGTTCTTTCTCGAACTGGGGAGAGATAATGAGCGGGGTACCTCAGGGCTTGGTCCTGAGCCCAGTGCAACATTTTCATTAATGACTTGGATGAGGAGCTGCAGGAAATGCTCATCAAATTTGCAGATGATACAAAATTGGGAGTGATAGCTAATACCTTGGAAGGCAGAAAAAAAATTCAAAGGGATCTTGATAGGCTGAAAATAACAGAATGAAATTCAGCAGTGATAAATGCAAGGTTTTACACCTAGGAAAAAGAAACCAAATGCACAGTTATAAGATGGGGAATACGTGGCTCAGCAATACTACATGCAATAAGGATCTTGGGATTGTTGTTGATCACAAGCTGAATATGAGCCAACAGTGTGATGTGGCTGCAAAAAAGGCAAATGCTATTTTAGGCTGCATTAACAGAAGTATAGTTTCCAA
Organism: Rhineura floridana; assembly: GCF_030035675.1. Lineage (NCBI taxonomy): Eukaryota > Metazoa > Chordata > Lepidosauria > Squamata > Rhineuridae > Rhineura > Rhineura floridana. The sequence continues at coordinate 229,312,974 of NC_084481.1, read as the reverse complement.
ATCATGTGGAGTATTGGTTCCTCTCTATTCAGCATTGGTTAGGCCTCATCTTGAGTACTGTGTCCAGTTTTGAACATCACACTTTAAGAAGGATGCAGAAAAACTGGAACCGGTTCAGAGGAGGGCAACGAGGATGATTAGGGAACTGGAAACAAAGCCTTATGAGGAGAGACTGAAAGAACTGGTCATGTTTAGCTGTGAGAAGAGGAGACTGAGGGGAGATATGATAGCGCTCTTCAAGTACATGAAAGGTTGTCCCACAGAGGAGGGCCAGGATCTCTTCTCGATTGTCTCAGAGTGCAGGACACAGAATAATGGGCTCAAGTTGCAGGAAGCCAGATTTCAACTGAACATCAGGAAAAACTTCCTAACTTTTAGAGTGGTATGACAATGGAACACATTACCTTGGGAGATGGTGAGCTCTCCAGCGCTGGAGGCATTCAAGAGGCAGCTGGACAGCCACCCATCAGGTATGCTTTAATTTGGATTCCTGCATTGAGCAGGGGGTGGCACTAGTTCCATATAGACTCTATGATTCTATAACTCTATGACCAATGGCCTGACTCAGTGCAAGGCAACTCCCTGTGTTCCTATGTGCATCCTATTTTACAGAGGGAAATTCTCTCATTCATGGGTTGTCCAGGACCCAAATCCTGTTTAAAGCGTTAAAAACGCCCTTAGAAGGAGCAGGAGGGGCCTTGAAGTTGCCAATCAGCTTTCGCACCTGGGCTGAGCAGGCTGCAGGGTCGCTAGGGTGAAACATGTTGGATTCCTATTTACATTGCAGGAATTGTTTCTAAATGTACATCTATGCATACAAATCAGCATATGCAACACATATGCAAGTCCATCTCTTTTGTCCTTTTTTATTGTGGGAGAGATGCATTTCCTCTTTTGGGGCAATGTGGCCACCTTAGAGGTTGGGGGAGTCCATCTCTTCCCCCGCCCCCTCGCCTTCCTTTAGCATCTCTATTATGTTCTTAAAACAAATGAAAAATCAATTGAAAAGGGAGAGCTCTTTAAAAATCAAACAGTTGTGAGGGATTTCACTCAGTGCTGCTGCAAAATACGTGCCCAGACAACACCGGTGCACAAGAAGTCCCCACTTCACGTATTAGCAGTGAAATGAGTCCTTGAACCAATGTGTGGTGCCTTGTATACTTATCCTACATTGTGAGAGTGACACAAAGCCATTTCAAGGCACAGGCTGGGGTGGAGAGAGGGGTTGGGTTGTAGACACTGAGATTATCTCCATTCACAACACTTTGCCTGGAGAGCTGTCCTCAGTTTGATCTGTGACTTTGAAAACCTCCTCATTCTGTAGCTCAGCTGACCACTGCGGTTCTACAGCTGGCGACGAATGCATAAATAAATCTCCAAATGGGCTCATAATGCCTTGGCACATCCCCCCACCTCCCCCCCACTCTGAGGAACCATTAGGAACATCTGCTACTTTGTAGGACATCTGCTGCCAGTAAAAGAGGTGTCAGAAGTGAGCATACTAAGGTTAGCGGCAAAGCAACAATAGTCCCACATTTGTAGTAAAACCTTACAGCTGGTTTACTGCAGGATTGAAAAATGCCTCTGTGAAAGCCTTCTCTTGGTTTAGTGGCTGTGATGCGAGCCACTTCCTTAAATTATGACATTTATAAGGAACACCAACATTGCCTTGCAGGATCAGACTGAGGTCTACGTAGTTCTGCAGTTAGTTTCCAACAACAGATGGCCTGATGCGTGGGGACTGGTCCTACCATTAGGCAGAGGGAAGCAGTTGCAACAGGTGGCAGATGCTGGGGTTGTAAAGGGAGGGAGCAGCAGCAGCAGCAGCAGCGGCCTCTCCAGCTGTTCCTCCTGAGTTCTCCAAGCCATTTCTACCTGTGTGTACCAAGTACCTGCACTCTACCCCCAATGTTACAGTGCAATCCAAACTCAATATATTCTGGAATGAGAGAGTTTGTATTTGATGGATCTTGGACTTTCCCAGCTCTGCTGGGGCACAGACAGCAAAACCTAAGCTGGCAGAATTTATGGTGGTGTAAGTGCCCCTCCAAAAGGGGTTCCCCCATTTTAAATGGCAGCAGTTGGTGCTCAGAGTCATGCTGACTTGGCTCCCAATTTCTTGCCCTTCAAATGTAATAAATACATTTTGTCAGCAGTTTTGATTAATGCACATATTTTTGCAAGCAATTTCCCATTGTCAAAACCAGCTGGTCATTGCAGAACATTTTTTTAAATCAGTATTAGTTTCCTACATAATAAAAACTGTGATACCTAAATAAGACCTGCCTAATTGCTTTAAAAAATAGGATTGGAGGGGGAGAGAGATTTACAACACAATACAATTCTTTGCTATGTTCACTCAAAAGTCAGAAGTTGTTGTAAACCACCCAGAGAGCTTCGGCTATGGGGTGGTATTAGGGTTGCCAGGTTCAGGGCCTGATCCTGATCCTGTATCTTTAGGAGAAGAGAAAGTCAGCCAAGTGCAGGTTTTCTTGCAACACTGTAATGGGAAAAACCACAAGGTGGAATTCTCCCTCCCCTCTCCACAACTTTTAAAGATACAGAAGACCTCATGGAGGCCGGGCCTGGCAACCAAGGTCTTCTGTATCTTTAAAAGTTGTGCAGGGAGAAGGGAGAATTCCACCTTGTGGTTTTTCCCAGTACAGGGTTGCAAGAACACCTGCAGTTGGCTGACTTTCTCTTCTCCTAAAGACACAGGATCAGTCTCCGGCCCTGAGCCTGGCAACCCTAGGCAGTATATAAATGCAATAAACAAACAAACAAACAACTAAATAAAAGTCCCATACATTTACAGCATAATCCTAACCATGTCTACTCAAAAGTAAGTCCTATTGAATTCAATGGGGTTTACTCCAGGTATGCACTGCAGCTTTACTCTCAGAAAAGCGAGTATTGGATTAAAGCTTCATATTGGGAAGGTTTTCAAAACCCTGCCCTCTTTGACAGCCCAGGAAAATTTAAACTTGTTTGACTCCTGCACCCAAGAGAGAGAAAAAACTGAAATATATATACTTACTCAATTTTTGAGATGTTCAGATTAAACAGGAAAAAACAACCATTTTCTGGCGTTGCAGTGGGGTCTAGGCACTGCTAGGAGGTCCACAAATCACAACACTGACTTCACTTATTGGCTACAAACCTGAAAGGGCAGGGATAGAGCAGCCTGCTATGAGCTGATTTCACAGAAGTTGGGGGGGTGGGTGGCTGACATTTTGGTGTATAATGCATCCCTTCAACCAGACCACCTAGAAACTTTTTTTAAATTAAAGATGAGAGTCCGGAGATTAAGGAGACTCACTCAGAGACCTGAAGAGGACCCCCAAAATCTGGAGTCTCCAAGCGAAAACCGGACACCTGGCAACCCTATACCAGGACCACATGCACACTATATATTTAAAGCAGTATCATACTACTTTAAACAGTTCATGGCTCCCCCCAAAGAATCCTGGGAGCTGTAGTCTGTTGAGGTTGATTGATTTTATTTATGCTTTAAAATTGCCACCTTTCCATAGTAAGCTGCTTCCAAAATGGTTTACAATAAACCATTGTTAATATTGGGACTTCCCGGAAGTGAGCGCTCAGCTGGTGATTGTCTCTGAGAGATCTCTGCCTCAGAGGAAGCTTTTTTCAGTTTAAAAGCCAGCCAAGAGGAAACTTTGACTGGCTTAAATGTTCTCCAAGGTATAGGTGAACCGATCAGATTTTCCACAGGACTTCGTTGAGCTGTCGGCTGCTGGAATTGATCAGGAATTCCCTGAGATAAGAAGGCGTACCGATCGGCTGAAGATGGAGTCAGGACTTCCAACAAGCTGTACTGAAAAAAAGTGAAGCGTTTTTTTTTCTTCCTCACACAGAAAACATTATTTCAGTAACATTTCAGGCCTGGAAATATATATAACTTTCATCTGGAAGGAAAAGAAAAAAAATCTATTATCAGCCTGAGTACTAGTAACATCAGCTTGTGATGTTATCTTTTTTAGATTTTGCAAGCTTGGCAAGGCTGTGCTGGGGTACATGATGGATGGGAAAGTGTCCACGGAGACTACAGGAAAAAGCTGGTTGTTCTGGAGGCTCGTCACAGGAAGAGGGAAGTGGAAGGTAGCAGTTAGATATGCAGAGCTGCCTCTGCCAGGGAATAGAATATGCAATGGAAGACCACAAACTGTACCCCATAAAATAGCCTCCTGGTGAGTCATACCATGGTATGGAAAGCTGGCCGTACATGCACATTGCCAAAAAGAAAAAAGAAAAATTCAGGCCATTTTCCCCAAACCCTGCCCACCTGCCCCACACACCTGATAGCAGATGTGACATCCGCTGTGGGGCAGGATGCGGCTGCCGAAAGCAAGACTGACATCCCCATGCATCAGCCAATGTACTTTTCAGGTGGACCAGTGAGTTCCTGCAAGGAATGGGCTTGTGTGCCCAAACCCTGCAGAAAGCAGAACTGAACCTTTGGCCATGTTGGCTGGGTTCGATGGGACTTGGGAGTTCAACAACATCAGAAGAGCCATAGGTTCCTCTCTCTCTCTCTCTCTCATTCTCTGACAGAGGCCCTCCAGGATTTCACACGGAGGTGTGAACTGTGTTTTATTGTAATATTATTGCACTCAGATCCTGCTTGCGGGCTTCCCCCAGGCACCTGGTTGGCCACTGTGAGAACAGGATGCTGCACTAGATGGGCCACCGGCCTGATCCAGCAGGCTCTTCTTATATTGTTATGTTCTTAATATGATCTGTTTCAACATGTATTTCGTATTTTTTTATGCCTGTTTAATTGTGGTGGCCTATGGCTTTGAACAATAAAGATTCATTCATTCATTCATTCATTCATCTTTACAAATATTCTCAAAAAAAGCTCTTAAATTTTTTTTTAAAAGGTTTAAAATATATTAAAAAGCAATTCCGACACAGATGCAGACTGGGATAAGGTCTCTACTTAAAAGGCTTGTTGAAAGAGAAAGGTCTTCAGTAGGCGCCAAAAAGATAACAGAGATGGTGCTTGTCTAATATTTAAGGGGAGGGGATTCCAAAGGGTAGGCACCACTACACTAAAGGTCCGTTTCTTATGTTGTGTGGAATGGACCTCCTGATAAGATGGTATCTGCAGGAGACCCTCACCTGCTGAGTGCAGTGATCAACTGGGTATATAAGGGATAAGACGGTCTTTCAGGTGTCCTGGTCCCAAGCTGTACAGGGCTTCATACACCAAAACTAGAACCTTGAACTTAGCCTGGTAGCTAACAGGTAGCCAGTAAAATTCTTTCAGTAGCAAAGTGACATGTTGGCAATACACTGCCCCAGTGAGCAGTCTCGCAACCACATTTTACACCACTGCAGCTTCCAGACCAACGACAAGGATAGCCCCACATAGAGTGCATTTCAGTAATCCAATCTCGAGGTTACCAGTGCATGGACAACAGTAGTCAGGTTATCCCAGTCCAGAAACGGCCGCAGCTGTCTTACCATCTGAAGCTGATGAAAGGCACTCCTTGTCACAGAGGTCACCTGGGCCTCTAGCGACACAGATGAATCCAGGAGCACCCCCAGACCATGGACCTGCTCTTTCAGAGGGAGTACAACCCCATCCAAAGCAGGCAACTCACCAATTATCCGAACTCAGGAACCACCAACCCACAGCGTCTCCGTCTTGCTATGATTGAGAGTCAGTTTATTGGCCCTCATCCAGCCCACCAGCAGGTCCAGGCAGCGGTCCAGGGCTTGCATGGCCTCTCCTGATTCAGATGTTACAGAGAAATAGAGCTGCGTATAATCAGCACACTGCTGACACCTTGCCCCAAATCTCCTGATGACTGCTCCCGAGGCCTTCATATAGATCTTAAACAGCATGGGAGACAAAATGGTACCCTGCAGCACCCCACAGGACAACTGCCAGGGGGTCGAAAGACAATCGCCCAATGCTATTCTCTGAAAGGACCTTGGAAATAGGATCAGAACCACTGTAAAACAGTGCCTCCAATACCCATCTCACCAAGTCAGCCCAGAAGGATACCATGGTCAATGGAATCAAAAGCCACTGAGAGATCAAGTAAGAATAACAGGATCGCACTCCCCCTGACCTTCTTCCGATAAAGGTCATCCATCAGGGCAAACAAGGGTGATTCAGTCCCATGACCAGGCCTGAACCCAGACTGGAATGGGTCAAGATAATCTGTTTCATCCAAGAGTACTTGCAATTGTTGCGCCATAACTCTCTCAATCACCTTCCCTAAGAAGGGGGCATTTGCGACCGGTTGGTAATTGTCACAGACCAATGGGTCCAGGGTGGGCTTTTTCAGGAGCGGTCAAATCACTGCCTCTTTCAGGTGTGGCTGGAACTACTCCCTCCCACAACAATGCTTTGACCACACTCTGGATCTACTCGGTCAAACCCCCTTGGCAAGCTTTAATAAGCTTTAATAACCGCCCAGAGAGCTTCGGCTATGGGGTGGTATATAAATACAATAAATAAATCAATAAATAAAATAAAGGGTCGAAAGGACCTTGTCCACATTATCAGGCCACATCAACTGACCATTCCCAAGAAGTTGCAGCAGATGTTGCACTGGACACCTCATTGGGGACTACAGTAGATGTGGATGGGGCATCAAGACTGCTACGGAGGTGAGCAACTTTACCCTCAAAGTGCCTTGCAAACAATTCACAGTGGGCCTCCGAAGAGTCTAAAACTCCATTTCCTGGAGTTGATGTCAACAGACCCCTGACAGTACAGAAACGCTCCACTGGATGGCTACTTGAGGATGCGATGGAGGCAGAGAAGTTGCACCATAGAACACCTTTCCCCCAACTCTGAGTCCCCAGAAGGTGTAAGATCACGTCCCATAATCTTTGATCATTGGCCAGTTGTAGTGCAGTAGCTATGAAGTGTCGTAGCTCAGTGGCAGAGCATCTGGAGGTTACGTCTTTGGCTACCCTTGGTCTAACAGAAATTCTGAGTTCATCAAACAGAGTTGGGGAACCTGTGGCCCTCCAGGTCTTGTTAGACTATATCATCCTTGACCATTCCCCATGCTGTCTGGGGATGTTGAGAGATGGAGTCTAACAACATCTGGGGTCCCAAGGCTGGGAATGGCTGCTTCAGACTAAACTCCAGTCCCAAGGGCTACACTGCTTCCATCCTCTCCTGTTGTGGGGGGTTTCACTCACACCTTTCCCCAGGAGTTCTGGTAAACCTCCTTCCATGGACCCACAATGGATTACCCAAAGCTGGGCCTACAGAGCCAGCCCCAAGCAGGGATGTAGTCAATCAGGGACTAACACGCTCCCCTTACTTGTTTCGAGCATCCTATGAGCCAATCATCATGAAAGGAGAGCGTGTTAGCCACTGAGAAGAGTTTTCTAACAAGCTTAGATATCCTTTCCTGCTGGTTGGAGCCAATCAGACTGAAAGGAAGTGGGTCATCCACTGACAAGCCTCTTCGTAGTAGCTAACACTCTTCCCTTTTATGCTGATTGGCTCTTAGGGACGTCTGTTGTGGGAAAAGAATTAACAAGGATCTAATTCCCAACCCAGAGGCAGAAAAAAAAGGGATGGATGGAAGGGGGCGCAGCTGTAGCTATCATGAAGGGACCCTGCACTTCTGAATTTGCCACTGAACTGCTGGCCTCAATACATTTTGCTGCCTGTAATGTGGCTTCATTCATATACAGATACAATATACATTTAAATCAATTAAGAGACCCAGATTTCTTCAGTGAAATCCAACTCTTGTCTGATTCTTTTGTGGAGAAACCTCCCCCATATCATGCTATGCAAAGGATACACCACTCTCTATTGGCAGTGACTTTTCCTGGCCTGCAATGGTAGATGCTGTCGTTCCTTAATTTAAAGGTTAGCACCATGACTTGGGTTGCCCACGCATTTCCAAAAAAGGCACACTCATTTCACCCCTGGTCTCTCTTCCTTCCCAACCAGAGAAGAAAAGGCTCGTGCGCATAAATTGAAAACTAATTGCCATCACGTCCTCCATCACTGCGGGTACCAAGGGCATCCAGAATTAGATTGTTCTCTGAAAAAAAGGAGGGTGGCTGGAGTGGGGAACTCCAAATGGATCTGCTTTACTTCTCACTCCACTTCTTCATTCTGTACATCATCATCATAATTATTGATTATATTCACTAATAGGCAAAAAACATTGCAGTTTAAGAATGTACTTATAGCCAACACATATTTCTATTTATAGCCAACACATATTGATATTTCTATCAAACTTTTAAAAGCAGGGAAATTGGGCAACTATAGTGAATGCCCCCCTCTAGGATGCACACCTTAACATGCTGAGGGGGTTTGAGAGTGTCAAAGAAGCTGAGAGAAATGCCATCAGGAGCCTACACCAAGAGGCTAGACTCCTAGCAGGGACACCCAAGGCGGAATGGTCAAAGCTGAGACACCAGACTAAGATGCATCCAAACCATCTCTGAATACCTCTTACCACAAAAACCCTATGAACAGAGTATCCAAAATGCAACAAAAGATAGTACTGGAAGATGTGACCCCCAGGTCAGAAGGCACTCACTGAGCTACTGGGGAAGAACAAAGGACAAGTATGAGTAGCGCTGTGACTAATGACGCAGCTGGGTCAAAGCTGAAAGGAAGCCCAGAGGCTGATGTGCACAGATGCGAAAGGAGAGTCCGGAGTTGTACGATGCACACAATAGGAACATGGAATGTGAGAAGCATGAACCAGGGAAAGTTAGAAATTGTCAAGCAAGAAATAGAACGCATCAGCATAACAATACTTGGCGTGAGTGAATTAAAATGGATGGGAATGGGACATTTTCAATCAGGCAACTACAAAATATTTTATGCAGGAAATGAGAAATTAAGAAAAAAAAGGGGTTGCTTTAATAGTGAGAAGTGATGTAGCAAAAGCAATTAGGAGCTATAACAAGGTCTGAACGAGTTATATCAATGAGATTTAACGGGAAACCTATTAACATAACCATCATCCATCTATGCTCCAACGGCAAACACAGCAGAAGAGGAAATGGAGGGATTTTATGCAGAAGTACAGGAAGAAATTGATCACACACCAAAACAAATCAGAGCAGCTGACTGTTAACCACTCTGGCCACTGGAGCTCTGTCAGGGGAATAGGAGTCTCCTCTCAGCCCCCTTCACAAACTACACTTCCCAGGATTCTCTGAGGGAAGCCGTGATTGTCTCATGTGAAATAAAGGTTTGGTGTGGGAATGGTCCGATTAGCCAAGAAGCAGCTGTGAGTCTGGCTTTTAGAACACTGACAGTTGGTTCTTACTGAGTATGCCCGGCCTTATCATTGAGTTCAATGCTAAATTTCTTAAATTAACTAAAAATCAACCAGGATTTTTTTAAAAATTTTCAAACTGCAGAAGATGAAGGTCAGAGTATGGGGCAAGGTCAGTAATAGGATTACAGGTACTCTGTGAACATGGCTGATTTTTAATTAATTTCAACAAATTATGAGAACTCTGACAAAAAAAAGTCCAAAATGGGTCTGTTTTTTCTCTCTCTCTTTTTACACTTTGAACTCTCGATTCTCTCTGACTGTTTTTGTATCACCATGAAAGTTGAGAGGGTGTTAAGCAAGCATTTCTGAGTTCAGGACTATAAGTTTTGTAAGGTTTTGTTTTGAAATGAGCTTATGGGAAGCATCAGAATGGCATGGGGGTATTTTCAATTTAACATTGCGAAATGCGAAAAATCCATGCTGTCTATAGTATTCAGCCACTCTCTTGGCTGTATAATATTTAGAAGGAACAAGCCTTGTCCAACCCACTTAAAGGATGAACACAACAAAGGCCGCTGACATATCTAACAACCCTCCCAAGTAAAAACCCTAAACCTGGGTAAATAAGAATGCTTTTGCCTGGCACCAAAAAACAAACAGTGATGACGGGTTGGCATGTCTTCCTGGAGCAGAGCATTCCACAAACAGGGAGTCACCACTGAAAAGGCCCGTTTTCATATCATCACACTGTGGATCTCTCTTGGAGAGGGCACACGAAGAAGGCCTCAGATGATCAACTCAGGGTCCGAGTTGGTTCATGTGGGGAGAGTTAGTCCTTGAAGTATTGGGGTCCTGTTTTCCCTTTTTCTGTTATCGTATTTTATTAATTAGAGAAAATTCCTAGACCACATAGCATTAGAACATTTTTAAGCGATGTACACAGTGGTGTACAGTAAAAATACAGCATAAAATCACTAAAAACATCATAAAAATATAGATGATAAAATACAACATCAGGAAAAAGAGATGCTCAGAATCTAGCCTGAAGGGTCCAAAGAAGCCTGGACAAACAAATATGTTTTCAAGAGGTGCCTAAAGCCGTTAACTAATGGCCTTGCGGATTGCACAGAGGCTTTTCCAAGCTACAGGGGCAATGGTAAAAAATGCCTGCTTCTGAGTCACTGCCCTGCAATCATCTGTAGAGCACAATGATGGTCTAAGTCAGGTGTGGGGAACCTTTGGCCCTTCAGGTGTTGCTGAGCTACAACTCCCATCATCTCTGGCCGTTGACCATGCTGTTGGGGCTGATGGGAGTTGTAGTCCAGCAACATCTGGAGGGCCAAAGGTTCCCTGCACCTGATCTAAGTGGTTGGACAGGGTAAATTGGCGTTTCAGGTAACTGGGGAACAGCTGAAGCTGAGTGGTAGATCAACTACTTTGCAAGCATAAGGTCCCAAGTTCAATCCCTGGCATGTCCAGACAGGGCTCAGAGCTGGAAGCCCTGGACAGATGCTGCCAGTTAGTGTAGATAATAGTGAACTAGATGGACCAATGGGCTGACTCAGTATTTATTTATTTTATTTATTTACTAGATTTATATCCTGCCCTTCCTGCCAGTAGCCCAGTATAATGGCAGCTTCCCACATTCCCAGTCAGTAGTGTAGTGGCAAATTCGGAAGTGCAGGATCCCTTCAGGGTAGTCACAGCCCCACCCCCACCGAGCCTCTTTTTTTTTTGCTGTTGGGTTGAGAATGAGGTCCTTGTTAATGCTTTCTCCCACAACAACAGATGTCCCTAGGAGCCAACAAGCATGAAAGGGGAGTGTGCTGGCTACTGAGAAGAGTCTTCTCAGTGGCTGACTCACCTCCTTTCACTCTGATTGGCTCCAATCAGCAGGAAAGGGCAAGGAAGCATGTTAGAAGACTCTTCGCGGTGGCTAAGACACTCCACTTTCAGGTTGACTGGCTTGTAGGATGCAGACATAGGGGCCCTGCTCCCAAAATAGTAAGGGGTCTAAGACCCCCCGAGACCCTGGACTACTACACCACTGTTCCTAGTTTTCTTCCTTTTTCAGCAATAAGGGAGGTGAATTATCTGGTACTTACAGTAAACATGGTTTGTCCTCAAGGGCCCACTTTGAGAGAAGCACTTTCTTTTCTGTTCCTCACCCCCTTGCTTTTGCGCTGCCTTCCCATTCCCCCCCCCAATCGTTTTAGTCCATTTTGCCACTCCATCACAATTATAAGCTCCATTTCCTGAATACCTTAACATGTTCCGGCAAAGGAACCTGGAGCCCCAACGAAGATTAATGGGCAAAGAGCACAAGGGAAGCTTTTAAAGATTACCGCCGGGATTACAAGCGCCGGTTATGTTAACTGGCTAAAAGGTTTGAAAAAGATGGACTGAGCTTTTTAAGGCCCTCAGCAGGGGCTGGGCCTCTAGAAGGGGCAAAGAAACCCTAGCCATCCTGGCTGGGGCTGATGGGAATTGCAGTCCGACAGCATCTGGAGGGCCACATGTTCTCTATCCCTGGCCTATAGCATGTAGAAAATACTTTATTATCATTATTATCATTATTATTCGCTTTTTTCCAAAAAGGAACTCAAAGATACTTACAAAAAAAAGAAACTGTACTCACAGTGGCTTACAACAAACGCAAACAACAATTACAATAACAATTTCATAATAAACTAATACAACAGCAGTAATAAAACAACAAATGTCACAGCAACACAAAAACCATTTCAATACTATAAATATGGCAAAACGAAAAGAAAATTAAGACAATTTCAGCTTGGCCCCTAGAAATGATGCACGAGGGAGAAAGAGGATGGAGGAACAAGGGAAGGGATCTGATTTTGTGTGCATTTAAAGGCAAACTTACCAAATCAACACTTTTTGAAACAATATACAAACCGTAACACACCCGTCTTTCACAACGTCCACTTCTCTGAATTTTGCATTACTCCAGCCGAGCAGTGTGTACAAAAATGCACATACTAGGGTAAAGTGTGCTTATAAATCATATAACAGTGAAAATAACATACATAAATGCAGTATATCAGAGGAAATTGTTTTGCAAAAATGCGTATATCAGGTAGGCCTGTGGACTGAGCCAAGGCTGGAGGTCCAAGCCAAATTGAGCCCATTCAGATGTTTCTGAGCCTCAGCCGAGTTCAGGTTCTGAAAGCCACACATCGCAACAGGTTGGGTTGATGCCCCAGAACAACCCACGGCTCTAAGGGGGCAGGGCATCAGGCAGGAAGCAGCAGCAGCACCCTATCTGCCTGTCCATCTTCTCCCACGGGCAGTACATGCCCTGGTCTCCTCTCGCTTAGACTACTGTAATGCGCTCTACGTTGGGTTACCCTTGAAAACGGTCCGGAAACTGCAGCTGGTACAGAATGCGGCGGCACGTTTGATTACGAACAGCCGTCGCCGCGATCACATCACTCTGGTGTTACAAGATCTACACTGGTTACCAGTTGTTTACCGGGCCCAATTCAAGGTGTTGGTACTAACCTTTAAAGCCCTATACGGTCTCGGCCCAGCTTATCTGAAGGAACGCCTCCAGCATCAACAAATATGCCGCCTGACTAGATCAGCCACTCAAGACCTTCTCTCGGTCCCACCAGTCAAAACAGCCAGGCTGGTGCGGACCAGAGAGAGGGCATTTTCAATCGTGGCCCCCACCCTCTGGAACTCTCTCCCTTATGATCTTCGCCATGCCCCCTCCCTGCCAAGTTTTCGCCAAGCCTTGAAAACCTGGCTATTCAGGCAGGCCTACAAGATCCCTGGGGCAGCCTAATTTTATTGGTTTTAGCTATGGGTGGGTTCGGTTTCGTTTTATATTGTAGTTCTTGGGTTTTTATGTAGTTTGTATGTTGTATTTAACTTGATCTTGTACGCTGCCTAGAGTGGCTGCTTGTGCGGCCAGATAGGCGGCCTAGAAATAAAATTTATTATATTATTATTATTCCTGTCTGATAAGCAGAGACGGGCAGGGCCATCGCCAGGCATGCTGTGGTCCTTGGGCACCAGCCTGCCCTAGGCACACACACGCAAGCACACACGCTCCGCCCACCTACCTTTCCCTTGGTGAACGCTGCCAGCGCTGTGCATGCATGCCTGCCATCAACCAAGATGGCAGCCGAGGCTTCCCTAAGGGGCTGATGCATCCACTGCCATCTTGGTTGATGCCCCTTAGGGAAGCCTCGGCTGCCATCTTGGTTGATGGCAGGCTTGTGCCCGCAGCACAACTAGCATTTACATCAAGGGAGAGATAGGTAGGGCATGCAGGCGGGTGTTGCAGTCCTGCACAGCAGTAGAGAGGGTGCCAGGGAGCTCCCTCTCAAGATCCGTGGCAGGGTCGGGAGCCGATGCTGCCATGGATCGCGGAAGGGAGTGCTACCCACCCACTCAGGGGCCCTCGGCCAGGGCCCGACTTGGCCGCCCTCTGGCACTGGCCCTGAGCAGAGGCAGCAATCCTCTAAGGGTGCGGGTGTGCTTTTGTAAGGGGCTTTCCTGCAAAAAAAACCCTTTGCAAAACAGTATCCCTCAGGATTGCCCCCTCCTGCGTGAGGACGTTTTGCCAAGTGCTTTTGTATAGGAAAACCCTTTGCAAAACAGCTTCACGAAGGATAAATTGACTCCACTCTCGGTCAGTGGGGGGGGAGGGAGAGACACAATGTATCCTTCCTCCTCCCCCTTCCTGCCGTATATCTAATTAGGTTTTTTTTATCCTTATTATACATGATCCCTACCCCAAACTTATTTGGGAGTGGCTCCAACTCAAAGTGGGTGGTCCCCGGGTTGGCTTGATGGGCCCCCCTCCAGATTGGAGCCCTGGTGCAGATGGGGGGGGCTGTGCATGGCCCTAATATTAGGCAAAATTGCATACAAATGTGTATATTAGGAGAAATTCACACTAAAATGCAGATGAATTTCTGTGAAGAATCTTTTTTAAATGGCAAGATGTGGAAATGTGGAGCACCAAACGTAAGATTGGAAAAATGAAAAACAGAGAAACTAAAAGTGAGATTTGCCCATCCCCAACAGGATGAGAGAGAGCTGTAAGAAAGGAGGAGCCAGGTGGGATCTCTCTGACAGCTTATGCACCATGTGTGACTTCGAAGGCAGAAACACAAACATTTCCAGAGAAGGTGAGTGGCTAGACTCCCTTCAGATTTGTCTGCCTCTGGGGAAATCTTAGAAAATAATTGCATATAAATAAATAAATACTTGTCATGGTCACCTGTGGTAGATGGAAATCACCTAAAGGTAACTAGGCAGGGAAACTGGTACATCAGGAGAGCCGCTTGTTTCCCTCTTTTTTCCCCTGTTGCCTCCCTTGCAGGCTGAAAAAGGCCACGAAGAACCAAGGAATGAAAAGATCTGTCTATTTCCTGTCTGTGACAATTTCACGTGTTTGTTTGTAAGTCCGTCGCCATCTGAACATTCCATTGGCTGACCCTAGGCCCAATCCCCGACCATTAGGCCCTATAAAGCTGTAGCCTCAAAGCCAGTAGCGGATGGCATGATGGGGTGGCAGCAGTCACCTGACCAGCTTGGCTTGGAAAAATCAGTCACTCACCTTGTGGCTGCTCACTGGGAGGTAGAGGCAGTGAGGTCGGTGCTAGGGCTGTGCACAGCCCCCTCAGTCCACCATGTGGCCCCAATCCAGGGCCTCCCAAAGAGGCTGACATGCCCAGGGACCATCCACTCCACCCTGGATCCATCCCCAAAGCAATTGGGGGAGCGTAGCTCAGGGTTTTTAAAATTCTATTTTTAATATATAGTCGGGAGTGCAAAGAGGAGACACTGTTTCTCCTTGTCCTCCCTTCTGACTGAGAGCAGACAGGTTTGATCCTGGAGGTAGGGATGAAAAGTTCTGTCCGTTTCAGTTCCCTCAATTTCTCATTTTTCCAGTCTTAAATTGTGTTCACATTTTTGCAGCAATCTGCGATTTTTAAAAAAATCCTCATGAAAATTCTCCAGGATTTCAGTGCAAATATCTCCGTATCAACACATTTTTGTAGCTGGTTTTGACTAACGTACACACTTTTGGAATCCGTTTCTCATCATATAATGCATTTTTGCATGTTATTTTCACTCATATAGTCATTTTTATGCATGCTTTCTGCTAATATATGCATTTTTGTAAACACTGCTTGGTTGGCAAACTGCACTGCAAAATTCAAATAAGTGTGAATTTCAAAGGCTGGCTGTGTTTTGGTTCTCATATTGTTTTGGATTGGTTTGAAATCCAAACTGAATCAAAATTCTCGCCCATCTCCAGTCAGAGGTAAGCAGTAAGTGTTAAGATTCTTTCTTGCGAGTGGTGGTCACTGATTTTTCATGGGTGGCTTCCCTGAGTGCACAGCACAGGGTTAAACCTGCCTGCTTTCCTGATAGCTAAGACCAGATATGTAGCTGGGGTCACTCAGTCATGAGGGGAAAGCATTTTGGACATGCTCAGACATGCAGTATCATTGCAGTGGCCGAGCCTGTACATAAATCAAACATTGCAAGTTCTCATGCCTATGAGGCACGTAGCCTAAAGCAAAACTGCCAAGGTCAATTAAGATGTACAAATTTATATCTGTTAGGGGAGGCGAGATTGCAACTCATTATTTTCTGGCTTGGCCACATATTTTCATGCCAAAGTGCTGAATTTACACATGAAATTTGTGCAATATTTAATTGCTTGCAAATGTCTTAGCCTTTCACCTGAAACTTGCCCCTGATTCCATTTATATTCCATCACTTGACAGAGATAAATAAATGTGGGGTTGAGTTTGAAATATTAACATCAAAGGATACATTTTATATCCCAGAAATCAGGTATTTTTAAGAATCTGGAAGTTGTAAATTGCACAAAGTTGTCACCAACCTCAGTCCCTAAATGACAAAAAAATGTTCAGAACTTCAGCCCTCATCAGCAACTTGTGACATATGGCAGCTCCCATTTAAGAAAGATGATGCCTTGCCACAGAAACTGCAATAGTAGGATGTCTCCAGATGTGCATTTTAAACAGCCCAGAATATGCATTGTCTCAAAGCAGTACTCACCTTTCCCCAACCATGCCAAACCATGTTGTTGGACCAATAGCCTTGAGGCTCAATCCAGACAAGACTGAGTGGGTGGTTCTTCTGACCGGATTGTCCTGGATGGGGGTTGCACTCCCCCTGAAGGAGCAGGTTTGTAGCTTGGGGGTTCTCCTAGAACCATCTCTGTCACTTGAGGCTCAGGTAGCCTCGGTGGCACGGAGTACCTTCTACCAACTCCGGTTGGTGGCCCAGCTGCGCCCCTATCTGGATAGGAATAACCTCGCTTCAGTTGTCCATGCTCTGGTAACCCCCAAGTTAGATTACTGCAATGCGCTCTATGTGGGGCTGCCTTTGAAGACGGTTCGGACGCTGCAGCTTGTGTAAAATGTAGTGGCCAGATTGGTAACAGGGACCAGACGGTCTGAACATATAAAACCGATTCTGGCCCGCTTGCATTGGCTGCCTCTATGTTTCTGAGCTTGCCGGTGACTCAACATGGGAAGCATCAGTCCATTCAGAGTCCTCCTCCTCTTCCATCTCGCCGCTCCACCCCCGTTCTGCCGGGCCCATGACAGAAGGTAGTTCGTATGATTTCATTATGCGCACCCCAGTCTGAAAGAAGTAAGAGATTTCAAGGGCTTCTGCACATGCATTGGGATGGTTTCCTTGGAATGAAAATCACTGGAGATTCATGACATCACTCCAGATAGGAGATGAAATAAGGGGTGGGAAGAAAGATATCCTTCTTCCAGAGGGATCTCCAACTGAACATGCTAGGGATGGGTGAGAATTTCAATTCAGTTCACATTTCAAGCTGAATCTATTAAGTCCACACTTTCCAAAAGAATATGAAAACTGAGACACAACCATCCTTCTGAATTTGTACTTATTCGAATTTCGCAATGCAAAACCTGACGGTGTTTACAAAAATGGATATATTATGGGCAAGGGTGCATAAAAATGACTGTATGCGTGAAAATAACATGCCAAAATGCATTATATGATGAGAAACAGCTGGCAAAAATGAGTACCTTAGTCAAAATGGCCTACAAAAATTTGCTTATTAGGAGAAATTTGCAGTAAAATGCTGAAGAATTTTCATGAGGATCTTTTTTTAAAAAAAATTGCAAATTGCTGCAGAAATGTGGAGAACTGAATTTAAGATTGGAAAAATAAGGAACAGAGAGAGCCAACATGGACAGATCTTTCCATCCCTAGTACATGCCCAACAAAACGAATCCGTCAGACTCAGTTTGTCCGACCAATTTGACCTCTTCAGCTGTCTCTTTTTATGACCATCATCGCATGTGTCGATGGGGGTGTTCTTGAGAGAGCATTCAAACTTACCTCCCACCCGTCTCATTTCACTACAATATTACTTGCTTCACATATGTGCCTTTAAAGGAACGGTTTGCCCAAAGATGGAACTGAATTGTCATGAATCCTCACCTATCTGGACGATGGGAGTTGGAGTCCAGCAACATCTGGAGGGCTACAGGTCCCCCACCTCTGGTTTCGAGCAACCCTGCAAGCTGGAACATGGTGGTTACCAAAGCGATAAATGGTCCCAATTCCCCCTTTCCTACCCCTTCCCCCTTCCATGTTCCTCAGTCATTGTTTCTGTTCTTCGCTGTATACATTGGAAAAAAAAAATTAAAATCATTTAGAAGACTGTGTTAAGGGGACATAACTATCGGAGTGGGTTGAGGCTACATGGCCAAAACTGTGCTGTATATATAAGTCTTCTTTCTACCCACTGGAGGCTGGCCCCTTAGGGCGAATGCGGCACTGTCCAACCAACCTCAGTCTGCCCAGAACTAGCCTCCACCTACCTGCCTGCCTTACAACCAGGCCAAGGGGTGGTACTTGCTGTCAGCATCCTCTGCCTTAGGCTCAGTAGAACTAACAGGGAGAAGGAAGATGCGAACAAAACTAGACTGAGTTGGCTCTGCCTGTCATTGGCTCTGTCTTCACCTACTGCTGGCCTCTCCACCTTCCGCCCCACCAGTCCCAATAGGCACCACTGTTCCTAACCCTCCCATCAGTATTCTTCCCCTTTTTGCCATTCTACACAAAAATTGCAAAATTCAGGAGCTGCCATGTTGTTTGTTGTCGTTATTATTTATTAGATTTATACCCTGCGCTTCCTCCCAGTAGGAGCCCAGGGTGGCCCACATCCATCCCACAATCCTTCCACTCTCTGACAGTGGAGGCTGGTCCCTTGGGGCTAATGGGGCCTGCACCACTAACCTCAGTTTGTCCCCAACCAGCTCCCACCTGCCTGACTTCATACTTATCACTAGTCCCAGGGGTGGCAGTGCCTGCCAACTTCTTCCTCCTTGGCCTCACTGTTGCCCTTGTAGACCTCAGTATGGAGGAGGATGGGAACGAAACTACAATTAGTTGGCTCTCCCTGTCATTAGCTCTGGCTCCACCTACTGTTGCCTTTCCTGCTTTCCACCTCAGTGGGTACCAGCTACCAGTGAGAGGATGAAAACAGAATTGGAATTTGTTGGCTCTGGCTCCACCTACTGTTGGTCTTCCTGCCTACTGCCCTCCCAGTCCTGATGGGCACCAGTCACCATGGCCGTCGTCAGAGGATGGCCAGGTTGGGCCCTTGCAACCCAGAGGGGCCCATGAAGGGCTCCTCTTTAGAGTGAGAGGGTAGCATTGTCGTTCCACGATCTGCAGCAGTGGCAGCTCCCGACCCTGCCACAGATCGAGAAGAGGGAACTTCCAGGCATCCCTCCATACAGACAGTGCAGGCTTCAATAAGTCCCCACACACGCCCTACCTATCGCTTCCATCACTCTGAATGTATGCTGTACACACATGCCTGCCATCAACCAAGATAGTGGCAGACACTTTCCTAAGGGGCTGATATTCCCGCCACCATCATGGTTGATGGTAGGCTAGTGCTTGCAGCATGCATGACATTCACAGTGATGGGAGAGGTAGGTGAGACATGCAGGTGGGCCCAGAGCAGGCTGGTGCCCAAGGGCCCAGTCATGCCTGGCGCCGGCCCTGCCAGTCATCATCTTCAGATAAGACTAAGCAAGAATAAAGGGATTGCGCATCCTGATCAAAATCAAAATCTTCTAAGGGAGGGGACAGTTGTTTTTATTATTTGGTCTGTGTGTGTGTTTTTAAATCAGTCCAATGCCAGCAAATGTGTGTGTGAAGATTGGCAAGCATTTCAGATCAACTGTGTAGGTAAGCCGGTGCCAGTGAGGATAGAGTTAAACTAGAGAGCTGGGATGAGTCTCACGAGAGGGCTTCTGTCAAAGATGCTAAAAGGAGTATTTAAAGGTGGACTCCAGAGGCTGGGCAAAATTGGCGTTCTGCTGCTTCTAATCTAAATTAATAATCCAGTCTGAGACATCAAATGAGAGCCCGCAAAACATGCTGAAGAGGAGAACCAAGATTTATTTCTTTTAAAATATTTGGTGGGGCCAGATTTAATTTTGAGTTATGAAGAGCCACAAGTCAGGCCGAGAGGAGAGGAAGGCAGATGCGGATGGACCAGGATAGGGCACATCTCCTATGGTTTCCATTTAAGACCCGAAACAATTTCTGATGCTAAGGGGCTGTCAGCCTGACTGGTGATGACAATGGGAGACTGCTGGAAAGTGGGGGATGAGATGGAAATGCTCAGTTGAGAATGTTCAGCTCAATAACTGGGGGGAAGGGAGGAAGGGGGGCAAAAGGGGGAATAGAATCCTTCCCCCTCCTTTGATATTAATACCCCCACCGCCAGTTTGTCAGTCATAGTGGCAAGCAAAACTCTTCCCCACTGCATATTATTGCTATTCTTCTCAGAGGTTCCATGGGAACACCTGTACATCATCACATAGCATCGTTCCAAGATGGATTCTAGCAAAAGAAAATGGCAGCCAACAGTGTCGGTTGGTCCATTAGGGCAAATGGGGCACATGCCCCACCAACCTGAGGCCACACCACACCAGACATTTATTCCACTTTAAATAGCCATGGCTTCCCCCAAAGAATCCTGGGAAGTGTAGTCTGTGAAGGGTGCTGAGTGTTATTAGGAGACTCCTATTCCCCTGACAGAGCTCCATTGGCCAGAGTGGTTCAACAGTCAACCCCTCTTCCCAGAGAATTGTGGGAATTAGAACTACGTGAGGGGAATATCTGTCTCCTAACAACTCTCAACACCCTTCGCAAACCACACAAACTACACTTCCCAGGATTCTTTGGGGGAAACCACGACTGTTGTGGATGTGGCCTCAGTCTGCTCTTGACCAGCTCCCCCTTCTTTCTTTAAAAACATCTTTTTTTAAAAAAGCACCAGAGTGCTCGCCAACACTTACACAAAAGGGGGGCGGAGGTTGGTCGTTAATAGCATTGAGAAACTGAAAAGAGAAACTGAGAAACTGAAATACCCAACCAGAGCAAATATATATTAATCTCCCCCTTCTCCACATGCCAGCTTCACATGCTGTTGATCTAACACAGAAGGGCCCTCAACATTTCACTCCGTTCCTAAAGACAGAGACAAAGTAATGGACTAAAGGCAATTAAAAATCTGTCAATTCAAACAGATTTTCTTCATCAGACAAAACTTTATTTGCTATACATACATCCATATATTCACACACACACACAGAGGTAGATAAAAGCCGCTGCTGGTCTCACTTTGGTGGCTTTGTTGATTATGCATTGTAATGAGCTCCATTACATAATTAAAAGAGGCTTCTCCTTATTGCATTTTATGCTAATTAACATTTTATGCAGTCTGCAATGGACACTTTGAGCCCCGAAGAGGAGCTCTAATTATGCAGCGTTCTCCTCCAAGCTGGTAATGCATTATTAATTAATATTAAATCTGTTGATTAAAAGCTAATTTGTAAATCATCCCGCCATATTTCTCGTGTAAGGATTCTCTCCATGCCAGCCCCTTCCAAAATAATAAGGATGAAATCAAAAGCCAGACTTGGACGGAACTGCATCCTAAAGCTTTGGGGATACTTCTTTTATGAGCACGGCAGATGTTAGTCCAGAAATTCCAGTTGACAACGTTTTAATGAGACGGATCCATCTCGGAAGCTCCGACAAGCCACAGCAGGAATTAACAAACCTCTCAGAGCACTCGGTCTTCTTTTCTCTCTCTCTCTCTCTCTCTCTCTCTCTCTCTCTCTGCATGACTTGAAAAAACTTAACAAAATCCACTAGTTTGTCACAGCGCAGGATATCTAGGCTAGACGTCAGCAAACCATCAACACCCCGGCTGCTAAGTCAAGACAGCCCAGTCCTTGAATGCTATCACTTTATGGTCTGTTGCAGGGGTGAGGAATCTTCTGAGCCTCCATGTCTGGCCCTCGGGACTCTTCCAGACCCCATCTCTTCCCAGGCCACCCCCCCAGTCTCAACATATTCCCCTAATCTCCCATCATTGGCCCTCCTCTATGCCCTCCTTGAGTGCTTTCGCTTGGCTGGCATGTCTCCTTGGACCGTGATCACCCCTCTTGCTTACCTAGATGGACGAGAGATGTGTGTGTGGGGGGCGAGGATGCATGTAGGAGCCTCTGACTTTTACTGTGCAGAGTTAAAGAGCCACACCTGATGCTCCACTCACTTTTGCCACTGTCATTCTCCAGCACTGGCATCTTCCCCCCCCCCAAGAATGCACAGGAGGGAACGAAGCCCTCTATCTAAAGAAAGCCCCCCCCCAAATCCCCTGCTCTGTTGCAATGAAACAGTGACAAATGAAATGGAGGAAGATTTGCAAAAAAAAGCAGATAGGAAGGACTCTCCTGCCTCATGCATTCTAGGCTGGAGCCCTTTCTGTCCTAGCCCTGCAAGGGAATTTAACATAAATGAATACAGGACTACTAGGTCTGCTCCGTTGCCTGAGTCTAGTGGGCACCTTGTTGCTGGAGCCATCCCTCTGGGCCACCGTACCGTTGCCAGTGGGCAACCTCCCCACCCACCTGTATGCATCTGGGTACTTGGTGCCTCTCCAGCCTCTGGGCCATGCCAGCACTCAGAACTGCATGGCTGATGCAGCTGTGTGGAGAGGTGTGATCCCCAAGCTGGTTTGGGGGGTTGTAATACTCTTAAGTGGGGTCCTCTTGTGCATCTGCTCCCACAGTTGCACACCTTCCTGTTAACCATGCACCACAGCAGATTCCAAGAGAACAGCAGAACAGGTGCTTTCTTAAACAGGTGCTAAACAGGAGTAGCTCTGAGGCCAGCTTACACAGAACGGATGGGTAGAGGAGCTGAAGCACACGCAAACAACATTAAATCCCACCCACTGAATCATAGGAGTCCCAATGGCTGCAGTCCATTCCCTTCTAACCTTTTATACACCATGTACCATAGGTGATGCTCTCTCCTTTTGCAAATCCTATGAGAAGTGTCTGCCCGCTGCTTCTGCCTGGGATGCTCCCACACTGAGTTCTCCTTACTCTTTGATGGTGCAATAACCCTCCCTTGTACGACTGGTGAAGTAGCTTCCATCCTCATTTGCATGCGTTCATTATTTAGTCATCTTTGAATCCAGTGGGACTGGTGGGTATTTGATGATTTGCTACTTTATATTGCTTTGATTAGGAACCCAGGACGTGGCCTTGCACTGAGTCAGACCATTGGTCCATCTAGTTCAGTACTGTCTACACTGACTAGAGTCTGAGGGCTCATCTACACAGTGGTGCTACTCACATCTCCTTTAAATTTGCATGGTTCACATGACGTTATCAGCAAATAGAAGCTATCACACAGTTTCTCCCCTGTAAATCTGTACTAACCCAATCCACTGATAATACCAAAAGGGAAGAAAAAAATGTATTCACTCCCTTCTCTAGTGCTTAAAGATGCTTTGCTCTGATGCTTTTAGGTGGGTGTGTCAATCGTTCCCCTCTCCATGCCCACTCCCTCCTCCTCTCTTCATTCATTTTATTTCCTGCAGGCTGACAAGCAACTTCTGGTTGCTCTCCTCCATTCTGCTGGCCTTTCTAATGTTACTGCAAACAGTGCCTTTATTTTCTTTTTTCCCCTAACTTGTGCGCAAAAGCATAACACTGCCCAAACAAAGATTTGTATTTCAATTGTATCCTACCAGGGAAAACACAGATATTCACACTTCCAGGTGTTTTTTTTTAAAGGAACCTACTGCAGCTGGTAGAACAGACTGAGCATGTTCGGTCACCTAGAAGCCAGAGGGAGTGGAAATATATAATTAGAAGGTGGGGCCACAAGGAAAAAGCAAGACTAATCCTCCCTAGAGGAATGCCTACTTGCATGAATGGGAAAAAGTTATTGACAGCTAACATTGAGCAGGAACTGCAGATGATACAAATGAAAAACAAAAGTAAAAGAAATGCATTTGCTACAAAGAAATGCTCCCACGTAGATGAGCCCTAAGACAGGGGTCCATCCCACCCCTACTTGGAGATGCCGGGGATTGAACCTGGGACCTTCTACATGTACAGCAGATGCTCTACCACTGAGCTACGACCCTTCTCGCCATTTATTGTACTTTTATTGTTGTGCTTGTTTTGTACATATTAATATTATTTTTACTGCTTTGGAGGCCTTTGGGCAAAAGTGGTATATAATTAAAACAAAGAAAACAAAACCAGAAGGTAGGTTGCTGCTGGGCCTGATTTCACACCTGTAATCTGAAGTTGCACCATCCATACTATACACACACACATGCGCACGCGCACGCACACACACATGGACTCTTCCACCTCACTCTGTAACATGTCCTGAGCAATGCTACATACACACCACACATATAAAGCACATTTCAAGCACATGGCTTCCCCCAAAGAATCCAGAGAACTGTAGAGCTACAATTCTCAGCACAGTTCCCCAGTTACTTTGGGGGAAGCCATGTGTACAGGGTAAATGTAGGGAGTGTATGTTGTGGTGCTAAATTAGTTAAGCAGAGAGTAACAGCGGTCTGAAATGCGAGTGTGCCAGCGTGTGTGTGCATTTACCTATGAAAGCAGGCTTTTACCCTGCATTAGGATCACTGAGACTTAAGACTTAGTAAAATAAGAAAAGTTACTTTATTTATAGAAATGCATAGTAGATAGAAAGGCATACCTAGTTCTAACTAACTAGCTAAGTTGGAGGCACAACGCCCAGGCGTGGGAATTGACCTCATGTCTAGGAGAGAGAGAGCAGAGACAAAGGTGTCTCTCCTCTCTCGGACTGTTGGAGAAGAGAAGAGCTGAAAGGGCGGAAGGAGGAGAGGCAGATAAGCTTCCCTTAAGACGTATCAGTCTAGCGACGGAAGTCAGTCAGGGCATCACAGTTAAAGGTAATCAAGCCTAGCCATATGGAGGACCCTCATTCTATCTCCCTTCTGGAATATGAACAAAAGAACAAAACAGGAGTTGCTCTTGCCCCACTTCCAACAGTGTACGCAGCCCACATCTCTAAGATAGGATTTGAGAGGGGTGGGGAAGGAGTTTTCTTTGGTCTTCACCATCCTAAGGATCCTTTGGTAGTCACTTGAGCTAGCTGAAGTTTTAATAACATGGCACAACTTTTTTCTCTCCCTCTTAGTTGGCTCTGTGCAGTGCCTGTGCGCAAACATCAGGGGTCAGGCAGCTGCTTCAATGCACTGTGAAGGATGTTTCAATATAACCTTCCCCAGGGATGTAAAACAATCATCCCTTCTGATCCCCTGCCAAACAGGCCCAGCCTGCACACTGCGACAAAGTGACTTTATTCCCAGCTTAACCAGGCAGTAATTTTATTTGGCAGGGATCACTCTGCCCCTTAACAGCTCTTTTTAATGCTCATATTGGGAGTTCGCATGCTGATCTTTTCACACATGTTATAATTTCATGGCATGTATGTATCTGTCTCTCTGAGATCCAGAAGGATTCCCTGCAGAGAATGTGTGTGTGTGTGTGTGTGTTGACGCATGGGTCTGGCAAAAGATGTGTCCTTGGAAAGATACAGGGTACTTAAGGGCCAAGCAAATGGGAAGAAGGCAAAAACAGCAAAGTCACTGTGAGCAGATTCATATGCTGCCAGAACAGCCTTCCCCAACCTGATGTTGGAATATATGTGGTTCAACTCCAACTTGTGGGTTGAGGCTGCATGGGGTTAAAAAGGGTAGCTAGAGAGGAGACCTCTTGGTTGCTAGGCTATACCTGTCCTTTGATCTCCTGCTGTTTCTTCCTTCCTGCTAGACCAGCGTTTCCCAACTAGTGGGCCACCAGATGTTGTTGAACCACAATTCCCATCTGCTGGCTGAGGCTGATGGGAGTTGTGGTCCAACAACACCTGGAGGCCCACTAGTTGGGAAAGGCTGTGCTAGACTGATATGCAGAGGATGTTGATCCCAGTTCCTTCCCTCCTTCCCAGTCTTCTTCTTTCTCTTGAGAGGGGAGCAGATATATTCCTTTGTCTCTCCCTCTCCTCCAAAGCATGAGGGCAAGCACTGGGTTCAGTGTTTCCTCTTCCAACTTAGCTAGTTAGCTAGATATAGGACTCTTTCCTATCAAGCATGTACTTCCAGAATAAAGTAGTTATTTCTTATTTTAAAGCTTAAAGTGTCTGTCTGACTAATTTGCAGGGAAGGTATAATCTTTAGCAAGGATTCAAACACACACATAAGCTCGCTCAGTACTCTCCGTTCCCAGCATCGCGACTCTCCGACACCTGATGCCCTCCAGAGGTTTGGGAGCTGTAGTCCCAAACGTCGGGAGGGCACCAGTTTTGACAAAGGCTGCACTAGAATTACACTGGAGGAACTTGTGCACAACCGGATCTATGCTGTACCGGTAGCATCTCGAGAAAGGAGCCCCATATGTTTTGCAAATGTCAAGCTACCTATCACATAAGGCAGGAGCCCATGGGCAGAAGGGAGCAGCCTAAAAAGTGGAAGGGGTGTAGATTAGGACAAGGTGGGTTGATACGGCAAGGGATGGTGCAACAAAGTAATGACTGATTGATTGGCTTTATTTATATGCCACCTTTCCACAGTGACCTGTGCCCGAAGTGGTTTACAGTAAGCACCCAAAATAAAAGCACTGGGGTAGAGGAGTCAGTTTACAAAACATAGCAATAAATTCAAATAAGACAAAAATGAACCATTTAGCAAACATAAGATACATTCAATATTACAAAAGAAATCATCTAGACTTATGTACCCAAGAGTCAGAGTGGAAGGCACTGTGGCCTCTAGCAAAGCCTTCACATGCAGGGCCAGAGACAGAACAGCAGCGCTGTTGCTTCAACAAAGGCCGGCACTTACACTACTACCACTACAATTACATTTATATCCCACCTTTCCTCCAAGGAGCTCAAGGTGGCGTACAAACCTGGAGTTCAAACATGAGCCCTTACATCTCTGGAGCAGGGCTGATGATTCCCAGAGCCCCACCCTCAAAGCTGAAGTTAGGCCATACTTCCTGGTGTAGAATCATAGAATAGTAGAGCTGGAAGGGGCCTATAGGCCATCAAGTCCAACCCCCTGCTTAATGCAGGAATCCTCAGTGCAGCCATGCATTGTGGCAATTTTGGATGGGCTCGAGCGGTGCCTCTCGGCTCTCCAAACAGGACCATAAAGGCTTGGTTGTGTGCTGCGCACGCCGTGCACAAAGTGCTGTTGCACCCAGGTCCTGCTTTCAGGCTTCCCACTGGGACATCTGGTTGGCCACTGGAAGAACAGGTCGCAGGACTAGATGGGCCTCCTTTGCAGGCTCTTCCTGGTGTACTGGTTTGCACAACCCAGTCAACCAAACTATGGCTTCCTGGGACCACACAAACATGTGGGCTCCTGGAAAGGACTCCATAGCCATTTTGCTCCTCCCTGGCTGTTTTTACTGCCACCCTGTGCTGAGCTAAGCCAAGGTTTGGAACAGCACACTGTCTGAAGCTCTCTCCTCACTAACCATGAACTGTAGCCAAGGTTTGTTCTCCCAGGATGCTCTGTAAGCGACTTTAGCGTGGGAATCCTGGAGCAAAGGAACTTCAAAGGGAGATGGCAACATGACCTTCATATTCCGTACCTGGCTGGTGAAGTTTGCCACTTCTGTGGATTTCCTTATCTGCCAAAAGCACTTTGGCTGTGTAGGGGGGGGATGGATCCCCTTTGTGACTCTTGTTTGGCCCTCTCTGCTCTTCACAATGATTAGATTTTTATGTATGCGTACATTTGCATAAGCTCTATAAAGCAAGGAACAAGGCATCTCCGCACTCCAAATTTAATCAGGTTTGAACGAGTCATTCTTTCCTCCCAGGGTCTGTCATTCTGGGAGGGTTGAACACAGGGATTGCCAGCGGTTCTCTAGGGTTTCATGCAGGGGTATCCCCCCCGCCCCCTCAAGCTGCTTGGGGCTGTGACCTTCTACATCCAGAGCAGATGCTCTACCTCTGAACGACAGCCCTTCCACACAGTGGTCCTTCTGCCACTGAGCTACAGTGGGGAGGTAGGGGTCTCCGAGAAAGGTACTGATGCTGGATCTGGACTCATTCCACATCTGGGGTGTAGTCATCTGGGGTCATGGGGGGTCATAGACCCCTTTTTTGGGGAGGGTGCAGGGTCCCTGCCAGGTCCCTATGTACAAGCCAATCAGTATGAAAGGGGAGTGCGTCAGGCACTGAGAAAAGTCCGTGTCCTTTTTGTGCTGCCTAGAGCCAATCAGTGAAAAGAGGTGAGACAGCCACTGAGAAGACTCTTCTCAGTAACTAATACACAGCCTCCCCTTTCATACTGATTGGCTGTTAGCAACATCTGTTGTAGTGGAGTGTGGACTCAGAGATGACACGGAGAGCAAGGGTGATTAGGATAATGGGGCATGGTTCTGAGGGGGCATGAAGTGACAATCATGAAGGAACCCTGCACTTCTGAATTTGGCTCTACACTACTGGCCACATCAATAGAAGAGCAGGGGAATTGTCTGTCCAATGCTTCTGCATCCAAGGTGGCTACTTTCCTATTGCCCCCAAAGAGAAAATACATCATACAC
Organism: Rhineura floridana; assembly: GCF_030035675.1. Lineage (NCBI taxonomy): Eukaryota > Metazoa > Chordata > Lepidosauria > Squamata > Rhineuridae > Rhineura > Rhineura floridana. Next base: position 229,284,713 of record NC_084481.1, on the reverse strand, counting down.
ACCAAAACAGAGGAGAAAAGCAGACCCACGTTGGTATAAAAATTTCATGTTAGAAATAACTGCTATAATTTAAATATAAATACAATGAGTCTCACTGTAGTGTGGAAGACTATGACCAGGCCACCTCTGTGACTGCCCAGGCTGCTCTTGATGGATATCTCCAAAGACCCCTGTTCTTGCTTGTCATGGCTCTTTATCTCTAAACAGGACTTGAACTAGAGGACCGTTTTCTGTAAAGTAAGAGAAATGGCTGCTGTGCGTTTGCATAAGCCTCCATCGTTCATTCAGTTATGGATTTCTTTATTATCCCTCCCTTCCTCCCAACGGAGCCCAGGGCAGCAAACATACCAACAAAACCAACTCCGCAACAAGCAAAAGAAAAGCATTCTAAAAACACTTAAAAACATTCTAAAACACAGCCAGAGTCAAAACCATTTTAAAACACAGTTTTAAAACAGATTCTTTCATCAGTGATTTTCAACTTAACAGGAAGAGTCCCCTTCAGTAATCCTATCTGAGTCTTTGTAACAAGTGTCAATGAACACTCTACAATGGAAACCATTACCTGAAGAGGTGATGGAATCGACCTCCCTGGAGGTCTTCAAGCACAGGACAGGCAGCCATCTGTTAGGGATAACGAAGCTCTAGATCTCCTACACTGAGTAGGAAAAGGTTGGGGAACCTCTGGCCTATGGATGACATACGGCCCTCAGGCCACTATCTGGCCCTTAGGCCTCTCCACAGGCCACACCACCTCACCCCAGGGTATTCTCCTCACTGGTTCTACTCAAGTATATGTCTTGGAAGCTTTTTTAAAAAATGTTTTCAAAGATGTTTTGCTTTAATGTATTTTAAAGTCTGTTTTTATGTTGTTTTAAAGTGTTTTAGTGCTTTTTTTGCCACCCTGGGCTCCTGCTGGGTGGAAGGGCGGGATATAAATCAAATAATAAATAAAATAAATAATAAATAAGTACTTTTGCCTTGCTGGAATGTGTCGCTGAGATGTGATAATGCCTTTTCCTTGCCTGGAAGGAGAAATGGGGGTGTAGAAACCTCTGGCTTTTGTGGGGCTGAAATGTCAGCTATACTACAAAGTTAAGAGTCACATCCATTGTTCTGCCATATTTTTGTCTGGGGGCCTGTGCACCACTGGCATGTGGCCCTCCCAGAAGGTTACCCACAAGGGAATGCTGGTCACCAGCAGGTTTGTGCTAGATGGTCTCAACTAGGGATGGAAGGATCTATCCATTTTAGTTGTTTCTTTTTCTCATTTTTCCAAACTTAAATTCAGTTCTCCACATTTTGACAGGAATTTGTTATTTTTTCCCTTAAATCCTCATGAAAACTCTCCAGCATTTTAGCGCAAATATCTCCTAATAAACACATTTTTGTATGACATTTTGTCTAATGTACACATTTTGTCAAGCAATTTCTCCTTACGGGTCATTTTTGCATGTTATTTTCACAAATATTGTCATTTTTATGCACACCTTTACCCAATATATGCAGTTTTGTAAACACTGTTTGGCTGGCAAACTGCACCACAAAATTCAGTTAAGTGCAAATTTTGAAGTTTCAGTTCTCACGTTGTTTCGGAAAGTGCGGATGTGATAGATTCAACTTTAAATGCAAATGGAATCAAATTTCTTCAACATCCCTAGCCTCAACCTATGTGATTCTATGATTCCTTGAATAATAATGTGACCTACTATTTCCTGACATGCTCATTTTATTATGTGCACAGAGTTTTAATGTCCTCCACAAAATAAATAAGCAACCAGTCTCCTCCAGCTGCAGCCAGAAAGTGATACAATCCAGAAACAGCTTCTTTTCCACTTAATTCTTCCTAATGGCACAGTATGTATATATCCTATGCATGAGCATATTTCAGCTTAATTTATTTTACAAGGTTGCAGTGAATTTCCCTGGTTCTTCTCCTCACATAATGTTTGGAGATTATATGGGGAGACTAACAAGAGAACATGCATATTAGTTATTTGAGACATACTACCTTAAAAAAAAAGAACTCTACAATTTGGCTTAAACCCAAATATTCCTCAGCACGGGACTAGAAGCAATTTTTTTTACTATAATCCAATAAATCCAGTGATTAAAACAAAAACCACAAGAACACCTGGAACAGTGTGAGACTAACCCTTTGGCTCTGCTACTAGCAAAGCACATTCTTGGCATTCCGAAGAAATACTGTATTATAGTCATTTTTCCATGCAGAGGGTGGGGGAGGGGGACCCACGGAGGGAGAATATTGCCTCTTGCTCAGCCCCACGGAGAGATGGGGGAGAAACGCGATTCACTTTGCATTTAAAGGTGAACCTACCCCGTGCTTTTTGTCTGGCGGAATGCTCTGGAACGGACTACTGGCACCTTTCCTCAGGCTGCCACTGCCTCCCAACCTGTGGAAGGCACCTCCTTTCCACTGTGCTGGGACTTTCTTTTAAAAAAAGAAATTGGTAGAGAAGGAAAGAGCAGCGGGTTATCCCTGCATGCTCAGGCTGCTACTGACAGACAGCCAGCAGCGGGCACCTCTTTGATCCCATTGGCGGTGGGGAAAAGTAGAGGATATCCCCGTATGCTCCTTCACCTTGTGCTGGGGCTTGCTTTGTTTGTCTAAGGTTGGGGAGGCAAACAAGGAGTGATGGGGATATCCACACATGCTCAGGCTTCTGTTGTCTGTCGGCACGGGGAGCTGGTTGCAGGTGCTTCCTTTACCCCAGAAAGGTGTGCTCAAGTAATGTGTGTGACTGACAGAGGAAGGGAGAGATCTTTATGTTGTCTGTGTGCATGTGAGAGAAAAAGAGGTATGCATGTGTGGTGGAGGTGGGAGTGATGCATCTGGGCAGAAAGAGAGGGAAACATCTATGATTGTATAGATGTGAAATGTGTATTGTGTGTGTTTAAGAGCCATAGAGACAGAGACAAGGAGATGCATGCATGTCTGTGATCTGTATGTGTGAGCTCTGTCTGCCTGCAAGAACAACTGCATATTTTCCCTCGTATATTCCTGTGTATATTTTCCCTAGTACTGGAGAATGTTACCTGTTGTTATTAGACAGCAACACCATCTGTATGTGTGTGTGTGTGTGTGTGTGTGTGTGTGTGTGTGTGAGAGAGAGAGAGAGAGAGAGAGAGAGAGAGAGAGAGCATGCATGCATGCACACACACGTGTGCACATTTGTGTAGAAAATGTGTTGCCACAAACAGGGCCAGCAGGACATAGCACTGAAGGCACAGGGAGAGGGAATGGTTGGGAGAGGCATTTTAAAATTGATCAAGATGTGCGTACGGACACCTCATTTTTTATACACACACACACACACACAAAAGCACTGACCCTACCTAATTCATGCTTTATGAAACAGTAGGTGAAGCAAAACATAGCCATCTTTTTGCAATGCAGTGCTCTAGCCAAGTAATGTGTGCAAAAATGCACACACTGGAGTAACGTGCACATAAACGAATGAATGCATATATTTGTCATGGGCCCCATGGAATGTTCCTGGAGTAATCACAAGGAGGAGGAGGAGGAGGTATTTTGGGATCCTGGTGAGGGGCGCAGTGGGTTGCAAAAGGAAGGGACAGAAACAGGAGAAAAGTTCAGCACTTTTGACAGTGATGGTTCTGCCCCTGTAGTTCCAGTTACAGCTGAAGAAATGCTGTCTGACAATGAGCCAGCCCCTTTTCCCTTCCCGCAGCCCTCACTTGTTTCTTGAGCCTCCGCCGCTTGCACCCCCTGAGGAGGAGGGATTGGAGTCTCAATCAGAGGCAGTGTCCGAAGAGGATCTTGATGATGTGCTGCCACCATCACCAAGGGTGCGCAGGCAGACATGCAGGCACTTACAGATGGCACCAGCTTTTTGACCTGCCAGCCCAGTCCTATTAAGCAAAACGCTCTCCATGCAAATAGAACGCCCACCCAAGCCTATATAAAGGTTTTCAATGGGTGTGTCCAATTGCTGCAACAATGTCGTAGCTTGAGCAGTCATGCCTAGTTATGCTGTGCAGACAGGCAGCGTTCTGTGTAATCTGTAAGATGATCTATGAAGCACTCTAAGGTGAGATTTCACATTAAACATAATGGAGATAAAGACACCAGTGAGTCCAAGTCTGAATCCAACAGAGCTGGCCAGGACAACATTAGTGAAAGCAACATAGAAATATGCATTATATTACAGAAGATTGCTTTGCAAAAATGTGCACGCTAGGCAAAATTGCATACAAAAATGTGTATATTAGGAGAAATCCACACTAAAATGCTGAAGAATTTCCATGAGGACTTTTCAAAACATAAATTGCAAACTGATGTGGAAATGCAGAGAGCTGAAATTAAGACTGGAAAAATGAGGAAAGGAAAGGAGCCAAAAATGACAGATTTCTCCTTTCTGGCACCCAGACAGATCTGTAAATGGGGGGATGGGAAGGGAGTGGGAGTGGGGGGTGATTTGAGAGAGAGCACATTATTAATGTCCATCCCTGTAGTACACTCCTCCCCAACCTGGTGCGGTCCAGCTGTTCTGGAAGTTCGCCGTGCTGGCTAGGGCTCGGTGGGAGCTATAGTTGAAAACATTTGGAGGGCACTATGTTGGTAAAACCTTGGAGTTATTTTCCTTAAGCCTCAAGCTGGACATCTCAAATTTCCATGCACAGCACACACAAACACCACACTGCCATTCTTGATCTGCCCAGCCGCCAGTGGACCACATAAATCCAATTTTTATTAAGACATAGGTGGTCGATGCGTCCTTGAAGCATCATTTAACTCACATGGACAGTCATTTAGGAAAGCTTTAGATTTACAGAGAAGCAAGTGAAGACCCTTGGCCTCTCAATTGTGGAGTGCCACAGGGATCCATCCTCTCCCCCATGCTATTCAACATCTACGTAAAGCCGCTGGGGGCCATCATCAGGAGATTTGGGCTGCAGTGTCACCAATATGTGGATGACACTCAGCTCTATCTCTCATTTAAGTCCTCACCAGAGTTGGCTGTGGAGACCGTGTCCATGTGCCTGGAATCCGTAAGGGGATAGATGGGAAGGAATAGACTGAAACTGAACCCCAATAAGACCGAGGTGTTGCTCATGGGAGACAAGAGAAGGCTGGGAGATATTGACCTGGTGTTCGATGGGGTAAGATTACCCCTGAAAGACCAGGTCCGCAGCCTCGGGGTCATTCTTGACTCCCAGCTGTCCATGGAGGCTCAGGTTTCAGCAGTGAGGCGGGCAGCTTGGTATCAATTACATCTGATACGAAGGCTGCGACCCTACCTTCCTGTCCATTTGCTCCCACGGGTGATACATGCCTTGGTCTCCTCCCGCTTAGACTACTGTAATGTGCTCTACGTGGGGTTACCCTTGAAAACAGTCCGGAAACTACAGCTGGTACAGAATGCGGCGGCACGTTTGAGTAAGAACAGCCGTCGCCGTGATCATATAACTCCAGTGTTAATAGATCTACACTGGCTACCAGTTGTTTACTGGGCCCAATTCAAGGTGTTGGTATTGACCTTTAAAGCCCTATACGGTTTCGGCCCAGTTTATCTGAAGGAGCACCTCCAGGATCACCAATCATGCCGCCTGACAAGATCAGCCACACAAGACCTTCTCTCGGTCCCACCAGCTAAATTGGCCAGGCTGGTGCGGACCAGAGAGAGGGCATTTTCGGTCGTGGCTCCCACCCTCTGGAATTCCCTCCCATTTGATCTTCGCCATGCCCCCTCCCTGACTAGTTTCCGCCGGACTTCGAAGACCTGGTTGTTCAGGCAGGCCTATGGGTTTTCTGGGGTGGGTTAGTCTTTTTAGTGTTGTCATTAATTGGTGTTATTTTAATTATTGATTATGGTTTTTTGGTTTTTATATTGTATCCTACTTATTATGTACGTCGCCTAGAGTGGCCATTCATTCGGCCAGATAGGCGACTCAACAATAAAATTTTATTATTTTTTTTATTAAGAAAGGATGACTGATCAAGTAGACAATAAAACATTTTAAGGTCCATGTTTCCAGGGCATGGGACAGATCTGGGTTTCTGGACTGAATCCTGAACACACAGAGAGCGTTGACTAAAAAGGGTCCCATTTCCTTGGTTAAATAAAGACTTTGGGATAGTGTTTCTTTTTAATCCTGCTTCTGTTGATCTTTGGCAATTGAGTTTTCAGGGAAAGCAATAGCTCTGACAGCTACAGGTTGGAGAGCTTTGGCAAAGGCCAATGGTTGTTTAAAGATGGAACTAAAACATCCTGAGAGATATGAAGCTGCTGCCATTCAAGGGCTCTTTCCCCGCTCTTCTGTATAACATCCAACCTAACCTAAAGTGCAATATGCCATCATGACATGGCATCATAAAAAACTGACATGACATCATTCCCATTGCTCTCAAGGACTGGACAACACACAGCACAATTTATTTATTTATTATTTGATTTATATCCTGCCCTTCCTCCCAGTAAGAGCCCAGGGCGGCAAACAAAAACACTAAAAACACTCTAAAACATCATAAAAACAGACTTTAAAATATAGTAAACAAAACAAGTTTAAAAACATCTTAAAAGCAATTCCAACACAGATGGAGACTGGGATAAAGTCTCTACTTAAAAGGCTTGTTGAAAGGGGAAGGTCTTCAGCAGGCACCAAAAAGATAACAGAGACAGTCCCTGGCTAATATTTAAGGGAGCTCCTACTGGGAGGAAGAGTGGGATATTATTATTAGTAGTAGTAGTAGTAGTATTGATAATGATAACGATAATGATAGGTGCCACAAACTAAAGGTCTGCCTCCTACGTTGTGTGGAACGGCCTCCTGATAAGATGGTATCTGTGGGAGGCCCTCACCAGCAGAATGCAGTGATCGGCTGGGTATGTAAGGGGTGAGATTATCTTTCTGGTAATGCCATCGTTGTCACATGTTGTGTTAAATTAAACATTAAAACAAGGGTGAGGAATCTTTTTCAGTATGGGGGCCACATTCCTTTGTGAGCAACTTTCCAGGGGTCACATGCCGTGATGGGCGGGGCCAGAGCCAAATGTGGGTGGGGCCCGAAGCAAAATTGGGCAGAGAGACAGATATGACTCTTACTTTTGGGGACTTTAAGCTACATTCCAGCCATGCAGGGATTCCTACACTCACCTACGGGGGCCCCACACACATCCATCATCCAGCAAAGCGAGAGGCATCATCACAGTTCACGGGCACATTCCAGCCAGGCAGAAGCTCTTGAGGAGGGTGCAGTGCTGGGCCAGTGAGGGCAGGCCCTGGGGAGAGAGGCAAGCGCTCCCTATCCCTGTGTTGTTCTATGGATGTAACAGTTTTATTTGTTCTATAATTGCATATTTTATGGTTGTAAATACTTTGGACACATAATGAGAAGACATGATTCACTAGAAAAGACAATAATGCTGGGGAAACCGGAAGGGAGTAGAAAAAGAGGAAGGCCAAACAAGAGATGGATTGATTCCATAAAGGAAGCCACAGACCTGAACTCACTGGGCCTGGCAACCAAGAGGTCTTCTGTATCTTTAAAAGTTGTGCATTGAGAAGGGAGAATTCTACCTTGTGGTTTTTCCCACCTGCACTTGGCTGACTTTCTCTTCTCCTAAAGATACAGGATCAGTCTCAGGGATTGAACCTGGCAACCCTATTTGACCCCCAAACTCCAAATGGAGTTGATGATGAAACATACCATCTTTAATTAGTTTTTCTTCAATATAAGGTTGACAGGTTACTGCCAAAAAGGCAAATCTCTCTCTCCTCCCCAGCCCCATGAAGGATTTATCTTGAGCTCTAATCTCCTTCCTGCATCTCCAGAGGGAAATTTGGATCCCCCCCCCCCCCCGGGCAGAGCCAGCACCTGCTAATGGTCTATGGGCACAATTAGCTGCTAATTTGCCCTAATTGTGTTCCTTGAAGCTTAATTACATTATTCCTGAAAGAGCCCATTTGCTGCCTATCTGGTTACAGTTTAAGATGAAAGGGTCCCTCCTGAGGAAGGCTAATAATGGGACCCAGAGAACATTCTGCCCAGTTGGGGGGTCACAAGCACACACATCCCACCTCCCGGCCACGACTACTAACATGGGGGGGGAGGCAGGACAACGACATGCATGGGGGGGGAGGCAGGACAACGACATGCATTCACGCTGTGTAGTAATTGTCAGCCTACTTCCAATAATTACGGTGGCAATTGCACACACAAACATTCCCAGTAGTGTTCTTAAATCAATGGCTGAGCATTCAAGGCCCACCTCTGAATACAGTAACTTCAGTTCCTGCCTGCAGAAGTGTGTTTGTGTTTCCTGGATACAATGCAGGGGTATCAAAACAATCGTGATAATTTATCATTTCTATAGAATAGAACAGTGCTTCCCAAACCTTTTTTTCCCCGGTGGACTACTTGAAAATGGCTGATGGTTTTGGCAGACCATTTAACTATTTTTCTGCCTGTTGTCATGTGCTGTGCTAGATGTTGTATGACTTCTAAATGTGTTTTTTATTGTTTGATTTCTTATACGTTGTATTTTATATATTCCATAGAATTCAAATTGTAATGCAATAAAATACAATGTAAGAAATAAAAGAAGCAATACAAATTCAATTAAAATCAGTATGAACATTTAATGTTTAACATTTAACATTTTATGCATATTGGAGCAAAAAATCTTAATTTCACATATACGCTCATGGGGTCTGAACTGGCGGTGACCGACCAGGAGAGAGACCTCGGGGTTGTAGTGGACAGCACGATGAAAATGTCGACCCAGTGTGCGGCAGCTGTGAAAAAGGCAAATGCTAGCAATAATTAGGAAAGGTATTGAAAATAAAACAGCCGATATCATAATGCCGTTGTATAAATCTATGGTGCGGCCGCATTTGGAATACTGTGTACAGTTCTGGTTGCCTCATCTCAAAAAGGATATTATAGAGTTGGAAAAGGTTCAGAGGAGGGCAACCAGAATGATCAAGGGGATGGAGCGACTCCCTTACGAGGAAAGGTTGCAGCATTTGGGGCTTTTTAGTTTAGAGAAAAGGCGGGTCAGAGGAGACATGATAGAAGTGTATAAAATTATGCATGGCATTGAGAAAGTGGATAGAGAAAAGTTCTTCTCCCTCTCTCATAATACTAGAACTCGTGGACATTCAAAGAAGCTGAATGTTGGAAGATTCAGGACAGACAAAAGGAAGTACTTCTTTACTCAGTGCATAGTTAAACTATGGAATTTGCTCCCACAAGATGCAGTAATGGCCACCAGCTTGAACGGCTTTAAAAGAAGATTAGACAAATTCATGGAGGACAGGGCTATCAATGGCTACTAGCCGTGATGGCTGTGCTCTGCCACCCTAGTCAGAGGCAGCATGCTTCTGAAAACCAGTTGCCGGAAGCCTCAGGAGAGGAGAGTGTTCTTGCACTCGGGTCCTGCTTGCGGGCTTCCCCCAGGCACCTGGTTGGCCACTGTGAGAACAGGATGCTGGACTAGATGGGCCACTGGCCTGATCCAGCAGGCTCTTCTTATGTTCTTATGTTCTTATGATGGATTAAATCCACAGGCACAGTGCAGACCACCTGAATTAAGCTCATGGATGACTGACTGGTGGTCCACAGTTTGGGAAACCCTAGAAGAGGACCATCCGTGTAATCAACAGCAGTGATTGGTACCCATTGGGACTGGTAGGACAGAAGGTAGGGAGGCCAACAGTAGGGGGAGCCACAGTCAACAAGAGGCATTGCTAAGCCACCTGATTCTACGTTTGTGCTCCTCCTTGTCCCTGCTGAGTTCTACAAGGACAACACTGACATCACACCCACATCCACACGGGTGCTGAGAGTTGTTAGGAGACCCTTAACAAACTACAGTTCCCAGGATTCCTGGGGGAAGTCATGACTCTCAAAGTGGTATAAGAGTACTTTAAACGAATGGTGTTGCTGTGACCTGGGGCTGAGGAGGAAGAAGCTGACAGGCAGCACCGTCCCCTGGACTGGTTCCAAGCAAGAAGGCAGGCACGTGGGGGCTGGCTAAGGGCAGACTGAGGTGGGTGGGGCAGTGCTCCATTCACCCTAAGGGTTTGAGCCAGCCTCCACAAGAAATAAGCTACCCTTTATCAGTTACTCACACCTCTCCAAAACGGACACATTAAGTCCCAGGCTCTAAATCTTGGCATGGAAACAAAATTGGGTTGCCAATTCCTTCCCCGGAGGCTGTGCCTATTCACAGGGCTGGCACCAGAGGGTGCCCAGGTTTCTATTATTTGGGCTGATTGCAGGTGTTTGCACCACTCACCATATCCTCAGAGGCACATGTTACCATATTCTTCCAAGCTCCACAGGAAGTGGATTGGACTGTGAAAGACCAACCCAAATTGTGTCTGCATTTTTACAAATTTGTAGAGCAGTACAATATCTCAGAGAGGAGGACAGGTCTCCTGCTCCCTTGGTGCATTCACTATAGCTGCCCAATTTCCCTGCTTTTTAAAGTTTGATGGAAATATCTGTGGGCTATAGGTACGTTTTTAAACCGCAGGGTTTTTTGCGTATTAGTGAATATATATATATATATATATATATATATATATATATATATATATATATATATATATATATATATATATATATATATATATATATTGGTGTGTTGTGCCATTTTTGTAATTCATCTAGATTAGTCTTAGCTGTGCTGTGCAAAGCTGCTGTTCTGCAATGATACCCAAATGTCTTCCATTTACCATTACAGGTTTGACACTCACGCTGATGTCTTCAACAATCTATCGCACAGCAGGGTTGCCAACTCTTTTTCCAGGCCCTGATCTTACATGTTTCAAGGCAGCTTGATTTACAGACATTGGCCATTGATAAATGGAATGCCCCTGTTCAGGGATCCAGCCAGCCAGCCAGCCGTTCTGTCTTCTAAGAGACTCCATTCCCCCAACCATTTAGTTATCCATTCCTGGCCCCACACACACACAACAGACAAAAAGCATTTTGTGTCCACTGAGCATGCCCATTCCTCAATAAGCTGTTTTGATGCAATACCATATGAAATGCAATACATCTCAACACAGCAGGAGAAAGTGTGGTCCCCCCATCCCTGAAGGTTTTTTTCCTTAAACGTTTTTCTATTTCCGCAAAGTTTGGGGTTTGTCTCAGTTCTCCTAGTACCTTCCTTTTTGTGCATGGATGATGCTATTCTGGCTCAGAGTCTGAACTTGCTTTTAGCTATCGCTAAAACATCACCACGTTGTTGTTTTTTCATTTGATCAGATGGCAACCCTACATCTTTGCCCCAGGGATGATCAACACTTCTTTTTAAAGCCCATTGTCAGTTCAACGGCTTTTCCCTTATCAGCGGTCATCCATTAGCATTCCCAATAAAACACTGAATAAAATTGTAAATTAGTTTTAATTAGCTCACCGCACCTGCTTCCTCACCATGATGGATGGATGAAGACATCCATACTTAGTTGTTGCCACAGCCGTGGAAAACTGCAGAATTCCGTTCTGCGCCCCTTTGAAGACAAAGTTGCTCAGAGCTAAGCTACTTGGTGTGCCAAAGCAATAAAGCTTTAATGCTGATAAAAGGTTTTAGGTCTTGAGATGGGTTTTTAATGTTTTATTGGTTAATTTTATTGTATGCTTTTGTAGTGTTTTTATTTGAATGAGATCTGCCCTGAGGTCGCTTGCGATGAAGGGGAAGGGATGTAAATCTCATAAATAAATATCAACCCAGACCTAGTTACATACATTTTATTCATTAAATGTCATCCTCTGCAAGGCACATTTTATTGGTATGTAAATTAGGTTTGACCTCTCTGAAACTATTATTTCCCAAATGAATTTGATTATTTGCACTCCAGGGGGCTGTGCAAGGCTCGAAAAGGCAACCACATCTGGGATCAGACATGATTTAGGGCATACTCTTGGTTTTGGCGGCCTTCACAAAATGTCTCCTTTGAAACAAAAAGGCTGTTAGATCAAGCAGAGTTAGAGTGGACACTTAGGGTCATCCAAAACAAAAGATTTGCATAAAATTGGCACCTGCTAACATATATGTCTACATACACATTTATTAATAATTACCATAATTTAAATAGAAATGTAATATATCCCATCACACTAAGAGAAACTGATATACGTCTCCTTTCTCAGTCCAGGTGTTCACTCTTTAAGAGCAACTTTAAGACATCTGCAGGTCTCCCTTCTGGGGGTCTTTATCTTTAAACCAGACCTAGACTGTGTATACACCATACTTGACTCCACACACACCCCGGAGAACTGTAGTTTGTTAAGGGTGCTAGGAATCGTAGCTCTGCCAGGGATAAGCTACAGTTTCCAGGATTCTTTGGGGGAAGCCATGTGCTTTAAATGTATGGTGTGGATGGCTTCAGCACTTTGGACAGCTCCTTTAAAGTTTGGACTAAAACCTGTGGCGGATTCAACTGCCCTACTGACATGGAGTCACCGGCTGCCACTGCATCCTAGCTGGTGCAAATGGTAGAGCTATAAAAGTGGCAGTGGCTACACTGCTCCAGACCCGACACCAGCAGGTGGCCATGCACTGGCTGAGAGCCCCTCCTTAGGCTGGGAGAGTGGAGCTCCCACTCCACAATCCATGGCAGAGTCAGGTCGCAGAGCTCCACCCTCCCAAGAAACACCCCACCATAGAGGAGGTGTGGGCTTAAATAAGCCGGACTGCCCCACTGACTTCCTGCACTGCTGCATCAGCATGCATGCCTGCCATCAACCCTATGAGGTTGACACCCCTGCCACCATCTTGGGCGATGGCAGGAGTGCCGCCTGCATTGGGAGGGGGTGTTGGGGAGCATGATGATGCAGGCCTAGGCCCAGTCATGCCTGGTGCAGGCCTTGCATTAAGCCCTGCCACTGCCAGCCAGGAGTTTGGATTTCCCACATAGGTAACTCTCTAAACCCAATTTGGACTGGACAGATTCTTAAATCAGTCACAGTCACACACACGCCCAGTAGAAATGGAGTTGAACTGTGGCCCAAGAGATCTGGATCTCACTTCAGTCTTAGGGCCAGTGCTTTTTTGGGGCCAGTACTTACCAGTACACAGTACTGCCACCTCTTTTTGTGCTACCCATGGCAGCCATTTCATGCTGGCATCCACAGCACTTTTATGAGTACCAGCACCTCATTTTATTTTTAACCAAGAAAGGCACTGCTTAGGGCCAAATCAGATGTGGTGTACAAAAAAGCTGCATTTAGGATTCCTCCCACTTGTTAGTCCTACTCATAATTTTACGCTCCACACATTCATAGAACATGGAAGGAGCTCCATACATTGGCCCCACCCACAATGTAATCAGTCCTCCTGACCCCACCCCCAGACCCCTGCACATAAGCATGGCTCTTGCATTCTTAGCCTCAGTTTTAAAACTGTAAAATGGGTGTAATAATGACAACAGCAATTTATTAAATTTATATCCCGCCCTTCTTCCCAAAGGAGCCCAAAGCTGCAAATACAAAAAACTTTAAACAATACAATTAAAAATAAAACCAACGCATATTTTAACCATTTAAAAACAATTAAAAACATCTAAAAAATTAACAACAACAATGCAGTCTCACAGCTAATAATGTCAAGGTTGCCGGGAACAGTGTCTTTCAGCCATCAAATGCCTGGATGAACAGGGATGTTTACAAATTTCTTCTGAAGGTTAATAATGAGACAGGCAGGCACACCTCATGAAGGTGCACCTGAGAAGTCCCTGTCAAGGGTCAATGCCAACCAGGCAGCCCCCCGTGGTGGCACCACCAATAGGGTCTCCCTTGCCAATTGTAGGGCCCAAGATGGTGGACATGATTGTTGCTGACATCACAAAAGACATGGGGTATATTCAACGTAGCGTTGAGGCTAAGGTTCCATCAGCGCAAGGATTTCTCCTTGCATGATGGAACAATCTCTCCTTCTCCTTGCCCCATGTACCACTAAAGCTGTTCTGAGGATCCCCCCAACCCTCTGGAGCAGATTTGGGGAACGGTGCAGGGTTTGCACAGGGGAGGAGGAACCCAATCCCATTGTGCTAGCACTAATCCTTGCGCTAGTGCAAATAAGCCCCATGTACCTCAACTCTGATTGTTATCCGTTATTCCAGTTGGATATTGTTGTTGTAGTTTTAAGGTAGTATTAGAATTCTTATTCTGCCACAGAGTTATGCGTGAGAAGCCTTGCCAGAGCAAAAGTAAGCAACCTTAACATGACTTTCAGATCAAAACACTTATATCATTCTGCAGCATTCTCCAGTATCTTTCTTAGGTTAAAACATAGCTTAAAGGCAGACCTAGGCTTGGCTTGATCATAATTAAAAACACCTCCAGCCCAAAAGCAGACCTGGGATTGGATGGAATCAATATTGAAAAAGCAGGACTCTCAACCTCAGATCAGGTTGTTTCCCTTTAATTTCCTCTTTACCAGCCCATCCCAGGTGCCATTGCAGAGGGCTGATGTATGTTTTGCACAGGCCACATTAAGAAATCCTGACACCTGAGGCCCAGGGGGATATAAAAGTAAAATTAAACAATTATGTGCTCTCACATCAGAACAGGTGGCTAAGACTGCTCCCTGCGCGATGGAGGTGTATGGAACTGTGGCAGATCCTGAAAAGTAAGAGTTTTTAAGACAGCGAGGTTGCCCAAATGTAATGATGTCACAATTGTCTTTCAAACTTATTTAGACTGTCCAGGTTTCAAGCTGGAGATTTTGCTTGTGCCTTTAAATCTGCTCTTGAATCAGGACAAAAATTAGCCATGACTTAGAATCAACCAAGAGGTCTTCTGTATTTTTAAAAGTTGTGCAGGGGGAAGGGAGAATTCCACCTTGTGGTTTTTCCCATTACAGGGTTGCAAGAAGACCTTCACTTGGCTGACTTTCTCTTCTCCTAAAGATACAGAATCAGTCTCAGGCCATGAACCTGGCAACCCTAGCTCTTACCCAGGCCCTAAACAGCTCACTCCCCAAAAATCTGACAACAAAGAGGGCTCCTGGAAACTGCTGACCCCATCCTAGCCTCTCACTCCAGGCTTCGTTTTATGGGCAGGTACCAAAGTGAGATGGCCAGGCTGCCCACTGCTATGTCCCATTCAGCTGCACTGCGCACACCCAGTTCCAGGCAACAGCGGATTTAGTTTGGTGAGTTTCCCACGGGGTCTCAAGGATGGCAAGTAGGACATCCCTCCTCTCAGAGACCTTTCTCTGGCCTCAGGGGGCCTTGTGATGTTCCTATATTAATGTATATATGGTAAGTGTTGTTGTTTTAGAAGATACATGGTAAGTGGAGTGAAAGAGGGGGAGTGAATGGGCAGTAGAATGCGAGATGATTGGCTGAGTGTTTAAAATGGCTGAATGTATAAAAGGAAGAGTGAGAGTGGAATCTGGGGGGAGAAGAGAAAGAGTGGATTGCTTGGTGGGGTTTAGAGAGTTGTTTACCAGGAGGGAGGTGGAGTTCGGATTAGTATTGAGTAAAACCATATGCTTATGTGCCTTAAGGAGAAATCTTGTTAATCTTGTTAGCTTTGTTATCTGTAATAAATACTTAATTTGGTTTACCAAAGGCCTGATCCTTGGCTGGGGTTTCACAGACCAGAAGGGAGGGTAAGGTAATGACCAAGGCTGAAGGGGAACTGTAACCAATGGTGGCAGCGGTGAAGAGAATAACAATACCAGTATTCAGAGTCTCTGGGAATACTAGTATTGGAACGTTACTGGTGGTTGCCTAGCAGGGGGATCTGTTGAGATCTGTGCTAGAGCGGATGGGTAAACCATAAGAGAGTGCGGTCCGGACTGGTGGAGTCCCTGGTGGTGCCTAGAGACAGGCAGTAACCACGAGCAGGTAGGAACCTGACAGGGAGAGCCAGGGAAGGACGCATCACAAGCATCTCCTCCTCCAACTGCATGACTGCCCAATGGCAGGGCTTGCTTTGATACGCAGGCCCCAAGGTGGATGAAGCTTATGGGCTGATGCGAGTTAGAGTTCAAGGAAGATGGAGGTTCCCCATCCCTGCTCTAAATGCCGTGGAGACTGGTGGCTCCAATGTCAGTGGGCAGTGAATCTGCTCCGGCGTTTAATCTGAACTTTCAAGGAGCTGTCCACTGTCTAACCCAGTCTTTCCTGTCCTTTCGGTCTGTTGCGCTGTGTGTAATTTGTGTGCTTAATTTCATATAAAGCAACACAACAGCAGCAGAGTAACAGCAGATGTTGAAATGCGAGTGTGCCAGCATGTGCGTGTGTTTGCCTAAGAAAGCAGGCATCAGCATCAGTGAGACTTGAGACTTAGTAAAATAAGAAAAGCTCCTTTATTTATAGAAATACATAGTAGATAGAAAAGCAAACCTAGTTCTAACTAACTAACGAAGTTAGAGGTGTAACGCCCAGGTGCGGGAGTTAGCGCCATGCTTGGAGAGAGCAGAGACAAAGGAATGTCTCCTCTCTCACGGACAGTCGCAGGACAAAGGAATGGAAAGGGCAGAAGGAGGAGGGGCAGGTAAGCTTCCCTTAAGACGTATCAGTCTAGCGATGGAAGTCAGTCAGAGCATCACAGGTAAAGGTAAACAAGCCTATCCATCTGGAGGACCCTAGCTCTATCTCCCTTCTGGAGCACAAACAAAAGAACAAAACAGGAGTTGTTCTTGCCCCACTTCCAACAGGGTCCCCAGATGTTGCTGGACTACAACTCCCATCAGCCCCAGCCAGCATGGCCAATGCTCAGGAATGATGGGAACTGTAGTCCAGCAACATCTGGGACCCAAAGGTTGGGAAAGGCTGGTCTAACCCTTCCATAACATCCTGGCCCAGTAGCAGGCCTGGTCCAAACTTTTTTTTCTCTCTTTTGGTTGACACCTGTTCTAGTCAAACTGTGCTTTTCTTTCCTGAAGAGCCTTTTAACATTTTTACTGATTCTTTCTCTGGATGTTTTGTTAGCAGCAAATTGAAGTGATAAATAAGGTAACAGATGAGGGCAGAGCCTTAATAGCCACTGCATATGGTTTCCCAAACGCTTCATACGGCTCTTGGGAGAATGTTCATTCTGACAAGTTACTACTCTGACCGAAGCACCAGGCCTTTGGGAAAAATTAAACTTTTATTTAATGTGGCTGTGCTGGCTTAATGTTTGTTTTTTTTAACCGTTGATGCTCTTGGTCAGCTATTTGCCTTCCCCATTATTGGCCCAGGAGTGATAATCAGGGGGGTTGATGGGTCTTGATAAATCTCCGAGGCTAAAATTTATTTAGACACTCTCCTTAAAAAAGAGAGAAACAATTGGAAAGGCTGTTCTGCAATTCTACTTCAACCAACGACGACAGTCATCTGAGTGGCAGAACCGGCCACGACGTTAGGCAGAGGGAGGCAGCCGCCTCCAGCAAATGATCTGACGTGTCACGACAGGGCAGCAAATGGTTACTTATTTAATTTATTTTTCTTGTATTTTTACTGCCTTGGAGACAGAAAGGCACTTGAGGGTTTCTCCGCCTGAGGTGTCAAAATCACTTGATCAGGTTTGGGGGCTTTTGCTGCTCCATCTTTAGACAGCAAAATGTCTTGGGCTCGCTCTGGCCAGTGGTGTCAGAGGGATCCATCTAAGTCACTTCATAAACCTTTTCAGCACCGATCTTTCTGCTAGGGACCCCGCTATGAACATGTGACAAAGTAAATCACAATTCAAACACCACTGTCAGATCTTTCTTATCAACTTTCTTCAGGGCCGGTCCTACCATGTTTCTTTAGGACAGGCCCTACCATTACACAGAGTAAGATGGCCGCCTGAGGTGGCAAATGCCGGGAGCAGCAGTGAGTTGTCGGAGGACAGAGGGGTGTAGGCCAAGTAGCCCGCCCTGAGTCCCTAAGAGTGCTTTCTGTCCTTAGACAAATGCTGTCGCTTTGCAAGCGCTGAGATAGAATTCAACTTGCCTATCTGGTCAGTTTCTGTATATGGAATGGTGGCGTTGGGGCGCCATCTTGCTTTTTGCCTGAGGCATCAGAATGTCTTGGTCCAGCCATGTCTTTCTTACCATAACTCCTTTCTTTGAGAATCTCTTTACTCTTATAAATAAACACAATTACATTATTTATATACCATCTATTCATGCCTGGGACAGTCACTGCCTCTCAGCCTCAGAGGGAGGCAATGGTAAACCCCCTCTGAATATCATTTACCATGAAAACCCTATTCATAGGGTCTCCATAAGTCGGGATAGACTTGAAGGCTGTCCATTTCCATTTTCCATTCATGCAATATAACATGGCAGTGTACAACAACATATACAATAAAAATTTTACAAAACCAAAAAAGGCAGTAAAAAAAAAAAGATCATTAAAATGACTGGCTGATCAAAAAAGTTACATAGGCCAGTCTACATAAAAAGGTCTTTAAAAGAGGCCTGAAAGTCAAAAGTGAGAATGCCTGTTGAATCTCAGCTAGGAGGAGAGCGTTCCACAACGTGGGACAGGCGACACTAAATGCCCAATTTCTGGTTGAGGCCTATCAGGCCTCTGTAACATGGGGGACAACTAACAGTGCTCCTCTGGATGATCTCCATGATCAAGCTGGGATAAGTGGAATGGGATCAGCCCATCGACTTCACACACTGCTTTTGAGCTTCTCAGAGGCTTCCGGGATGCAGGTATTGGTTTAAAAAAATGCTGCATCCTGTGGCTCGTGGCCTGATCCTGTGGGGCTTCACTTCAACAGTGGAGGTTTCCAAGTGGCTCCAGGACTGGACACCTATCACCATTCTCTCCGTCCTACAGCAGGTTCTCTGTGCCATGGATGAATGAATTATGGGAAGACCCCCTGGTCTCTAACACAGGGGGTTCATTTGGAGCAGGGCATGGGGGAGAGCCGACCAATTTTGCTGGTGGATTTTCCTGTGCTGTTAACAGTCACTTGGGTAACAGGCAGAAAATTAACTGGTAAAGCTTTCCCCATCTCTTTATCTCTCTGCCAGGAAAAACACCACTTAATTTCTAGTGGGTCCAGAAAAAAAAAAAGATGGTAACCTTAGAAAGAAGAGGTTTGGGGCTGAAGAAAGGCATAGCCCCCCTCTCCCCAATATTCCAGCTAGCTCTCCATTTCTTTACCCAAGAACTTCTGTTCTTACAGCTGCTTTTTTACTTGGAATCATTCAGGCTAAACTCAAGTTTTGATCTCTACATGCCTCCGATCAGACTCTTTCTGCTTTCAAATACACTTTCTCTCTCTCTCTCTCTCTTCCCGTCTCTGCGCAGAGTGAAACGTTTCTGCTCGGCCGTCTTTGCCGAATGTGTCCAATTAAACCAGCCGAACTTTTGCTTGACGGGGTTAAGTTCTCCCAGATGGCAGAGCCATCATTAGTTTACAGCATGCTGAGATAAGACCGTTCAGCTGCTAACTATCTCACCTGCAAGCCATGTTACCCTTTCTGTGCAAATACAGTGTGTTTTTTCCCAAAAACAAATACATAATTACTCATCATCACCACTATAGATTGTTCTCTGGATGGAGCGGTGGTGCAGAGGCTAGATGTAAAATGAAAAAGATATCTGTGCAAAGGCAGCCTTTTCCCCCAGGCATTTGATAGACTGAGATTATGGTATCTGTTATTAGTATACTGGCAAAGCTCCCTATGGCTGTATGGGGGTGTGCTTGGTTTATTGTTTTGTTTATATAGGATGATATATTTGTTTTTAACAGTGTTGTAAGTCACTTGGAGACCTTTGGGTAATAATAAGTGACTAATAGTGTTGTGCAGTGGTTAGAGTGTTGGACTACGACCTGGGAGACCCGGGTTCAAATCCCCACACAGCCATGAAGCTCACTGGGTGACCTTGGGCCAGTCACTGCCTCTCAGCCTCATGAAAACCCTATTCATAGGGTCACCATAAGTCGGAATCGACTTGAAGGTAGTACCTTTACATTTTTAATAATAATAATAATAATAATAATAAAATAATGATAATAGTCAACCTAGTGCCCACCGGATATTTTGGGCTATCATCCCTGATGGTGCGCATGGGTGAGGGATGAAAACAAGCTGTGTGAAAGACAGGTGCGCAAAATTTATTTATTTATATTTATTTATTGCACTTGTATACCGCCCCATAGCCGAAGCTCTCTGGGCAGTTTACAGCAATCAAAAACATTAAAACAAATATACAGTTTAAAACACATATTTTAAAAACAATTTAAAACACAATTTTAAAATTTAAAACAATATAAAAACAATTTAAAACACATGCTAAAATGCCTGGGAGAAGAGGAAAGTCTTGACCTGGCACAGAAAAGATAACAGTGTTGACGCCAGGCGCACCTCGTCAGGGAAATCATTCCATAATTTGGGGGCCACCACTGAGAAGGCCCTCTCCCTTGTGGCCACCCTCCGAGCTTCCCTTGGAGTAGGCACCCGGAGCAGGGCGGCTATATCGGCTGAAAAAGTACTGTTCCTTATTGCAAGAGGTACTGCAGTGTGAAACGGATCTTAAAAATTGGGACAGAAGCGCTACCTTTTTAATCCATTAAATTAGCGCTATTAGCCCCATGTGTGAAAGCAGCCACAGATCCCCTGCTGGGACCTGGCTTCCCAAAAAGGTAAGGGGTTTAAGAGCCCCTGGGGACCCCAGACAACTACACCCCTTGGTAACATTGGTTACCCCTCTATTAGTGAAAGGGAGGGAACTACTCTTAGAGCTAGAGGAGCGGTTAAAGAGTTTGAACTCACATCCTGCATCATAGTCCAATTCTTCACGGCACAGCACTTTCAACGTGGGTTACAATTCAACACTGTCTCAAATTCACCAAACAGTTACTAAAAAATGAGGCAGGTAGGTCACAACCTGCCAAGTAAAAACATCAATGCTAGCATCAGATTCCACTAAAAGCAAATAACAATGACTTCAGCTGGTGCCTAAAACTTAAAAGCAAACAACAAAGATTTCAGCTGGTGTCTAAAACTTGAACGAGCAGGTGCCAGCAATATCACAGAGGGGAGGGAGTTCTGAAGCTTGGGGTGCCACCACCTAGTTTATGCATCTTTGCACACATCACTTGACTGGAGAATTGCATTGCAACATTTAGAGAAGTGTGAATTTCAAAGGATGGCTGTGTTTTGTGTTACTTTGGGGAACTGCATATTAGATAGGTTCACCTTTAAATGTGAGCTGATCCAAATTTCTCTGAGCATCCCAGGCAGATCATAACAAATTGAGAAATCTATATAGGAGAAGATATTATTTCAGGTTTTCCAGCTCCAAGTTGCATAGCGCTTTGTGAATCAGTGTAAGTACATTGAAGCGGACTCAGTAGCATATAGGCACATCATTGGACCCAAACTGACATGTACAAACTGTTGAAAACCACCAGCAGCCAAAATCACCCAGCAATTTCACCGTTCAGCTGCTTTTATTCTGGGTACCAACAACAAATTCATTCTCAGAGCGTGGGTCCTTATGCAAACCAAAATGGGACCATCCATTTCATGCACAACAGGGAAGTCTCAGGAGGCTTTGATGGGGGGAGCCCCAAGGTTTGCAAGAGTACATAAACTATTTAGGCAAGAAACACCCCTAAGGGGGCACCACTGCAAAAATAATCTTTCCAGTGAGGACTGAACATGTTCAGCAGACACGAAATGCTAACTACACATTGGGGGAGGTATTCAACTAACTTTATGTGCTAATGCTAGAGTGAGCGCTAGTGCAACGGGGTTTCACTCCTCTCCTCCCTCCCCCATATGCACCCCGTGCAATCTCCAGATCTGCATTGGAGGATGGGGGGGGGGGGAGGAACCCAGAACAGATTTCAGGGGCATGCAGGGACAGGAGAGGGAGAGAACATTCTTGCCCTGATGGAACAATCTACATAGAGCTGCACGGAATAGTCATTAAGCAACAAGCAGGGGATGGATTGGTACTACAGGAAGGAGGGAGGGGAGATGTCAGCTTCACCTCCCCAGCCATGACAATAGTGCCAATAGGTGCCCCCCATTGCCATTGCTGCACAGGATGGGGGCAGGTCAAGGATTTATTTTGTGAGATTAATTGGTACTACAGGATGGAGGGTACAACAGGATGGAAAAAATAGAAATGGACTGCCTTCGATGGTGAAGAATGGATCCCAATTTAGGGTGACACTATGAATAGGGTTTTCATGGTAAGCAGTATTCAGAGGTGGTTTACCATTGCCTTCCTCTGAGGCTGAGTGGCAGTGACTGGCCCAAAGTCACCCAGTGAGCTTCATGGCTGTGTGGGGACTCAGACCCTAGTCTCCCAGGTCATAGTCCAACACTCTAACCACTACACCACACTGGCTGTTTTACAGGATGTAAGGAGGGGAGATTTAAGCTTTTCTTCCCAGCTGTGATGACTGTGCCAATGGAGGGACTGTCTGGTTGTTTCAAAAGGTTTGTTTGTTTTTCAGTTAATCGCTGCACGGGATTTTTTTGGGAGGAGGAGGATTTTTCGTGAGATCGCGGCTGGGGAGAGAAACCTTAAACCTCCCATCCCTGAGAGTGGCAATGCTGGTAATTCCCCCCTCGGAATTTAATTTTAAAAACCCACGATGTGATTACTCATCATGTGCAGTTAGGCCCTGAGTGGTGGGGTGGAGAGATACGAGGGGAGGAGGGGGTGGTAGAGAGCAGCCCTCTGCACAGTTAAGCCACAAGCGGAAAGATGCTCTTAGCCATGTCTGTTGTGCCCCCAATTTTTCATAACTGTGGAGCACCTGCAGTTGCTCAGCTGTTTAAACAGGCCCTTGGCTCCAGCACATCACAAACCACAGCTGGATCTAGCCGTGGCCTAAAACTAGATGGGATTTCCAGAAGAGATAATTGTGTAGCGTTATCACCGCAGGGAGGAGTGGAAACTATGTTTGCTCTAAAAACAATTGTCTTGCCGGGACTTCAGGAAAGATGAAATATATTGCGTTCCCCTTCCCCATTTGTTATTTTCCCACCAAATGAAACGACAAAAACACTCACTTCCTCCCCTCTCCCCCTTCCCCATTTATCAGTAAAAAAAGAATGAAAAACAATCCACCTTCCTGACTCTTTGGGCTACTCTCCTTAACCCCTTGCTTTAGTAGTAAACGAGGGAAGGGGGAGGAAGGGACATGAGGGAGGTATATAAGATTATGCACACGTGGGTGGAGAGGAGTTTCTTCTTCTTAGACCAATAATTGGGTGTTAGAACAAATTAAACCAGAACTGTCACTAGAAGCTAAAATGATGAAACTGAGGTTATCATACTTTGGACACATCATGATAAGACATGATTCACTAGAAAAGGCAATAATGCTGGGGAAAACAGAAGGGAGTCGAAAAAGAGGAAGGCCAAACAAGAGATGGATTGATTCCATAACAGAAGCCACAGACCTGAACTAACAAGATCTGCACAGCGTGGTTTATAAAAGATGCTGTTGGAGGTCGCTGACTCATAGGGTCACCATAAGTCGTAATTGACTTGAAGGCACATAACAACAAATGCTGTAGTTTGGTTCTTCCTTGTGTTCCCTTACTCCTGAATTCTATCTTAAGGAGAATTTCAAAAATCAGTTCTAGAATTGAAGCATGAGCTGTATGCAACAATATTATTTGTGTCCATTTCAGGGCATTGCATTTTAAGAAGAATGCAGACCAACTGGAATGAGTTCAGAGGAAAGCCACAAGGATGGTCAGTAACATGGAAAATAAGTCCTAGGAAGAAAGGTTGACAGAACTGGGTATGATTAGCCTGGAGAGGTAAAGACTGGGGACTAAAGTACATACTATTTCAATTGTGCAGCAAGCATTTTGCATTTTCTTTAATTAATCACAGGTATTGTTTTCCCAATTGTTATTAACTGATTCAAGAAAAAATGAAGACACATATGGATTCTGCGCATTTAGCATAATATGTGGTTTGTCCCTTACTGCAGGGGCATGATAGCACTCTTCACTGCGCCTAATGGTAGGGCTGGCCTTACATAGCATATGCCTGAATCTAGCCAGGAAGAAACATAAGTGCAAGTAGCTGTGGCATCTATCAAGACTCGTAAGAATCCAGTAAAACTCTGTGGTTCCCCAAATGCTTGGTCATTAAGAAGAGGGTTTCCAGATTCTCACACATACAGTGCCTATAATCGTACTAATAGTAAACTTATTCCTGGCATGCTGATCCTGATGAAGCCAAAATGGCACCCTCCACACACAAAGCAGCAGTTGCAGGTGTGGGGGGAAGCCCAGAGGTTTGCAGGAGTGTCAAACAAAGCCCACACTCACACCTTGTGGAGGCTCAAAATAGCCCAAGGAGATGCTCAGTGGTCAGGAAACACTAATTGTCTGGGGGCAGGAAGACAGAAAGGAAGGAAGAGAGTACCTTGGGAAAGGGCATGCGTATCTGGCATCCTGAACAGGAGCCCTGTGCATTGCAACATTTTTGTTGTGTGTCACATATTTATATAGCCCAAGGCATGGGGTGAGACCACAGCTGCTATGCCTTACACATGCCTGTGTTCCTCCACTGGTCTTCTTACCTTCTTCGTCTGCCTCCTGCGGGCCTCAGCACATGGGAGGGGGGAATTGATGGGGGCATGGAGACATGGGGGGATGAGGCAGGAAGCCCATCAGCCCCAGACTTGTTCTGAGTATTTAGAAAGGGACAGAGCAGCAGCTCCAGGCCAGAACCTGACAACCCTCTTAAAAACAGCTATTAGTGATACAGTGCCCTGATCTAGCCTTCTCTACGCTGGAGCCCTCCACACGTTGGACACAACAGCGGTAACTGGCCCCGGCCAGGGTAGCTGATGGTCTTGGTTAATGAGAGCTATAGCCCAAAGCGTCTGGAGGGCGCCAAGTTGGGGAAGGCCATCCTGATCCAATCTCCAGGCTGAATGCACGTGAGCTGAAAGACTGTCTGTCCCCGTATAGACCTGTAAGTTTAATTAGGTCATCTGGGGAAAGTGTACACGTGGCACCGCACCACATCAGAGGGCAATGACCCAAAAATGGACATTCTCTGTTGTTTCCCCTGCACTGAGGAAGGCCCTCCCCTCTGCCACACATGAAGCAGCAACCGTCTGTTGCTTCCAACATGTTGTGGAAAC
This sequence comes from Rhineura floridana, assembly GCF_030035675.1. Lineage (NCBI taxonomy): Eukaryota > Metazoa > Chordata > Lepidosauria > Squamata > Rhineuridae > Rhineura > Rhineura floridana. Next base: position 229,259,638 of record NC_084481.1, on the reverse strand, counting down.
GTAACCGTTTTGCCCAGACTTCCTCTGACCTATAAGACTGGACTCTGATTTATGTGTATGAATCCTCTGAAACTCTGCTTTACTTATTTGTATACGCTTATAAACCACAGAAGAGACTTGGGTTTAGTGAAAAGATGTACCTCAGTGGCAGATTACAGGCATCTCCAGTTAAAGGATTTCAGGTAGTAGGACTGGGAAAGCTGTCCTTCTGAGGAGCAGGTGGTGTTGAAACTGATTGTGTTTGCTGTGAGGGGAATGGTTTGGGAGGGAGTCTGGAAAAGTTACTTTTTTGAACTACAACTCCCATCAGCCCCAGCCAGCATGGCCACTGGATTGGGCTGATGGGAGTTGTAGTTCAAAAAAGTAACTTTTCCAAGCTCTGGGAGGGACACAAGGAGAGGTCCAAGGGGAACCATTTTTAACCGAATTTCCTTGCTCCTTTTTTTTCCTTTTGTAGAAGCGGATTTATGTTTGTAATTCCCTCCCCTTAAATATTAGACAGGCCCCATCTCTGTTGTCTTTTTGGCGCCTACTGAAGACCTTCTTCTTTCAACAAGCCCTTTGAGTAGAGACCTTATCCCCATGCTGGATTACTATATTGTGCTCTATATGGAGCTGCCCTTGAGATTGGTCCAGAAGCTGCAGCTGGTGCAAAATGTGGCGGCACAACTGCTCACTGCAACATATTACCCCTCTGCTGAAAGAATTACACTAGCTGCCCATTAGCTACTGGGCCAAGTTCAAGGTTTTGGTGTGCAAAGCCTCATACAGCTTGGGAACAGGATACCTGAAAGATCATTTTACCCCTTAGATACCCAGACAATCACTGTGCTCTGCAGGTGAGGGCCTCCTGCAATACTATCTTAGGGAGCAGACCTTTAGGGTAGTGGCACCAAGACTTTGGAATTCCCTCCCCTTAAATATTAGACAGGCACCGTCTGTAATCTTTTCTGTGCCTACTGAAGACCTTCCTCTTTCAACAAGCCTTTTAAGAGGAGACCTTAGCTCAGTCTGCGTCTGTGTTGGAATTGCTTTTTAAGACTTAAAAAAAATTTTTTTTAATGTTTTAAATATGTTTTTTGTGTTTTTAAACCTGTCTTGTTTCAATATGTTTTAAAGTGTTTTGTTTTTCAGATGTTTTAAAGTGCTTTTACTGTTGAAATAAATAAATAAATAATCAGAGTCTGTGCTGGGATTTTTTCCCCAGATGTTTTAAAAGATTTTTAAAAAGTCTTTGTTGTTGTTATGTGCCTTCAAGGCGATTACGCCTTATGGTGACCCTAAGAATCAGCAACCTCCAATAGCATCTGTCATGAACCACCCTATTCAGATCTTGTAAGTTCAGGTCTGTGGCTTCCTTGATGGAATCAATCCATCTGTTGTTTGGCCTTCCTCTTTTTCTACTCCCTTCTGTTTTTCCCAGCATTATTGTCTTTTCTAGTGAATCATGTCTTCTCATTAAGTGTCCAAAGTATGATAACCTCAGTTTCATCATTTTAGCTTCTAGTGACAGTTCTGGTTTAATTTGTTCTAACACCCAATTATTTGTCTTTTTTGCAGTCCATGGTATGCACAAAGCTCTCCTCCAGCACCACATTTCAAATGAGTTGATTTTTCTCTTATCTGCTTTTTTCACTGTCCAACTTTCACATCCATATATAGAGATTGGGAATACCACGGTCTGAATGATCCTGACTTTAGCGTTCAGTGATACATCTTTGCATTTGAGGACCTTTTCTAGTTCTCTCACAGCTGCCCTACCCAGTCCTAGCCTTCTTCTGATTTCTTGACTATTGTCTCCATTTTGGTTAATGACTGTGCTGAGGTATTGATAATCCCTGACAAGTTCCATGTCCTTATTGTCAACTTTAAAGTTACATAAATCTTGTTGTCATTACTTTAGTCTTTTTGACATTCAGCTGTAGTCCTGCTTTTGTGCTTTCCTCTTTAACTTTCATCAGCATTCGTTTCAAATCATTACAGTAGGGCCCTGCTTACCGGCGTTCCGTTTTGCGGCGGCTCTCAATTAGGGGAAATTCCCCGTTTTAAAGCCGATTTTGCGATTTTACGGCATTTTGCGACATTTTCGCGTCATTTTTGGCGACGCTGCCCATTATAGTCAATGTGTTCCGTCCGCTTTACGGCGATTTCCGCTTTACGGTGGGGGCCTGGTCCCAAACCCACCGTATAAGCGGGGCCCTGCTGTACTGGTTTCTGCGAAGGGTATGGTATCGTCTTCATATCTTAAATTATTGATATTTTTCTCCTCCAATTTTCACACTTCTTTCATCTTGGTCCAATCCCGCTTTCCATATAATATGTTCTGCATATAGATGAAACAAATAGGGTGATAAAATACACCCCTGTCTCACACCCTTTGCAATTGGGAACCAATCGATGTCTCCATATTCTGTTCTTACAGTAGCCTCTTGTCCACAGTATAGGTTGCGCATCAGGACAATCAGATGCTGTGGCACCCCATTTCTTTTAAAGCATTCCATAGTTTTTCATTATCTACACAGTCAAAGGCTTTGCTGTAATCTATAAAGCACAGGGCAATTTTCTTGTGAAATTCCTTGCTCCGTTCCATTATCCAACGTATGTTTGCGATATGATCTCTGTGCCTCTTCCCTCTCTAAATCCAGCTTGGAATCTGGCATTTCTCGCTCCATATATGGTAACAGCCTTTGTGGTAGAATCTTGAGCGTTACTTTACTTGCATGGGATATTAAGGCAATAATTCGGTAATTACTGCATTCTCTGGGATCCCCTTTCTTTGGAAGTGGGATATATATTGAACGCTTCCAGTCTGTGGGCCATTGTTTAGTTTTCCATATTTGTTGACAAATTTTTGTCAAAATTTGGACAGATTCAGTCTCAGTAGCTTGTAGCAACTTTATTGGTATGCCAACTGTTCTTGGTGATTTATTTCTTCCAAGTATTTTAAGCATCTTTCACCTCACATTCTAAAATTTCTGGTTCTTTATCATACAGTTCCTCCACAAATGAATCTGTCATCCTGGAATCTCTTTTATAGAGTTCTTCAGTGTTCTTCTTCATAAGTTCCTTCCATTAATGAATCTGTCATCTTTGACATTAAATAATAATAATAATAACAACAACAATAATAAATTTAATAAATAAATAAATCTTTGTTGTAAGTAGGGATGGGCACAAATTTTGATTCAGTTTGCATTTCAAGCCAAATCTATCAAATTTGCACTTCCTGAAAAAACATGAGAACCAAACCACAACCATCCTTTGAAATTTTCACTTTTTCTAATTTTGCAGTGCAGTTTGCCAACAAAACTATGTTTACAAAAATGCATATGTTAGGGTAAAGTGTGCATAAAAATGCATATATTAATGAAAATAACACCGAAAAATGCATTATATGTCAAGAAATTGCTTGCAAAAATGTGTACATTAATCAAAACTGCCTACAAAACGGTATTTATCAGAAGAAATTTGCACTACAATGCTGGAGACTCCTCGTGAGGATTTTTAAAAAATATCCACAAATTGCTGCAGAAATGTGGACAACTAAATTTACTATTGGAAAAATGAGAAACTGAGAGAACCAAAATTGACAGATCTTTCATCCCTAGTTATAATCAACGTTTGCCAGTTAATTAAAAAGAAATGATGTTAAAGAAGTTAAGCTTCCAAGAACCATCATTCCTGTTAAGAAAACCTTGGCTGTTGGCAGTTGAAGGACCACTGCTGATTAGAGGAGGAGACACTGAGGTAGATGGACTGATGGTTTAATGAGTATTAAAGTAGCCTCATATTTATTGTATTGAAGACATTTGTATAACGCTTAATCCTTTACATTTCTAAGTGGTATGCATATAAACAAGTCATATATAAAGTGAAACTATAAAACAATAAAATGACCATAGAATCAAACACTACCGTAAATGCCTGCTGGAATAAGAAAGTCTTAATGATATGCTTGAAGTTCAACAAGGAGGCTACTTGTGCAATCTCAATTGGGAGAGAGTTCCACAGGCTTGGGCCCACAACATGGAAACGTGGCTTCTAGTTGTTATGAGCCATGCATCTGAGCCATGGGGGACCACCAACAGAGACTCCTCCAAAGATCTCAGAGATCAGGCCAGAATATAAGGGATCAGGTGGTCCTTAAGATATCCTTGACCTGAGTTTTTAAGGGCCTTGTATCAGTTGACCCTGGAACTGCTGCTGCTGTTGATAAATCGCTCCAAGTCTGTGGCTCCTCATTAAATAGAGGACAAATATGTCAATGTTGGTTTCTCTCAGTTTCTTATTTTTCCAGTTTTAAGCTCAGTTCTCCACTTTTCCGCATCAATTTGCAAATTATTGGGGTTTTGCTCATGAAAATTTGCCAGCATTTTAGCACAAATTTCTCCTAATATACATAGATTTTTGTCTGATATACACACTTTTGCAAGCAAATTTCCTTAATATAGTGCATTTTTATATGTTATTTTTACTAATGTGTGAAACTCCCCTAAATATACACATTCTCCTGTTATTTCTCCCATTATTTGGTGGGAGAACTGTGTCACAAAATTGGGAGTAATGTAAATTGCAAATTGCAAACGATAGCGGTGTTTTGGTTCACAAATTGTTTTGGACAGCGTGAGGTTGGTAGGTTTGCATTAAAATCCAAACTGGACCAAACTTAGCTCTTGTCCCTGTCATCAAACTGAGGTATGTTTGGATTTCGGATGTAAGAAATACAGATACCTATGTAAGCGGTATTGTTGTTATGTGCAAGTCAGTTAGAGGTAGCAGAATAATTCTTTTTATTCATAAGATAGCAATGGTGGTCTCTCCGCTGGTAAGGGAGGTGGGGAGGGAGGCAGAGGCCACTACTCAGGTCTTTGCACATCAGATCAAGTGCAACACATACCCTCACTCAGCCAGCAAGCATAATCTCTCTCACTTAACCACCTCCTGGACCCTGCCCTGCCACCAGCTAAGGGACACTCACTCAAGCAAATACTTTCCCCTGAGATGCAAAAAGTTAAAATACTGCAAATGCAGCACAGTAGCCAGAGAGGGTGGTGGTGGCCACTTTGCGTGCCAAGTGCAAACACACTATTCACACACACAACATACACGCACACACACACATTGTCATCTTTCACCTCCACAGTTCTTTATCTTCATTCTGCTGCTGCCTCCTCCTCCTTTATCCATGTTCTTGCCCTCCGGATCCTTTCTCCCTCCACTCCATTATTCTCCACCACCATCCATTGTTTTCTCCACTCCACCCCTGTCTCGCTCTCCACCTCCTCTCTCGTCGCCTCCTACCCACCCACAGAGCATGAGGGAAGAGCGACACTGCACAAAAGCCCAGTCTGAGGCACATGATTTTCATCCACAAATCAGAGGAGCAGAAGACTTCCTCTGCTCCCCCCACAAGTAATGCCCAAAAGTAATGCTGGGAACATTACAATTACTCCACAAAAGTAATACAATTACACCTAGTTCTATTACAATGAAAATGTAGAGGAATTACCCACTCGTTCCTCAAAAAAGTAATGAATTACAAGTAATTCGTTACTTGTAATGAATTGCTTCCTAGCTCTGAGCATCTGTTACAAACCATCCCAAAGGGCCTGAACGTTTGTCTCCCTCCATAAACCCAGCTCAGATACAAAGCCAAGCACTATTTTCAAGAAAATGTGAGCTGATAAAGGACTAGGGTAACAATGTGTCCTACTTTATAGAGGACAATTCTTTATTTGGAGGTGTCCTCTATTTGAAGGACTGTCAAGTCCAAATCTGGTTTCAAGATAAAGAACTTGCGTTACTCAAGTGGTTCCTGTTTAGCCCAGAATCCTACTCTAGAGCTTACGTAGAATAACGATTATTCCGGCCTTGCTAGCCAGAATTGTTCAAACAGGTCATGGCAAGCATAAAATAAATTCCACATCTGCCAGAAAACTGTCCTCTGTTTGAAGGCACCCCCTCTATTTGAAGGGTTATCCGCTGGAAGTCTAGTTTGAAGATAAAGAAGCCTAAGAGGGGAAAGCAAGAGGGGTCTTGAAGTTGCCCACCTGGACAGCAGAGTAAGCAGGCACACAGGTCACCTGTTGATAGGCTTCCCCATTACAGTGAGACACGTTTTTCCATTAAAATTACAGGTTTTATTTTTAAATTTGCATCTATGCAGAAATATTAACATATGCAAATATGTGCCCTCTTTTTTGGATGCACATTTCCTCTTTTTTGGCAATGCCTAAGCAGCCACTCCAAATTTGAAAGCTGCCTCTTGGAACCTCCAGCCTACCTGGGGCTCCTGAATGCTAAGCACTTCCTCTTGGAAATGGCGCTTTATTACCCACATCTCTCTTCATCCGAAAACACAAACAGCAACATTACATCCTGGGTACAATATAGGGGGAAAGCTCTGTTTTTTACCTAGATGCTTTACTATTAACATTAGGGTGCTTTCCACCTCTCCTCCCCACCACCAATACACAGAAGAATAAAAATCTATAGCTGTTCAACCACCCAAAAGGACTTGATTTTAATTCATGCTTGTATAAATGGAAAAAGCAAGAGATAAGTTACAGCTCTCACAGAGCTGAAGAGGTGGCAATGACACCGCCACCTTCAGTGAGGAATAAATTGCTGATTTACAGCATTGCATTAGATGGCTGTGTGCAGTTCACATTTCCATAAAGAAGGTAAAATTTTTGACATTTCCATCTTTCTCCAGAAACCTCACAGTACTGTGCACAGTTTCCTCCCCCTTTTATCTTCACAACAGCCATGTGAGGAGGGCAAGGCACGAATTGCCATTCCAAGGGCTGGATGTGGCCCCTAGGGACTCCTCATTGTCCCCCAGTCTTCATATCCCCTGCCTGCTAAGAGATGGTGACTGGCCCAAAGTCACCCAATACGTTTTATAGCCAACTGGGGTTTGAACTCTCCTTTCTCTGGTCTTTGCCTCACACTCTAACCCAGGTGTGGGGAACCTTTAGCCCTCCAGATATCGCTGAACTACAGCTCCCATTAGTCCTAGCCATTGGCAATGCTTGCTGGGGCTGATGGGAGCTGTGATTCAGCAACATCTGGCAGGAGAAAGGTTCCCCACACCTACTCTAACAACTAGCAGAATATAGATTGGGGTAATTTGCAATTAGTTGGCAAGCATTTTTGAAAGCCAATGGCTTAACAATAGTAACAACAAAAAAGCACTTTGCACTAAAATAGATTGCTGAAACTAAGACAGCTTGGAGCAAAATTAGGAATGTGTAAAAGGACTGAGAGATCAGTTCTGGTCCAGAAAAAAACCCTGCTGGACTGAGTATGTGCACCTCAGAGGCAAGTTGGTCCCTAGTCCTAAGTGTACAGAAGCTCACCTGTGTCATTATTCGCATCTAGCTCTGGTTGGTGAGTTTCAAGCAGAGCTTGGAAAAGTTACTTTTTTGAACTACAACTCCCATCAGCCCAATCCAGTGGCCATGCTGGCTGGGGCTGATGGGAGTTGTAGTTCAAAAAAAGTAACTTTTCCAAGCTCTGGTTTCAAGCACCTTGGACAGCTCTTTGAAAGTTCAGACTAAAACCCGCACATTCACTGCCCACTGACATAGGAGCCACCAGCCTCCACTGCATCCAGCCTGCGGAGCATTATATATATATATGAATGTGTATATATACGCACACACACCTCCCCCCCAACAAAAGTCTTCCATAAAATAACAACATTTGATAGTGAGCTTGGGAAACTGATGTTTGACCTTAAAATCAGAAATTTGATTTTACAAATATTTACAGCTGGCAATTCAAAATTTGTTTTGCAAAAAAAAAAAAAGCAGCTAAAACCTTCAGGCCTACACAAAACTACTTAGAAATAAGACACAATGAATTAAATGAGACTTCTGGGTAAATGTAAACAGACCACACTGTAGGTACATGGCCAAAGACAAATCACATGTCAAATGCTCCTGCATCTGCTCACAGCTTCAAAATGCAAAAAGGTAACTCTGTTGATATACATGTCCAATAAGCCCACAGTTCTCTGCAGGAACCATGGCCAATAACAAGTGGCAAACCCACCTAAATCTGCCTATAGCCAAGCACTGATTTGTACATTACCGCTCCAAACTTCACAAGTGGATTTTGCTCAATGTACAAGGGTGAAGAATCTCACCTCCTAGTGCAAAATTTTAATTTATGTTCAGTTAAGGAACAAAAGTGAGGGAGGAGGCCTTTGTTTGCAGTATAAATGGCTTCCCTGCTGGTACATAAAAGCTGGAGCAGATCCCACCATACTTCTGTCTTTCGGGGAAAGAGAAATGAATCATGGACCTGCATTCTGTCAACAACATCGAGGGCAATCCATTGAAGTGAACGGAGCTGCTCCACTGCAAGAGTGACAGGACTGCCCCCTTTGTCCCGATTCCATCTGGGGACTGATGTAACCATTCCACATGATGAATGTAGCTATTCTGGAGTGCCAGTTGTATTACTGACTTAATGGCTCTGCGCATAACAGAGAGGTGTGTATGTGTTATCATTCGCCACAGCCTATCAAAGACTTCAAGGCTGCCTCTTCTATGAACAACCATGTTTTTGAAGAGCTCTGAGCTTTTATAAACAACCTGCTTTCCAATTGGACAAAAGGGTTATTTATTTTGCCAATGAATAAAAATGCAGGGGCCCCAACCAACCTGATTGACTGGCCCGCTTCTTGCTTTGGGATAATAATGAGTGCGTGATTGCAGTTCAGCCCTTCTGAAAGGACATGTGGCGGCTGACAGGAATCGTAACTGAGTTTATCGATACTGGCGCTCACACAACGAAAATCAAATTAATGCAGAACAATGGGGCAGTGCAAATGGAGCCAGCTGTCGCCATCGCATTGAATTGCGTTGCAATTTGTCCAAGGGGAAATTGGACACACAGCCATTATGATGCAGACAGCCTATTTTAGGAGAAGGCTGGAAATGACTCCAAGGGGACAGGGAAACGGTGGCTGCGTGTGATGTTTATGGTGTGTTTCAGAGACAGCCAAATCTGCCGGAAGATTGTGCACCAAAATCTGCTGCTGCATTTCTGAAATAAAAGGTGCCAGGGATTTACGAAAGATCTACCCACCCAGCCACACACTCCCGTGAAATATAGGGATAACACTGACCACACTACCCTGTACACACCCAATCTCGTCTGATCTCAGAAGCTAAGCAGGGTCAGGCTTGGTTAGTACTTGGATGGGAGACCGCCTGGGAATACTGGGTGCCGTAGGCGTAGAGGACGGCAATGGCAAACCACCTCTGAATACCTTTTATCATTAAAACCCTATGAATATATCTAAAAAAGTTTCATAGGGTCGCCATAAGTTGTAACTGACTTGAAGGCATATAACAACTGACCTATCTTACAAGGTTGTTGTGACATTTCCGACAAGTCAATATACATCAATTTGCCTTGAAAGCAAAGTGCTGAGAGCTAGAATGGTGCCCAGGGGCCAAATGTGACCCTCCAGGTGTCTCCGACTGGCCCTCAGAGAGCTCCTGAGGCTACACCTCTCATTGGCATTGCTTTGTACCCCAAGTGTTTTTTGCTTGGCTTGGAATTGTGTCCCTGGACTCTAGTAATGCTTCTTGCTTGACTGGATGGAGGACAGAGAGAGTGTGCAGAAACTAGCCTATCACACAAAGGCAAATTGTACATGTTTTGCCCTGCCTTCTTTTACCTCTGGCCCCACCCACCACTGGCATGCGGCCCTCAGAAGGTTGCCCAGAAGGGAACGTGGCCCATAGGATGACAACGTTTCCCCACCCCTGCTGCAGTGGTTAATATATCAGACTAGCCCCAGGGAGACCTGGGTTCAAATTTCTGCTGTGCCATGAAGTTCTCTGGATGACCCTGAGGCCAGTCACTATCTCTCAGCCTGACCTACCTTACAAGGCTGTTGTATGCATAAAACGTCTATTATGACAGGTGGGGCACGCATGGGAAATGGGCTGGCATTTTGCAGGCCTCCAGGAGCTCTCCATTTGCTGCGCCTCTCTGGGAGTGTCCTGAGGGAGGGCAGATTTTGCATGATCTGCAACGTTTCCCCCAACAACAGCACTTTGGTTTTCCCTGTAGGAGGGAATGGAAGCCACCAAGGAAAACAGGAGGAAAGCAAAGAAGTCGAGACCATTGGAGTGGGACCAACCAATTTATGGCCAGAGCCCACCATCACAGTCTTAAGAGCATAAGAAGAGCCCAGCTGCTGGATTATCATAGAATCATAGAATAGTAGAGTTGGAAGCCATCAAGTCCAACCCCCTGCTCAATGCAGTTGCAATTAGGCCAGTGGTCCATCGGAGTCCAGCATCCTGTTCTCACAGTGACCAACCAGATGCTCCAACGGGAAGCCCGCAAGCAGGACCTGAGCGCAAGAGCACGCTCCCCTCCTGCAATCCCAGCAACAGTGGAGGCAGAACATAGTCATCGAGGTTAGTAGCCATTGACAAGCTTCACCCAGTGGAGGCTGGTCCATAAGGGCAAATGGTGCTCTGCCCCACCAACTTCAGTCTGCCTTCTTACTTACAACCAATCAGGGGGGCAGTGCCACCTGTCACTGGCTCTGGCTCCACCTACTGTTGGTCTCCCTGCCTTCCGCCCCACCAGTCCCAATGGGCACCAGCCATCACTGCCTTCATCCACCTGGCGCCTTCCGGATGTTTTCACCAATATGGAGAGCAACAGGTTGGCAAGGGCTAGCCTACCAGATGCTGGGTTCTTGCACGTGCTTTGCATTCATGAAGGTTCTAGGATCAGGCCCTGGCATCTCCGGTCTGATGTAGAAAGCAAGAGGAAAGGACTCTGCTAGAGAGCTGCTATTAGGCTGAGCTAAATGGACAAATAATCTGACCTGATATAAGATGATTTCCTTGTAATAAAAAAACATTGGTTAGTTGATCATATATTCAGGATCCCACAACACAGATTAGCCATGCCTCAACAGTTCTTAAAAATGCATCATTCCTCTGGAAATTTTAAAACACATTTGTGTGTTACATCCATGCACACTGAATAAACTATGCACTATACCCTTAAGTGAGAGTCAGTGTGGTGTAGTGGTTGTTGGACTATGACCTGGGAGGCCAGGGTTCGAATCCCCACAAAGTCATGAAGCTCACTGGGTGACCTTGGGCCAGTCACTGCCTCTCAGACTCAGAGGGAGGCAATGGTAAACCCCCTCTGAATACCGCTTACCATGAAAACCCTCTTCATAGGGTCGCCATAAGTCGGAATTGACTTGAAGGCCGTCCATTTCCATTTATACCCTTAAGCAGAGCTCTTCCTCCAAGACTCCTCCCTTCCCTTCGACCAGGACTGGGGAATTTGTGGCACTTCAGATGTTTTTGGACTCTAGCCTTAAACTAAGTGAATCCCTTTCTTCAAGCTCACAATTAATGCACTGCCAGGGAGCTGTATGTAAGGCTCATAAACAACTCTGTTACTTACACCAGCAACAAATGAGCAGTCATGATTCAGACAGACACACAGTGTGGATTGTCGAGGGGTGGAAGAAATAGACCACACAAAGTCATTACATCCCACTGGTTCTCAAGTTAGCACATTAGATGAGGCATCTGGATTCTTAAGGTACACATTTTTTTCTTCTCAAAACCCAGGACTCACTTGTTGCCTCTGAGTCCGAGACTGCAAATTCCCCCAATGATGAATGCCTGAGATAGCTGCACCACTCAAGCACTTGGCTTCTGATTTGCCCAGAATCCTGCTCAAGGGCTTATTTAGCATAATGACTATTCCAGCCCTGCCAACCAACCACTATTATTAAGACAGGTCATGAAAAGCACAAAATAAATTCCACATTTACAGGCACTCGCAGAGAAAGGGTAGTCTCCTCCTGAGTGAAACCATCTGTGCATTTCTAATAAAATGACGAGGAATGAAACACCCAGCCACCCTCCATGGTATACAGATGGTTTTGTGTTAACTATCAGTCATGTCATGGCAAATTCAGAAGTGCAGAGTCCCTTCATGATAGTCACAGCCACACTCCCTCCCTCTCTTTTTCTTTTGCTGATGGGCTGAGAATGAGATCCTTGTTAATGCCTTCCCCCACAACAACAGATGTCCCTAGGAGTCAATCAGCATGACAGGGGAGAGTGTTAACTGCTGAGAAGAGTCTTCTCAGTGGCTGACTCACCTCCTTTCACTCTGATTGGCTCCAATCAGCAGGAAAGAACAAAGAAGCAAGCTAGAAAACTCTTCTCAGTGGCTAGCATATTCCCCTTTCATGCTGAGTGCCTTGTAGGACACTGGAGATATAAGGACCCTCCTGGGACCCTGCTCCCAAAAAAGGAAAGACACCCCCCCCAAGACCCTGGACGACTACACCCCTGGTAACAACCTGTGTGTCTGAAATGCAAACTTTGTTTCCTCTGAAAAATGGCACAGAGAGGAAGGCCAGGTTGGCGATATGCTTTATGTCTCCTGGAGGAGGTGAAATCCAGCACTTTCCACGTTGCACCCATGAATTTCACAGTTCACAAGGAGGACAGAGCAATACACACTGCCACAATGACTTCTTGCAGGGCACAGTTAATGATTACCTTGGTGTTGACAAGTTAACAATCAGGCCTGTTGAGGAAGCTGACAAGGGCTTTTGCATGTGGGTTCCCTCACAGTCCTTGCGCCTGGAGATGGTGCCAAGTTGCCTGCTCTGAATTCAAATGCAGGTTGCTATGGCAATGGGATAACACCCCTCTTATGCTCCAGGGCCCACACAAAAGCAGGCTCTTTGGCTCAGTTGAGCATATTCATCCAAAACATATACACACACCCATACTTTATAAAATACTAAAAACTCTTGGGGGCGGGTAGGAGGAGAAGAGTCCCAGCTGACCACTTTTCACAGAGAAGAACAACAATCAAAGGGTGTGTAAATGATGTCAATGGCAGTGAGAGAAAAGTAGAAAAACATTTATAACACTGATAATGGAGTCTGAGAGCCAAATTAGAGGTTTATTCCCTATTAAGTAGAAAGGTGGGATGGGGGAGGGAATTTAAAGTGCAGGAGAGCTGAACTCTTCCCTCCTCACACTTTCCTGGGTCAGTAGTGTAGTGGCAAATTCAGAAGAGCAGGAGCCCTTTATGATAGTCACAATCACACTCCCTTCTAATACAACCTTCTAAGATTATAGAATAACCTGGCCAGGCTTGAATCCTGCTTTCTGTTCCTCTGTCACTGTCACCATTGTCTGTCCTTTCACACTGTCAGAGATATTGCTTGAATTACTGAATTTAGTGTCTCCTGCTGCTGGCAAACTGCTTGATGATGTAGATGGGATGCTATCATCAGGATTAACTGTCTCTCCTTCTGCAATTACAGAATTCTCACTCTCCACAACTTGGCTTTTTGGTGTGGGAACTAACAAAGACTTGCTTGCAGTTGACACTCACTGGGGCCTGCATAACTGACTCAGACCTTAATAAAGGCTCCACACATACACACACACTCTCTCTGGGGGCTTTTTTTGCTGCTGGGTTAAGACAAAGCCCGTTTTTCCTAAATGAAGGAATTCACACTCTCTAAGCAGGCCACTCATTTTGCACAGGAATTTGTAATCTTTTGAACTTTGCCACCTTCTAGAAGTTAGGGATTTTTTTCACCCTCTTCTCCTGTCTCCATGTCTTGCCCCTTCCTCCTTCCATACATACTTAGAGTATTAGAAAAAGACAGAAATTTTAGCCCATTCAGACAGTTTTTCATAATCATCATGCTGTAAGTTAAGGAACTTCCTTTGCTGAGTTTCCCTTCTTGGGTGCCATACTGAGACTCAGAGTAACTGCATTTGGGCAGAGCGTATGAGTTTTAGGAGGAAACCTTAGCATGGAAGTTCCTGAAGCTAACCTTTGTGTTGGGTGCACCACAGACACACACACACATGCAGATACACACACTCTTAGCCATATTAATTTGCATTTCACCTTATCATGCACGGCACAGATGTGTACATCATTAAAAACTGAAACACCATCTCACACACAAACATACTTTCCCCCACCCTTTAACATATTTTTCTCTCTTTTCTCCCCCCCAACTCCTGGCTTTGGACTGGAACAAAACCACACATCTACCCAGAGCTTGGAAGTAACTCGTTATTTTTAACGAGTTACTTTTAATTCGTTACAATTTTAAATAACGAGTGGGTAATTCCATTACATTTGGCAAGTAATGGAACGAATAGTAATTTCCCTACTTTTCAGCTTCAACTTTAACGTTTCCACGTTAGGTTGGACGTTACTTGGGGGCGGGAACAAGGGGAAGTCAGCTCCTGGCTGTGGTTGGTTAACACAAGACATGTGCCTCACACTGATTGGACCTCTGCGCAGACTGTCTCTTCCCTCGTGATCTGTGTTAGGAGGCACGAGGGAAGAGATGAATAGGCAGGGGGAGCCTGCTAGCGTCTGACTCTGAGAGGAAAAAATGGACACCGGAGGAAAAAGCCAGGGCAAGGACAACAACGGAGGAGAAGGCTGCAGCAGAATGGCGAAGAGCTGTGAGGTGAGTGACGATGATTTGTGTGTGTGTGTGCCCCGGTGTGTGTGTTTTCGGCTGGAGTCTCTGGTTTTTGGGGGGGGGCCTCCGGCTCTCTGGCTACCACCCCTTACTCTCTGGACTCTCCGCTTCAATTAAAAAAAAAAGTTTCTAGGTGGTCTAATTCCCGAGATATACACCAAAACGTAAAACCCCCCCTGCACAACTTTTTTTTAAACAGATCATGCTATAGCTACAACTCCCATCAGCCCAATCCAGTGGCCATGCTGGCTGGGGCTGATGGGAGTTGTAGTTTAAAGTAACTTTTCAAAGCTCTGGCTGCAACCCCGCCCTTTCATGATTGTGAGTAAAGTGCAGACTTGTGTTTGTGTTGTAAATCTCTCTCCCTCCAACCCTATTTTAAAAGAAATTAGGCAGGGTTTATCACAGTTTTTATTATGTAGGAAACTAATACTCATTTTTAAAAAAAATGAATGAAGTTTATTTATTTATTTTTATTTATTTATTATTTGATTTATATCCCTCCCTTCCTCCCAGTAGGAGCCCAGGGCAGCAAACAAAAGCACTAAAAACACTTTAAAAATCATAAAAACAGACTTTAAAATATATTAAAACAAAACATCTTTAAAAACATTTTTAAAAGCTTTAAAAACATTTTTTTAAGAAAAAGTGTAAAAACATATTAAAAAGCAATTTCAACACAGACGCAGACTGGGATAAGCTCTCAACTTAAAGGACTTGTTAAAAGAACAAGTTCCTTATCACTTGAGGCTGCAGTTTTCCCTGGTTGAGTAAGCCCCATTGAATACATTGGGACTTGCTTCTGAGTAAACAAACATAGGATTGCACTATAAATATCTTTACAGGTTATATAAATAAACATATTTGATAGTCATGCTTATATAAATATTTTCATAGAATCATAGAATAGTAGAGTTGGAAGGGGCCTATAAGGCCATCAAGTCCAACCCCCTGCTCAATGCAGGAATCCAAATCAAAGCATTCCCGACAGATGGCTGTCCAGCTGCCTCTTGAATGCCTCCAGTGTCGGAGATCCCACTACCTCTCTAGTAATTAGTTCCATTGTTGTATGGCTCTAACAGTTAGGAAGCTTTTCCTGATGTCCAGTTGAAATCTGGCTTCTTGCAACTTGAGCACATTATTCTGTGTCCTGCACTCTGGGATCATTGAGAAGAGATCCCGGCCCTCCTCTGTGTGGCAACCTTTCAAGTACTTGAAGAGTGCTATCATATCTCCCCTCATTCTTCTCTTCTCCAGGTTAAATATGCCCAGTTCCTTCAGTCTCTCCTCATAGGGCGTTGTTTCCAGTCCCCTGATCATCCTTGTTGCCCTCTTTTGAACCTGTTCCAGTTTGTCTGCATCCTTCTTGAAGTGCAGAAACCAGAACTGGACACAGCACTCAAGATGAGGCCTAACCAGTGCTGAATAGAGGGGAACGAATACTTCACATGATTTGGAAACTATACTTCTGTTAATGCAGCCTGATATAGCATTTGCCTTTTTTGCAGCCACATCACACTGTTGGCTCATATTCAGCTTGTGATCAACAACAATTCCAAGATCCTTCTTGCATGTCGTACTGCTGAGCCAAGTATCCCCCATCTTATAACTGTGCATTTGGTTTCTTTTTCCTATGTGTAGAACTTTTACTTCCACCCAGTTTTGTCATGCTGTGTCCCTATAAGTATCCAATTGCATACTATGGTTGTACAATACTTCCTTTACATTTTAAGTATGCCTTGGGGTAGTCATGGTTCTCCATTGTTTTCATCCTGAGGGGCAGATAGGCTGAGAAATGGTGAGTAGCCCATGGTCACCCACTACACTTTATAGCTTATTTTCATTTTGAAAAATTAATTAAAACAATTTACATGCAGGCAAAATTTATTAAGCGGATTCACACAATATGTGTAAAGCACATCCAACTCGCATTTAAAGCACATGACTTCCCCTAAAGAATTCTGGGAAGTGTCATTTCCCCCTCACAGTTATAGTTCTCACCACTCTTAACAAACTGCAGTTCCCATGATTCTGTGGTGGGATTCATGTGCTTCAAATGGGTGTTGAATGTGCTTTAAAGGAATGGTGTGGATCTGCCCTAGGTATGATGTTCATTCAAGAGTGAATTGAAAAGAACAATTTTAAAAGATACTTCTTACTCTTACTCATTTTTCAGACCTCTTTCTGAAGTAAAGGGTCAAATCTGTAAAAACATTTGGAGCAGCCACATTAAAAGATAAGGGCAGGGTATTCCAGGCAGGGGATTGCCAACCCTGCTTGGATATGGATGTCTTTGCAGAAGAACCCTAGTCAAGGTTTACCAACAGCACAGTCCAAACTATATCTACTTAGAAGTCAGTCCTGTTGAGTTCTATGGGGCTTAATCCCTTAGTAAGTGTGTTTAGAATTGCAGCCTTCAGGAGCCTCTATCTTTACTCCCCAAAGCTCCCATCTAACATCTCCACAACATTAGGCTCCTTTGTCTCTGCTGTGGCCTTCTGGTGACTGCCCTAGCCTGAAGGCACTTAACCCTTCTTGCTGAAAGCAAGTAGGCTAGATTAAATGTTCCCTTCCCAGGCTCATATATATAAAATATAAACAGCATTTTGTCAAAAGTATTTTTGTCTACATTTTATACCTCATCCTTGGTTTTCCAAGCTTGGCATGGAATGCTTCTCATACAGAATTAATTTGAAATGCTGCATATTTATTATCATAATCATCATATTCAAAATAAAATATATATGTACCGCCTTCAAGTTGATTCCAACTTATGGTGACCCTATGAATAGGGTTTTCATGAGGCTGAGAGGCAGTGACTGGCCCAAGGTCACTCAGTGAGCTTCATGGCTATGTGGGGATTTGAACCCTAGTCTCATTTTGTTCTCACAACAACCCTGTGAGATAGTAGGTTAGACTGGTCCAGGCAGGGTTATTTAGTGAGCAAAAATGATGCAAATAGGATCTGTGTTAATTGTGCTATCGACCTGCTTACTTCCACTCTGACTGGGGGATCTTGCAGCATGGGGAAGAGATGGGGGCACATCACAGCTGAAGTTCACCCACATAGGAGCATTATCTCTTGTTTATTACAGAGACGCCTGTTGCAGGTTTTGCTGCTGAGAGCAGCAGTCAGTTAGTGCGGCCACTTGAGTCACAGCTTGTTGATCCTGAGGAGGCAAAACTAGAAAGTGAGGTTCAGAAAGGAGGCCCTGTGCACGAGGAGGAGGAGGGCATGAAGCAGTGCCAGTTGCCCATAGCCACATCTGCAGAACAGCAAGTACCATGGTTTGGCTTTGAGAAAGCTTGTACGTTTGTGAGTCAGAGTGGGAAAAATGTTGTTGTACGATGCAATTACTGCCTTCCAAGGATCAAAAATCTGAGATCAGCTGTTTCCTCCTCATCCAATGTGAAGAAACATTTTGAGGTAAGCCTTTGTCATGCTGGTCCTCAAAGAGTGTCCATTGTCTATTTATGTTTAAATTGTGAAGTTCCTCTTCCATTTTTTCTTGGATTCATGCTTTGTTCTTCTTCCTCAGAGGGCACACCCTGAGAAGCTGAGAGCAATTGAAGAAGCAATAAAGGCAAGGAGACGTGGCCTTCCTGAACCAATGCATGACACCCCTCCTCCCAAAATGCTGAAGCAGCAGCAGACAACCCTTGAGAGGTGGGGATCTGGCAGGGATCTGCTTCTTCTGGCAGCCTGCGTACACCCTCGCTTCAAACTAGATCGGCTGGAATCATGTCAGGCCACCACCCATACCAACAAGTAAGAACATTAGGGAAGCCCTTTGGGTGGATTACTCCAAGGGAAATGTTGTCTCAAGGGAGGCATCAGAGGGCTTAAGGTGGTAGGCAGGGGCTGGGCCTTTTCTTCCTGGGGCTCCTCATCACAACCTTGGGTTGCTGCAGGTAATCCTTAAGGGTCTGCTGTGCTGCCCCATGAGTGTGATGACTTGGTCACCTTCCTACCTTCCATGTCACCATCCACAGGCTCAGGCTGGACCCTGAACCAGGGGACATGACAAGCATCAGGAAATGAAGAGCAGATGATGGTTTCCTAACATATATGTGTTAACATATCCTCTCTCTTTCTTAGATACACAATGGAAGCCTTGTTGAAAGCTGAAATAAAGATGGGTGTACTTAATGAGGACAGTGATCAGTCTTCAGATAAAGACCAGGAAGGAGATGACTTAGAAGATGACTTCTTTAACTTTCTGCCCCAGGGCAAGAAGTCAGCAGTGGACACTGCTGAGGAGGAACTGGTGAGGTACCTGAGGTCTCCCAGCAGGGAAGTGTCATCACTCCATGGCTTTCCACGTGTGCTGCGGTGTTTTTTGAAGCACAACACAGGCATGCCTTCAAGCGCCGCAGTAGAACGCCTGTTCAGTACTGGTGGCAACGTAATGACTGTAAAAAGACAGTCCTTGTCTGACATGCTCTTTGAGCATCTTGTTCTTTTGAGACATAACAGAAACATATTGTAAAAGCATTTCAAGTGTAAAACTTGATTTCAAGAGTTGGGGTATCTTCATTGCTTGGGGGGATGTGAGATTCTGTTATGCCATTATGTTAATCTTATGGATAATTTTTTTTATTCTACTACCCCCTGTGTGTGTGTGTTTATTTTTAATATTGTTTTAGGCTTCTTAGATGTGCAGCAGCCAAGGCCAGCACCTTGTAGGAGTTTTTTTAAAAATGTAACTGAAATGTAATTGTAGTGATTACTTTTGAGAAAAAGTAAAGTAATCAGTTACTTTCAGAGCAATTGCAATTGTAACGGTAATTACTACTTTTTTGGGCCAAGTAATTGTAACTGTAATTTATTACTTTTTAAAAGTAATCTTCCAAGCTCTGCATCTATCCCCTCCTCACTTTTTCTGCTGGATTGAGAATCAGATTCTTGTAAACAAACAAACAAACAGGAGGTCATGTAGCAGAGAGAGAGAGAGAGACCCCTCTTCAGCCCAACATCTCCCCCACCTCCTTTTCAACTTCCCCTCCTCTACCATTGTCCTTTTGTGTCCACCCTCCTCCTCTGCAAACTGTCACTCACTTGTTCTCCATCATTGCTCCATACTCTTCAGTCCTTTCCACACGCACCTTCTCCCACAACATCAGACTTTCCTAACCAATCAGCATGAATGGGGAGTGTGTGTGGCTGACTCACATCCTTTCACTCTGATTGGCTCCAGTCAGCAGGAAATGACAAGCAAGCAATTTGGAAGACTCTTCTCAGTGGCTAAGACACTCTTTCCAAGCCGACTGGTTCACAGGGAGACATAAGGACCCTTCCCTACCGGAGCCAGGCTGCCCCCCCAAATAATGGGGTTTAAGACTCCTCCAAGACACTGAATGACTACACACTTGTTCAGGGCTGGCGCCAGGCATGCTGGGGCCCTGGCACACGCCCATCCGCACGCCTGTCCGTCCCACCTACCTCTCCCTGAAGGGCCCCTCCTTAGGGTGGGTGGGTAACTACCCACCCACCCTAAGAAGGGGCCCTCAGCCAGGGAGGGCTGGCACCAGCCTTGCCCCTGCTTTCCTTGAGCCCCAGAACCACCTTTAAAGCCCATTTTCTCCCTACCTGGCTCCATTACCAGCAGCAACTCATCTCATAAAGAAACGACTTAGAAAGATCTTTCAGGCAAGAAAGTGTAATGAGCCAAAACCTCTGCCCTATCACACTGGGCATTAGCTCCCCCTTGCTCTGTGGAGAACCGACCTTTCTCTAGTCCTGTTAAGAACATTTGTAGGCTAGTTCACACGTTCTAGTGAGCACAGGTGCAAGTGTTTGCATGAAACAGAGTGCACACTCGTTCATAGGTACAGCTCAATCATGATGTACACAGGTACAGACTGTACACGCATTGAACATTACATGTGAATAATTATACAACTATTTATGCCCAACTATTTATGTGCACACATTGTACACTCATTTAATGTAATGTGTGAACATCCTTTTTGTGTTAAATCCATGCATGAGTGGGGACATGTCTGGAGGCAAGCAGGCATCTGGGGTGGGGCTTGTCACTGCTCCCCCTTCATCCACCGACTGAACAAGCAGGCTGCTCTTCTGGATAGGGTTTCTGTCACATTTAACTGTGCTCTTTCACACTCTGCTCTGATCTAGCCAGATACTGTAGCTCTGGGGAGATGGTGAACTTATGAACATAATTGTGATTAACAAAACAGAGGTTTTTATTGTATTAACAAAACAAATATATATATATTAAAAATCTTGGTTAATAAACATAATATGAAATAACTATATTTTTTAAAACATTATTGGTGATGGCAGTTGTAGTCCACCAACATCTGGAGGGCCGAAGGTTCCCAACCCCGGCTCTATGGCTTTCCTTCTAGCAATAAACTTTCATCTTTTCCAGGCATTTTAGCATGTGTTTTTAAATTGTTTTAAATTTTTAAAGTGTGTTTTAAATTGTATTTGTTTTAATGTTTTTAGTTACTGTAAACCACCCAGAGAGCTTCGGCTATGGGGCAGTATATAAGTACAATAAATAAATAACTAAATAAAACAAGCAAATTAAACCAGTAGACCTGTGCCGCTCTGGGGATCGACAGCAGCGCTGGGGAATCTCCAGCCAGTGGGCCTAATCAGGTCTGCCTCGTCCCTCCAAATGGCCTGTGAGGTTCTTACAAACCACGCCCACCTGCCACTCTGGTGAAATCATCTGGCATTACCTGCCTGATGCAAGCCATTTTGCTATGCATGGGGATTTATTTATTTGCCACCTCAACGCACCTGACTGTGGCACATTCCAGTCAATTACTGTTTGGATTGCTGCTTTCTGCACGGCTACGTCTTTCTTAGGCTCTGTAGCCTAGGCCCTAGTGCAAGGGTGGCTAACCTGAGGCCCTCCAGACGTTGCTGGAGTACAACTCCCATCATCCCTGATCATAGGCCATACTAGCTGAGGCTGATTGGACAGGGGCCCCTCCAGACAGCTGTTTTCTTGCAGGTGTCTTCTGCAACATGCTCTTGACACAATAGCAATGCATTAGCGGTGGATGTATTCTGCTTTAGTATGGTCTGCAGTGCTTCCCCAATGCTACCCACACTATCGCTGCGCAGAAGGGCCAGACCATGGTATTTATTTCTTTATTATTTGATTTACATCCCACCCTTCCTCCCAGCAGGAGCCTAGGGCGGCATAAAAAATGGTATAAAAAGTTGCAGGATTTCAGCAGGAAGTTACAAGATATGCTCTGGTTGGAACTGAAACAGTGTGACCACCCAAAAACGTCAGGCACAAACAGTACTGGTCTGCTCCGAGACCATCATGAGCAGAAATAATCACAAATGCGTAATAAAAAAGGCATTTGAGGGGCCCTAGGAGTCCAACAACATCTGGAGGGTCACAGGTTCCCCACCCCTGCACTAGGCTATTAATTCCTTGAACTTGAGATCTTGGGTTTGAGCACTTGATGTCCAAACTCTGCTATAAGAGGTTGGGAGAAGCCTCCCCACCCCCACCCCCACCCCCACCCTGCAGGCACACCAGAGTAGGTGCATTGCCAGCTTTACTCATGGAAGTACTACAATCCTGAGATACAGGGAAAACCTGGGGGGGTTCTCTAAGCCAAGCCTAACGCAGAAGTGCTGAGCCAGAAACACAATCTCCAGATTCCTTCTGAAAGCTTCCCTTCTTGAATACACAAATCACAAAATTGAGTGAAGGGGTTGAGGAAGAACACCCAAGAAAATGAGTCATGGATCCATCCTCTTACACGGAGTTTGGCAAAGCTCATTGACTGTCTTTTTAGAAGCAGACCTGACGCTCTAATTCCTAGATGCACCATTTAACAGAGGTTGAGAGGTTGCATTTTGCTGGAACTGTGTGAGGGCAAACTCTTATCGGTATGCACCATCTATCAATGAAACAAGAGTGCATGGCCAGGAGTGATTTTAATTTCACCCCTTGTGCGTCTTATCAAGCTAACTCCTGGCAACATTTGCTCAATGAATCATTTCAGCCGAGGACAGAATGGAAGTGCTGAGGTGAGCCAGCTCACATTGCCTTGCTTCGGTTAAACAGGGCTCAAGTTGTGCCAAGGCTCAGTCCCTTGGCAAAAGAAAAATGATTTAGAAGAGTGCACCTGAGAGTCTCCAAAGTGCCCTCCCAGGACCGCTGAGAAATTAGGGTCAAACTCTAAACCGCTGGGATCGAGGAGGGTCAGGGAAGGTACACTTGATAGAGAATATGGCTTATCAATGGCTACTAGTCATGGCTCTGGGCACTACCTCCAGTATCACAGGCGATACTGTACCTCTGAATATGTTGCCAGGGAGCATGAGCACAAGAGTACTACTGTGCTTATACCCCGCTTGTGGGCTTCAGAGGCATCCAGAGTGCTAGATTAGACGGGCCTTTGGTCTGAACCAACCCAGCTCTTACGTTGATCCTCAAGGCTCTGCCTTTTTTTTAGTAAGAACTTTAAGAGCAGAATTTATTGTATTTATTGATAGGGGAGGAAAATGGTCAGGCTAATTTTGGGGGGGGTGGATTCTGTCCATGCATCTTGCATGAGTGCTAGAAAAAAAATATCCCAACAGAATGGCTGTAACAGTGTTGGCATCCATTCATAAATTTTACAGAAGAGCCCTTTCTGTAATTAGTAGAAAATGATTGCAGTATGAAAGAAAGGAAGCAGGCATTATCTCCTCGGGCCTTTAAGTTCTACAAATATGCTTTATTTTTAAGTCACAACTGTTACCCAATTCCCACTGCCACCACTTTTCTGCGGCAACGTTGGCAAAGGGTGTGTGGGCTGTCCTTTGCTACAACTACAGGCCTGGACTTTCTGAAACTGGACTGTCCTTCATTTCCCTTAGCAGAGAGAGATGCAAAACCCGTAACTGGGATGAGGGAGTGTCACAGAGTCCTAATGTCATATTCCATGCTGGAAGCGGTTAGGAAAGGGATAAAAATAAAACCTCAAAATAATAACAATGCCTCTATACAAATCTATGGTGCAACTGCATTTGGAATCCTGTGTGCAGTTCTGGTCACCTCACCTCAGAAAGGGTATTGTAAAGCTGGAAAAGGGAACCAAAGTGATCAGGGAGCGTGAAGCAACTCCCCTAGGTTACAACATTTGAGGCTTTTCTGTTTGGAAAAAAATGTGACTAAGGTGTGTATGTGGGAGAACATGAGAGAGGCTTATAAATTATGCATTGTGCAGAGAAAAGAGGAAGTGGACCGAGAGAGGATTTTCTTCCTCATATAAAACTAGACTGGCTTCAGCCAATGAAGCTTATTGGAAGGAGATTTTGGAGAGACAAAAAGAAGTCCTTCACCCAGATCATATTTGCTACCACAAGATGTGGCAAAAGCTGCTAGGTTAGATGGCTTTAAAAGGGGATGAAACGAAGGCCCAACCTGTACTACACCTTTAAAGCAGCATCATACCGTATTAAACCGTCATGGCTTCCCTCAGAGAATCCTGGCAACTGTATTGTTAAGGGTGCCGAGAGTGGTTAGGAGATCCCTACTTCCCTCACAGAGGGGCAATTTGAAGAGTTCTCTGGGAAGAGGGATTGATTGTTAAGCCACTCTGGGAATTTTTAACTCTGTGAGGGGAACAAGGTTCCCCTAGCAACTCTCAGCACCCTTAAGCAACCATAGTTCCCAGAATTCTTTGGGGGAGGCCATGAAAGTGGGATGATACTGCTTTAAATATACTGTGGATGGGGCCAGATTTATGGAGGATAAGGCTACAAATGGCTACTGGTTGCGATGGCTGCATACTACCAGAATGCCTCTGAATACCAGTTGCTGGGGAATACAAGTTCTGATTTTTCACTCAAGTGCCAGTTCTCCCCCATACCGGAGGCATCAGGCTGGCCTCTGTGGGGACAAGGATGCAGGACTAAATAGGCCTCTCAGCTGATCCAGCAGGGCTCCTGCTGACATTCTCATGCCATCAACTTGACCAAGTTTTATTACAAGTTCATTCACAGCGTGACTTGGCAGACACTACCTTCGTCTAGGAAACCGCAAATCAAACACACAACAGTACAGTCTGAGTAATAAGCATCCCTTTATTCGCCAACACCATTACAAAAACTGATTACATTAGCAACCAAAAAAAGAGGGGGAGGGAGCGGGAAGGAGTGTTTAATTGAAGGGGGAAAGTCAGAGGCTGCTACTCCCCAAAAATGTAGCTAAGTAAAACAGTGTAGACTGTCAGTATTAAAACGTCGTTTCCTGCTGTCATTACTACATCAGGTGGGTGTGTCTGAACAAGTTTTACTGAGTGTAGTAAAGATAAAAGGTTACACATTTACTGTAGCTCCAGGAATGTAAAGCTCTAATTATCCAAACTGTTTATTTGTTTATTTATTTATTATAAAACTAAACTCTGAAGGTGTCTGCAGAGTCTTCTTCTTTATCATCTTGTTTAAATCAGTAGTCTAACAAGGAGTAGAAAAGACAAAACTCTGTTCAGTGTTTGACGAAGTAGAAAGGGTGAACACATAAATAAGGCTTTAATTTGGCAAAATATAAAATACAGTGCCTTCTGCTATCCCCAAAATTAACGATCTCCCCATGATTTCATTCTGCAAAAGAAAACAAAGCAAAGCAAAGTTAAGCCTGGGGTATCTGAGAAAAATAAATATTACAAAATATTTATGAATACAGAAAAAGCAGTCATAAACTTTAAGGTAACGTAGTAGTTGCACATAATTAATCCAGAGAGAAGAAAAAGTGAAGAGAAATAAAGAGGAATAATGGTGGCCTGGGAGAGGGCTTTCTCTGTGGCAGCCCCTAAATTCTGGAATCCCTTTCCAACAGAGGTGTGTTTAGCATCTTCACTGTATTGCTGTAGCCATATGCTGAAGGCGCACCTCTTTACCCTGGCCTTTGACAGTTGAGGAATTAAGTGCATCATTGCGCTGGCACAAGCCAGGATTCCCTCCAGTGCAATGGGATTTTCTGCCCTTCTCCCATCTATCTGCTCCAGAGAGCAACCCAGCCTGGGATTTTATGGCAAAGGGCAGGTAAGAAATCTTTGATGCTTTTTTATAGGAATCAAGTTGTTTTTTTTTTAAAGGAAAAACTGGAACAGATGTTAATATTTCCAAGTGGGATAGCTTTTGTAAGTCCAAGAACTACTATTGGAAGGAAAAAAACACATTCAAACCCCGCTGAATATTCACACACATTCAAGATCAAAAGCTGACTTTCAAAATTAGCTTCTCCAGAGTGGCCTGAACTGCATATCATGATGATTTGGCATCGACACACACAAAGCTGAAAAACTCCAGACTGTGGTGAACTGAAATGCCAAAGTTTGCATTTGCAAGATCACAGCGGGTGTCCCTTCCTCAGAACTGATTCTGGGTCTATGAGAACAACTCAGAATATGGAGATGCTTCGGCCTAGTCTGCACATGTAAAAAGAACAACATAGTACAATTTTGAGGTGGTAAGGAGGACTATATCACTTCAGACCTAAGGGGAGGGAGACATTCTCATATGTTAAAAAAAAATCTTTCCTAGCAAGTTAAAAAAAAACCCAGATAGGAATGGGCTGTAAACCTCCTTTCCTGATGTGTTATTTCACACAGGGAAACATTTAACAATGGTATCCCCCTACTGCAGCCCTGAAATGGTAGACCACCCTCCTGCTTCATTCTGCTGCCACTGGAAAATCTTAACCGTCTTGATCTCCTTAAGTTTCTCTCTGTACCCTCTGGAGTAAGTCCACCCCAGGGAATATAGAGGGTGACTCTCCTACCTAGTAGCTGGTAGTGTTCTTTTCCTTTTGCAAGCATTTGGCTGACTGACGCAAGCAGCTTCTTCAGATGGGCAACATCTTGGCTCAGACTCACGGCTATGTTGAGGCTGTTATCGGGCCCTGCCTGAAACAGAGAGGAGGGGAAAGGAAGGCGTTAATTAACAGCTTGCGGGTGGGGTGGGGGAGATTAACATTGAACTTTAGGCAATGGACCAGAGGCAGGAGGGGCTTCTGTATCTAAGGGTGCCCACATATGCATCTCAGCCCTAGCCTGCACATGCAAGCCAACGTGCTACAAAATGGCTCAACTCCTCCTATTAACCAGAATGAAAAGTGGCGGGTAGCATTGGAAAAGGTTCGGGAAAAGGCGACCAGAGTGATGATGGGGAAGGAGCAACTCCCCTGTGAGGAAACATTACAGCATTTGGGCTCTTTAGCTTAGAGAAAAGGAAAGAGGTGACATAACAGAAGTGTACAGTAGGGCCCCACTCATATGGCGGGTCACATTCCGGACCCCTGCTGAAAAGCACTGAAAAGCAGAACTCATTGAATAGAATGGCACACGATGCCCGAAAACCGCCGTAAAAGTGGAACAAGCGCCGTATGAGTGGGGCTTAAGTCTAATTGCATCTAATTGAGACTGCCGCATTAGCGAATCGCTGTAAAGAGGGGCCCTAGTGTATAACATTATGCATGGTATGGAGAAAGTGGATTGAGAAAAGTTTTTCTCCCTCTTTCATAACACTAGAAGCTGAATACTGGAAGATTCAGGACAGACAAAATAAAGTACTTCTTCACACAGCGCATTGTTAAGCTATGGAACTCATTCCCAGGGGAGATGGTGATGGTCACCAACTTGGATGGCTTTAGAAATGGTTTAGGCAAATTCATGGAGGATAAGGCTACCAATGGCTACTAGCCATGACGGCTGTGCTCTGCCTCCATGGTCGGAGGCAGCGTGCCTCAGAATAGCAGTTGCTGTTGCACTGAGGTCCTTCTTCCCAGCTTCCCATTGGGGCCTGGTTGGCCACAGTGAGAACAGGATGCTGGTCTAGAGAGGCTGCTTTGGCCTGATCCAGCTGCAGGGCTCTCCTGATGTTCTCTCTTCTGTTCCCTGAGCGTACGCCAAGACACAAGGGGGCAAGGAAGCTCTAATCTACAACCCCAACCCCTTATATCACAGGAAATTTCAATCCTTCCACCTGAAGACTAGCATGTCAGGGGAGAAGAACAGGCTAGAACGCTTTTCTCCAACATGCTGTTTTTTAATGACATGCTACTTTTCTACGTGTTGTTGTTGTTGTTATGTGCCTTCAAGTCGATTGTGACTCACGGCGACCCTATGAATCAGCGACCTCCAAGAGCATCTGTCGTGAACCACCCCGTTCAGATCTTGTAAGTTCAGGTCTGTGGCTTCCTTGATGGAATCAATCCGTCTCTTCCATCTCAATCCATCCATCAATCAACGTATTCTACGTATGGGGATTCATTTTTAATGGAGGATCATTCACTTATATAACAACCCCCTCCTCCTGCAGGTCATAATGTGTGTACAGACTCTAGAAGCAGAGCAAAAGGCCTCCAGGTTCTCTGTACTGGGATCCATCTTGATATAATTGCAACGGGGAGGGAAGCTGGGCTGCCAGTGCAGTACCACACAGCCACCTGCTGGTAGGACAGGGCAGCACATGGCCAAGAGACAGTTCCATTCACCCTGTGGCATAAACCCCAGACACAAACAAACAGTGCTGCATGCCACCTGCAGATCTCCAAAAGGGACCTCCCTAAGGATGTGTACAGCCTGGGCCTAAACAGGCATCATTCTTTTTTTCACTGACGATCACTCGTGGCCGAGTAATATTGTCTTCCCAGATAAGGTCTTTAACGGTGGGTCCGTAAGTGATTTGTGCAGGCCAATTCAGGATCCACACAGCCTCCCCAGTGAAGACATAGGTTTCCAGATGGAAGATGAGGATTTGCTTGATGTGCCTTCCATTTTCGCCCTGTACTCATGCTTCTTCAAAGTCCACAGCACCTTTGATAATAGCCAACCTCCAACTGGGACGCTCATGGACCAAAGCTTTCCAGTTCTCGATGCTTATGTTACATTTTTTTAGATTACCTTTGAGAACATCTTTACACCTCTTTTGCTGTCCACCAATGTTCCATTTTCCATCCTTAAGTTGGGAGTAAAGTAGCTGCTTTGGAAGATGGTGATCAGGCATTCGAACAACATGGCAGGTCCAGCGAAGTTGATGATGAAGGATCATTGTTTCAACACTGGTAGTCTTTGCTTCTTCTAAAACGCTAACATTAGTCCGTCTGTCTTCCCAAGTAATTTGCAGAATTTTGCTTGCGGTCTTCATCAGCATCTAATGGTGGTGCTTAAGCACTTAAAATAGTTGCCTGCTGGTTTTTGGCGAGTTTTAACCGGAGAGTTGAGAGTCGTTCATTAATGCCTGTAGGAACTTCTGATAAGAGCTTCACAAGATTATTTTTAATAGCAAAGCCTACTATAAAGTGATGCCAAATGGGAGGAAAAGGCATGAGCTACTGCAAGGCCTAGATGCAGCCCCTGTGCTACTCTTCTGCCAGTGGAGCATCTGCAATAGGAGCCCGTTATGTACTGCAGTTCAAAATGAGGAAGCACTCTGGGACTTGATCAGGGAAACTGGGGTTCAAGTCTAGGCAGCGATGAGTGTGAAGTAGCACTTTGAGCCTGTGCTAATCTCCTGAGCCCTTGGTTTATCTGCTTAATGAATATTACATCTTCCAGACTCTCTGTAAAAGCACAATGCATGCACAACTGTTGTAGAGTGAGACTCAAATCCAGTGCATTCTAGTAGGTAGCCAAACGTAGCCATTTGGCCACAAACACTCCCCCCCCGAATGAACTCTGCTGCAGCTTCAATGCTGCTAAACGATTCTGCTAACACCCTCACATCATACCACATTTTGTTTACATGCCCAAGGAAACACTCACCGTCTGTGAGCAGACATCACTGTTTTCGATCACATTGGTGTCCCCCACAGCTTTTCCTATTTCCTTTTCTAAAGTCCCCAGTGATTCCTGGGCCTTAAGAGAGAAGCAGCAGATT
The DNA here is from genome assembly GCF_030035675.1 of Rhineura floridana. Lineage (NCBI taxonomy): Eukaryota > Metazoa > Chordata > Lepidosauria > Squamata > Rhineuridae > Rhineura > Rhineura floridana. The sequence continues at coordinate 229,230,221 of NC_084481.1, read as the reverse complement.
CAGAAATGATTTATAATATAACAACATATATAAAAGTTACAGATATAAAAACAGTTAAAACAATCTGTGTCTGTGTTGGAACTGCTTTTCAATGTTTTTAAAGCTTTTAAAAATGTTTTTAAAGCTTTTAAAAATGTTTTTAAAGTTGTTTTGTTTTAATATGTTTTAACGTCTGTTTCTATGATGCTTTAGAGTGTTTCTAGTGCTTTTGTTTGCCACCCTGGGCTCCTACTGGAAAGAAGGGTGGGATATAAATCTAATGATTTTTAAAAAAAACTAATAAACAATTTTGTATCTCCAGTTACACATAATAGTTTAAAACAACAGCACATACATAAAATCAGTTAAATCCAATACAGATACCAATTGGGATGAAAATCTCCATTTAGAAAGCTTGTTGAAATATTAAAGCCTCGGGCATCGTTAGTGGGCTATTAGGAGTGGCAACGAGAGAATTTCCAGGTCAGGAGACAAAAGCAGAATGCTGATGACTTTTTAGAACGTACGACTGGCTACAGCTCCCTCTTCAGCATTCCTGGGTGAGCCCTGTAAGTGAGACCAATCTTACGAGCTGCTGTTCCAGACAAATACAGGGATTTATTAGGGTGAGCCAAGGTTTCATTTAGGCATTTGGAGGACATTAGTTTTATGTAATGCTTTCACCCTTCAGCCCGAATACTCCCAGGGCATCTAAAACAGCCAGCAAAAAATTATAAGAGTCAGATAAACCCATGAAAATAAGCACAGATTAAAAAGGCCTTTGTCTGGTGCTGGAAAGACAGGGTGGTACCAGGTAAGCCTCCCTGGGTGGGTATTTTTTTTGGGGGGGGGGAAGACTCCACAACTGAAAGGCTTTTTCTACAGTCACCTCTTGACTAATTTCTAAAATGGGGGTTGGGAGAAAAATTGGAGACCATCTGAAATGCACAGACAGGTTTGACATGGGAGAAAGTGAACTTTCAGATCCCAGGTCCCAAGCTAAATGTGTCTTTAAAAATAAACACCAGCACTTTGAATTGTCCTTGGAGAAACAGACCAGCAGCCAGAGATGCTGTTGGAGAACTGGTGAGGTATGTTCCCAACAGCCAGCCCCCTGCTCATAACCTAGAAGCAGCATTTTAAAATGACATTTGCAAATACCCTTAGAAAGAAAGCCCCACATACAGTGTATTGCAGTAGCCTAGCCTGGAGATTACCCAAAGGATAGATAACTGTAACCAGGATTTCTCTGTCCAGAGGGAGTCATAGCTGGTGCAACACTCCAAGCTAGTGAAAACCGAACTGTGCCACGGACAGCGCAACAAAGCTGTATCTTTGAGCACCCCCAAGCCACAGGCTTTAGATGGCCTGCTACACCATCCAGAACATGCTGAACACTACCTCCCCAGGCAGACAAATTGCCAACCAGCAGTGCCTCCACCTTGTCAGGACTGAGTTTCTGATTCTTTACCTTAGGCAAGTCAGCAGCTAGTTTCTGCCTCTCAGTCTGATCAATGTTGAGCTTGGATAATGTGTCATTCAACTGGGTTTTCAGCTGTAAGAGACAAGACAAAGCCAGTTGAGCACATCATTCCTGCGCTGTAGCGGCACTTGGGAGGAATAGGAGGGGACTACGAGTTCACACATGCGCAGTGGAGATTAGTCAACAAAAGTGTACTACAAGGGCAGTCAGGTGATAAAGTGATGCCACCTGTAGAACAGATGGGGGAAAAAAGACAACTACAGAAACTACAGATAACTATAGTGGTTAGAACCAGTGAGGAAGCCCTAAGCAGATCCCTTAATTAAAGCCTCACTAGCATTACCAGAGCACTTCCACAAAACATTTCACAAGTATCTATCCACTGAACATAGGGTTTGGTTTAAGGCAGCTGTGCCCAACCTGGTGCCCTCTGGATAGTCTGGACTGCTGTGCTGGCTGGTACTGACTGTGGTCCAAAACATCTGGAGGGCACCATGTTAGGGATGAATACTTTAAGGCCTCTGGAAAAAAACAAGCTGACTATAGCCATTGATGTTCAGCCTCTCCAGCAGCTTCTGCCAGGGAATGGGCAGGACATCCCTTTAAATGACTAAAATAAGCTAGCCAGAACTTCTGGTATCTTCATCATTTTACTCGCATGGATCCAAAACTCTTGTTCTCCCCAAATCTGTGGCTCTATAATAAGTACCACCACCACCCACAAATTAAGTACTTGGTCATTATCAGAGTTTTTAAAAAATGTGACTAAATACAGATTTCTGCATGTGGAGATACATAAAGCTGAAACCATTCCCACCTGAGAATGACAAGACCAGGGATGGGGTGGGGTAGGGGAGTCAACTTTTGTAATGAAACTTCCCTATTCAAAATGATCTTAAAACTTAATCTCAGGCTGCTCAAACCTCATTTCTTGGTTCTGGAAGACTCACGACAATCTAGTCAGACAGCTCAGCTTGCAGGTTATATTAATTCCCAATACACACAGATGATGATCCTCCTCCTCTTATCATTATCATCATTTATTACCCACCCTTTACTCTAAAGTCCTAGCGCAGGTTACAGCAATTTAAAATAGAAAAAAAATCTTAAAACAAATTACAACCACATAAGTAGGGTGGGTCCTAAAAATATACCTCTCAAGTGCCAAAGGCCAGGGTAAAAGAGGTGCGTCTTCAGCACTTGCCAAAAACTGCATAGTGAAGGTGCCAGGCACACCTCGGTGGGGAGGGAGTTCCAAAACTTGGGGAACTAGGATGGCACAGCTATGTGGAAACCATTCCCAGCTGCTCCCAGCCATGATGCCAGGCTATTCAGCTAGACAAGAGCTGGTCTGGTCACTCTTCAATGTCCAAGCAGCAGTGGCTCACATGACCAGCAGGTCTGTGATTTTGGAATCCATAACTGATATGGAGCATCCAGTTGTTCTCTGTCCTTCCTCTGAGAATGCACCTTGAGCCTCAATCAGTTCGGGGGGGGGATGGAAGGGCTACCCCTCTGCAAGTCAATAAGCTGTATTATGCTGTGTTCTGTGCCCCTTGCCTATTCTAATATCTTTGTATGTAAACAAAAAAAAGTAAGCTTTTACCTTCCAGCAACTGGAAATGTACAGCCTAAAACAGAACCTCCCATTTGCTCCGAGTCTCACAACTCCACTTAACACCCACTTTAGACAAATCAGCATTTCTACTTGTAGCCAAGCCCATTTTCTCCTGTATTCTGTGAAAGGAGTTTGCTAAACTTGCAAACCATGAAAACATTAGGGCTTTAGGCAAGGCGGGTGGGATGGGTGGGGAGGGGGAGGAAATATAGACGCTTAAGCTCTAATGTTGTTATGAAGAGGCAGAGAAACGCTAAAAAAGTAGTTGCAGCAGACAAAAGCTGAGCTGAAGTGGTTAGCAGACAGACAGGATTTGGAAAGGTTTCCCCACTTTGGAATAAGATGTATTCAGTGGAGGAGAGGCCTCTTACCAAATTTAACTCTTCATTCTGTCTTACTGCTTCAGAATATGAGTCATCAAGTTTTTTCTGCAATTCTGTCAACAGATCTTTGAGCTGAAATGAAGTTTTCAGAGGCTTTAGGATGCATCTCCTTTTGTCACCCCCTTTCCCCGTTTCTGCTCATTTGTTAGAAATCACAAGCACATGCCTCTTTGGGTTGCAAGCAGTGCATCCCTGGGCCATCCAGATTCACATGTGCATTTGAGAGAAAGAGCAAAAAAAGATGCATTATTCAGACAGACAGTTTACCTCTCGGACTTCTGAGACATACGTTGATCGCTCTATTTCTGCCTTCTCCAATTCATGTTCCAGTTGTTCTAGTTCCTTTTTAAGCTGTGTAAAAGTAAAGAAGCCACAAAGTTATACATGTGTATCAACTTTGCTTTCACATATTTCAATTTGTTTCCTTCAAGCTGAAAGTCAGTCTTCTACTACTAAACATAAACCAATCATTCGCCAACTTTGTTGATTCTTGAAATGCTCGGAGAACTTGATCTATCAGCCTCTGATCTATCTTTAAATAATGTTCTTGGCAGCTTGGTGGGTATAAACTGAAAAAAAAAACCCAGCAATGACAACAGTAGAGTGTTCATATCATACTGGCCATGTTTACAGGTTCTGATCAAAATGGTTGCTATTTAAGCTACAGTGGGGGAGGGGGTAGTTCATGGCCTATATCCAGCTCCTTAGTTTTTTGTGCCCCTCCCACTGTCAAATTATTGAGCGCTCCTGTGGATCCCTGGCTGTGATGCTAAAATATTTGTGTGCCCCCCCCCAATTTCTTTTTAAAATTATATTAAAAAAACACTTATTCACAGTTCCTATAGGTCCACCTGCTGTGATACCAAAATGTTTTTGTGCCCCCTCTCAAGATTTATCAATCATTTAATTAATTATTGCACAATTATTGCATATCCCACTTTTCCTCCATGGTGTTCAAGGCTGTGCATACGCTTCTTTCTTTCTCTGCTTGCCTGCTTTTACGCTCACGATTCTGTGAGGCAGGGTAGAGGGAGAGACAGCGGCTGGCCCAAGGTCACTTACTGAGCTTCATGGCTGAGTGGGGATTTGAACTCTGGTCTCCCAGGTCCCAGTCTGACACTCTAACCACTGCACCACACTGGCTTCTGCATTATACCATGCTAACAACACATGAATGATTAAAAAAATGAATTTAAATAGCGTAGAAGAGCTGATGGTCGTATTTTGGAAGGCAGCCATGATAACTGCAGGTCTCACCACACCTACTTTTACACTTTGACCACACACCCACTTTGACATGTTGGCATGCACCCCCCTCCCCTGAGGAGTGACCATGGGTCAATGCAGCCCTTGACCTAAAAAAGGTCAGCTACCCGTTCTATAACAGACTGGTTCAGACACATCCTTATCTGATATCCTGATATTTGATATCCTGACACTTGATATTGTGGCCTGGTTCAGACACATCCTCATTTGATATCCTTGCTTGTCAGGAATTGTACAACAATAGTTTCCCAGTTCAGATGTCATGGGAAGCTGTGGTTTAAGCAACTAGGAAATATTTGCCGAAGACAGGTGCTGAGGTGAGGGAGGAGATGGGGCAAGCAAGGTACATGTGGGCTCATTCCTGGTCTGATTAAATCACTGTGTATTGAACTGGAATCATTATGCCTGAACTGGGCCATTCTACCCCCTCCCCATCACCCCTGTAGTAGACGTGGGTTAAAAATAACACTTGACATAGAGATTTGACAAAATGAAACATACAGAATCAACTCCTTTGACTTCGTCCTTTAACCTTTCTACTTCCTGCTCCAAAGGAGCGACCGATGAGCGCATCTGCAATTAGACAAAGTATACACACAATTATCATTCAGATGACATGAGCATCTTACGCTTCAAGGCTGATAAGGGACAACTGGTGGCTCTTGCTTTTACTAGCCTCCTAGTGGTTTTAGGTTGCTGCTGCTTAACATTTTAATAGGAAAAGTATTGTATGAAGTAGAGCTTCCTCTTGTCTGGCCTGAATCTACTTCCAATCAATTTTTGTTAAGCAAAATGGAGTTCTAGTACTATGAGAGAGGGAGATGTTTCTATATTCACACCCAGCAAATTGCTAACAATTATATAACCTCCCAGTCTTTCATTTATATTAATATAACCCCCAACAATTTTAGCTTTTTCCTCATAGGAAAGCCGCTCTAGCATTTTAGTTGCCCATAAAACAGAAACCTCCACTGTCAAAGGCAGTATACCTCTCAATGCCTGCAGCTGCTGGAAACTGTAGCAGGGGAGCGTGTTCAGGATGCTTAGGTCCTGCTAGAGGTGGTTCCCATAGGCACCTGGTTGGCCACTGCGAGACCACTCATGTCTCGCTTGTGGGCTTTT